>NC_090448.1:809383583-809688114 GCF_031143425.1 Pleurodeles waltl | reverse complement strand
ATCATTCTATTCATTCACCTGTACTTTCGCTTTTCCATACATCCATTGATCATTACACTCTTGCATTTGTCCTTTTATATTTCTATCCATTGCCGTTCCTTCTTTACACCTTGTATCCTTTCTCCTTTAATTCTTTTTACAATTTCTTTAAACATTTATTCATGTCATCAATATATCTTTCCTGTCACCCTTTCTTTCATCTTTTTCCTTCTCTTGATATTTTCTTCCTTCCTTTACTACCTTCCTTTTCTACTGTTCACCACCTGCCCATTTTCTTTCCTCTCCTACCTATTGTTTATTTCTTACCTTTCTTTTCCATGCATGTCTCTCTGTTCTTCTTTCTCCCATTTTTATCAGTTCTGTTTCCTAATCTCCTTAGCTATTCTTTACTTCAAACCCCGAATCTTTGTCATGATTCTCACCAACTATATTTTTGAGCTTTTATCTGCTGCCCTACTAAAAGAAGAGTTCTATAATAACTAATTGACTTGTTTTCAACCCAGTTAACCAACCCTTAATGCTCAGTGGGAAATACTCACAACCCCATCTAACTTTAGCTGCTAAAGCGGAGGTACAGGCACATCACAAAAGCAAACCAGGGAAAGGCAGGAACATCACATGGGTCAATACGAATTAATACATTTAGCTTAGGGGTGCACACTGATCTGATTCCAGCCATTCCCCAACATTTGACGGGCCTAGGGAACCAAGACACTGACACATGAAGGCCCTTATTTTGTGCAGGTAATTATTCCCAATTCATGTGTAAATGATTGCTTGTGCACCAATCCGGAGCACTGCCGTTGCACAAATACTGCAGAGACGCTGCGGTTTTCCAGCAGATTTTACCAGGTTATGGTGGTCAAATTGACCTTGGAGGTCAGGTTACCGCCACGCCGGCGATGGCGGTAGTACCATCGCCAGGCTGGCGGTAATGACCACCAAATCATGACCATGGCGGTGATTCCTCCCATAGACAGCCAATGTATCATACCAACACCAGCGTGGTACGAACACTGAACAAGCCACCTACAGGGAGGCGGAAGACATGGATCTGCCCACCAAATAATGGCATAGCACACCGCCAGGATTTCCAAGGCGGTAGCAACAACACCAAAAGCCTGGCAGAAACACATAATTTAAAAGAAGACACTCACCTCCAGGGACACAGTGGAGTCTGCGGCCGCCATGGAACCAGAACTGCAAGTTTTCCCGATGCTGTACCACGCCATGGCTGTCCTGGAGCACCAACGTAGATGAAGACGATGACGGTGGTGAGTACAGCCGCCTAGCGCACAAGGGAGAGAGGGGGGAGAGTGACACACACACACGCACAACACACACTACACATACACCACAACCCAGAACCTGCTGCAGAGCAAATCGACAGTAACAAGAGCCAGGAGCAAAGGAGGCCAGGACACGTACCTCTAATCCAACCACTGTAATCATGTTGGATGACAATTCACAATCAAAGAACATACAACTGCACATGTACATGCAGGCCCAAAGACCAGTAAATAGTCCCGAAAGCCCACAGGGCAAAGTCCTTGCCCTAACTTGACTCCTGACGACATCGGGACTCCACTGTTCAGGGGCATCATGTTGGAAATGGGCAGGCACCTCAGGGGGCAGGGGGTGGGGTGGTTGGGGGGTGCATCTCATTGTGAGGGGGCTCCTAGCCCACTGGTTCTGGAGGGGACCGTTGCCCACTGGACACTGAGTAGGCTCATTGCCCACTGGATACTGAGGGGGGTCCTTTCCCACTGGATACTGAGGGGACTCCTAGCCCACTGGTTCTGGAGGGGCTCCTTGCCCACTGGATACTGAGGGGCTCCAAGCCCACTGGTTACTGGGGCTGTCCTAGCCCACTGGTTCTGGAGGGGCTCCTTGCCCACTGATTACTGAGGGCTGTCCTTGCCCACTGGTATTACTAAGGGCTGTGTTTGGCCACTGGTTACTGAGGGATGTCCTTGCCCACTGGTTCTGGAGGGTTGTCCTTGCCCACTGGTTACTGAGGGCTGTCCTTGGCACCTGGGTACTGGGGGCTGTCCTTGGCCACTGGTTCTGGAGGGCTGTCCTTGGCCACTGGTTCTGGAGGGCTGTCCTGCCCACTGGTTATGGAGGGCTACCCTTGCCCACTGGTTTTGGAGGGCTGTCCTTGCCCACTGGCTCTGGAGGGCTGTCCTTGCCCACTGGTTCTGGAGGGTTGCCCTTGCCCACGGGTTCTGGAGGGATGTCCTTGCCCACTGGTTCTGGAGGGCTGTCCTTGCCCACTGGTTCTGGAGGAATGCCCTTGCCCATTGGTTCTGGAGGGTTGTCCTTGCCCACTGCTTCTGGAGGGATGTCCTTGGTCTTTGTTTTTTTTGGTGCCTCCTTGGCCTTTGTTTTTGTTGGGGCCTCGTTGGGCTTTGTTTGTTGGGGCCTCGTTGGTCTTTGTTTTTGTTGGGGCCTCCCTTGGCTTTGATTTTGTAGGGGCGTCCTTGGCCTTGGTCTTGGGAGGGGTCTCCTTGGCCCTAGGTTTTGGAGGTGGCCCATGCTCCTGGTTGTGTGTTTGGGAGGGGGCGGCATTTTAGTAGCTCTCTGTTTGGTGGGTGGAGGACTGTCTTTTGGACTGGGGCAGCGTAGCACTCATGTGCCCCTTAGTGGCTGCTGGAGACTGTGTGGGTGGTCCAATGTCAGACTGTGTGCTTGAGGGGATGTCCTGGGGGGTGTGGCCTTCCTCTTATGGGCAGGACAGGGGGGAGAGGAGGGAAGAGGTCAAGGCGAGCAAGGAAAAGCTTCTTAGGGCCAATGGGGCAGGATGTGGGAGGAGGGATGGGAGTGGAGGTAGAGGGAGTGTTTGTAGGAGGAGGTGTGCTGGACTTGGCTGCAGGTGCATGGACAGTGTGCGTGTGTGAGGTGGATGGCTGTTGGGGGTCTGAGTGCAAGGGTTTGTGTGTCTTTGGAGGGGGCAGACAGGGTGGGTGAGATCAAACACGATGTGCGGATGGATGTTTGGTGGTGTCTGCAAGTGAAGTGCGTGTGCTGCATGATGTGAAGATGGTGGTGGTGGTGACTGCACATGTGGTGTGTGGGGTGCAAGTCTGTGGGTCAGCTGTAGTGGTGACTGTGGGCAAGGCTGTGTAGGTGTTAGGTTCAGGGACTGTTGATGCACTGCATGCAGGTGTGAGTGCGGACGTGACTGTGAGGGAGGAGGAGGGGGAGACAGTGGAGGTAGTGGATGATGTTGTGTCTGCATCTGTCTGTTGGCTGTGTGATTGCTTATGGACTGAAGTGTGCTGTCTGTGTTTGTCTGTGTGAGTCTTGTGTGATGTTTTGTGTTCATGCTTGTCTTAATGTATGCGTGGGATGGGTTGGCGGTGATGAGACTGGGACTGGAAAGTGGTAATCGGAGGGGGGACGCAAGAAACATGGACACTTGCTGCCATCAGAGAGGAGGCAGAGCCTGAAACGGTCTCGGTAGGGCTGCCAAGCCATGGTGAATGCCCTCGAGGAAGGCATTGCATTGCTGCATCTACGATGCCAGCCCCTGGATGGCATTCACTATGGTTTACTGCCCTACAGAGATGGATCTCAGGAGGTCAATAGCCTCCTCACTAAGGGCAGCAGGGCTGACTGGGGCAGGGCCCTTAGATGCCTGGGGTGAAGGAGATGCCCACCCTCCTCGGTAATCGGGCACGGGCAACTCGGTGGGGACTGCTTGGAGGGCGGTGCTGGTACAAGGGGTGGCAGCAGAACCTGTAGCTGGGGTGGTCCCAGAGGGGTCCGCCACCACCAGGGAGCTCCCATTGGAGGAGGAATCAGAGTCAGTGGTATCACCTCCTGGCTCCGTCGTGGTGCTCCCCTCGCCCTCCGTCCCACTGGTCATTTCAGCATTGGTGGATTCTTCCTCCTGGGTCCTGTGGGCTGTAGCTCCTTCACTCGCTTGTGCCCCTGCTCTTTTGCCAGATGATGCTAATGCACTCAGGGACAGGATGACAAAAGGAGAGAGAGAGAGGGGGAGAAAGAAAGGGAGCACAGGATCAATCACAGCACCAACAGCACAGATGGCATACACATCACTATCACACACTGAGACTGTGAATGGGCAGTATGGACCACACTGGCATTCCATTGGCTAAGTATCACAGCAGGTAGGAGCCAAACACTGCCAGCTACACACCCACTGGGACCAACTGTGCCTTATCTGCCATGGAAAGCCAGCTACCTAGCTATCAAAAACATGCTTTACACCCTATGAACCTAAGCTGGACCTCGACCTGTATCAAGGGAGACAACCGAAAGAGAACTTATGCAGGTAGATACTGCTCGTGGTCCACTCTCTACTAGCGAGCGTGAAGATAGATAGAGAAGAGGACTGTGCCTATATTGTGGTGCAGCTGGCCATTTGCTCTGCACTTGTCCAGTTCATCCTATGAAGACCTCAGGAAACACCACTTCTCGTCCTCTGTGAGAAGGGAGGGGATGGGATCTTCTGCGATACCTTCCATCAGTTCTTCCAAGGAAAATGCCACTAATCTATTTTTGTTACCTGTTATCCTGCAATTACCTGATGGGATGGTTGTGAAGAAAGTACCCTGGCATTATTAGATTGTGGAGCTAGTGGCATTTATATGGATATGACCTGGGCTAAAAAACTACAAATTTCACAACTGCCTAAAGACGTTCCAGAACAAGTGCATACTGTAGACTGATCCTTATTATCATCCGGCCCTGTCATTAATACAACTTCAATTCTAGTTCTACACTTTGGGAAACATCAGGAACATGTCTCTTTTGATTTAATTTCCTCTCCCAACCATTCAATAATCCTAGGAATACCATGGTTTATGAGACACAATCCATATATTAACTGGGAAACTAGAACCATTTCTCTGTCATCTGCGTTTTGTCACGATCATTGCTATGCTTCTGACACCTATTGGTCTTCCAGAAAAATAATATCCTCAGAACCAAATTTAGGACAATCCATAAACTCAGTCCAAGGGGTACCAAGTCATTATCTGGAATTTATAGACGTATTTAAAAAACCATCAAAGCCTGTACTACCTCCACACAGAGACTATGATTGTGCCATTCTCCTGGAACCTGGAGCGATAGTTCCTTTTGGAAGAATGTATTCTCTCACTGAACCAGAAAAACAGATTCTCAAGGACTATCTTCAAGAAAATCTATAGAGTGGTCTTATTACACCATCTTCTGCTCCTGCGGGGGCTCCCCTCTTCTTTGTATCTGAAAAGACGAAAGATCCTGTGTAGACTTCCGTGGATTAAATAAAATCACCATAAAAGATCGATATCCACTATCCCTCATCAAAGACATTTTGGAGGCTGTCAGAGGGGCACAAATGTTCACAAAATTAGATCTTTGTGGAACATATCATCTCTTGCGTATTAAGGAGGGAAATGAGTGGAAAACTGCCTTTCGAACACCCTTTGGACATTACGAATATAAGTTAATGCCTTTTGGTTTAACAAATGCCCCCTCCGTTTTTCAAAGATTTATGGATTCAATATTCTCCGACTTATTAAATCACACTGTAGTGATTTATTTAGGTGATATCCTCATATTTTCCTGACGCCCTGAAATTCATCCTAAACATGTAAAGCAAGTCTTAAATTGACTTAGGCAATATCAGCTCTACTGTAAGCCGGAGAAATGCAAATTTAATAAGACCCAGGTGAAATATTTAGTCTATCACAATAATCGGATTGGTATCTCTATGGATCCGGAAAAAGTTCAAGACATTCTAGATTGGTCATCCCCTTCCTCAATCAAAGAAACTCAATGTTTCTTGGGGCTGGCCAACTTCTACTGTCAATTTATCCTGGACTTTGCTAAACAAACCAGTCAAATCACACAAACTCTCGAAAAAGAGAGTTTGCAAAACTTTTTCACCTGGACGGACATGGCTGAGACTGCTTTCCAAAACTTAAAACAGGCCTTCATCCAAGCACCCATACTGAGACATCCGGACACCAATAAACAATTTATAGTTGTTACTGACGCCTCAGAAAGAGCTATCGGGGCAGCATTACTACAACAACAAGACGACGATGGATTAGAACATCTGATCTTTTATCTATCTCATGTGCTCTCTGATTCTGAGCAAAATTATTCAGTACTGGAAAGATAACTTTTGGCTCTAAAAACAGCCTGTCAAGAGTTGAGACAATTCTCACGGGTTCAAAAGAACCTTTTGAAGTAAGAACGGACCATTGTAATCTGCAATGCTTAAGCAATTTTCAGTGTCGAAACAGTCGACAAGCTCGTTGGGCCTTTTTCTTTAGTCAAAACGATTTCTATATTACCTATATTCCAGGATCTCAATATATTTTGCCCGATGCCCTATCTCGCCATTATCCTGACAGTTCTAATACCCCTTCACAATATCTACTTGAGCCAGACAATATAATTGGTGTAGTCCAGTCATTCCTCGATGAAGTACAATCTGAATACTCAACCCTTTCAGAACAAGAACAAAAGGATCTAAGTCCCAAAGTACGCAAACATAAAGAATACTACTATTAGAAGGACACCTTATTTCTACCTTCAAAAAAAGTGCAAGAAAAGGCACTTCAGATGTGTCACGATTCCCGTGTAGCCGGTCATTGGGGTATTAAGGCCACGCAGGAATTACTTCTCCGCTCTTTTTGGTGGCCTACGTTGAAACAAGACACAGAAAGATACGTGGAATCTTGTCCCATTTGTGCCCAAGTGAAAGTACCCCGTACTAGGCCCGCAGGACTACTTCAACCATTACCAGTTCCACCAGCCACCTGGCATACAATATCAACTGATTTTATGTGTTCTTTGCTTCCATCAGCGAGAAACCGAGTTATAATGGTGACAATAGATTCATTTACTAAGATGGCTCATTTTACTGCCTTGAAGAAATTACCCACATCTCAAGAAATGAACCAGATCTTTATTCAAAATATTTTTCGTCTCCATGGTCTCCCACAAAGTATTGTGTCAGACAGTGGTCCTCAATACATATCACGGTTCGGAAACACTTTGTAAGCTCTTGAATATCAATGTAGCTTTATCTTCTAGATTTCATCCCCACACCAATGGGCAGACAGAACGTCTAAATTAGGGATTTGAAAAATATCTTTGTTGTTTTTGTAACTCCACTCAGAGCAACTGGAGCACTTACCTTCTCATTGCAGAGTTTTCTTACAATAATACCATCCATAGCGCCTCTAAAGTCACTCCTTTTGTCTGCTCATATGGATTCCATCCTACATCTTTTCCTACCACTCCTAAGACCTCTTCTACACTTCCTGCTATCACCTCTCTTTCCAAGAGACTACATAGAATCCAACGGTTTATTCGATCTAATCTACTAATCACTAAAAGATACATGAAAAGAATGGCCGATAAGAAACGAAGTGAGGCTCCAGCTTATCACGTCCAAGATAAAGTCTGGCTTTCTTCAAGATTTTTGCCCCTAAGTCTTTCCCAAAATAAGTTTAAACCCCGTTACTATGGACCCTTTTGTATTCTTCAAAAATGAATGCTGTATCTTTCCGTCTCCGTTTACCTTGAACCTGGAAGATCCATCCAGTATTTCATGTCTCTCAATTGAAACCCTATACACCTGATCCTTTTTCCCGACATTTCACATGTCCTCCTCCTTTGTTGGTGGACAATGAACCTGAATGTGAAGTACAAGAAATATGTGACTCTTGTATATTCCGGAACCATCTCCAATACCTTATTCATTGGAAAGGCTACCCTCTTAGTGAATGTTCTTGGGAAGATGCCTCTTTTGTTCATGCCCCACTTTGATTTGTCAGTTTTTTTGGCTGTTTCTGCACAAACCCAGGGCTCCCGGGGGGAGGGGGGGGACTTACTGTTGCAGCGCGAGCCACGGCATGAGCCAAACATTCAGCTCAGGGTGCGGCCGCCTTCCGCGGTGGCAGGACGTGCTATGTCCCTGCCATTCCATATATTAATCGAGGCCCCAAATTGGGCATGGGGCCTCGACGAGTTACGGGGGCGGTGCACACCTGCTAGTTCTTGCCTCCCTCCATACACACACTCACCCTCACTTACCTTATGCTTCCTTTTTCTTTCTTCTTTTCTTCTTTCCTTGTTTCTCCCTGTATTTATTCCCTTCTTTAGTTGCCATGATCCTTTCTCCTTCCTAGCATGCCTTCCTTCTCCCTGCATGCCTTTTGAACCTTTTTTAACATGGTGACTTCTCTATAGGTTTCTAAGCTATTGTCCCAAACCAATATGGTGTCTTTTACTTCCTGTTTGTCACTTCCTGTTCTTTGGGTATATAAGGTGTTTGATTCCTGTTCTCTTTGCGCTGCAACACTTCCTTTGGGTGGTGATCTTCGCTCCTGTTTCTTCTGCGTCAGTTATATTTTTTCTTAGCCTGTTCCAGCTTTTTTCATTGTCAATTTGTCTTTTGTTCAGATTTACTTTTTACTTTTGTTTTTGTTCCAGGAGTTCCTGCTTAGGTTTTTTTTTCCTTTTTTGGGATTTTTCCCTTTGGGACTCCTTCTGGAGGGCACGGACTGCCTTTGGCGTTCCCGCCGTCAGCAGCACCGTGGCTACCAGAAAGGGTCGCCCCTACTTGGGTCAAGGCAGAATCTATAGGAACCAAGACCTCGCCGCATTTCCAGTGGGCCACAGACATAGACAACGAGTAGTTTGTGACAGTGTGTTGTATTTCCCTGTTAGCTTGCTTTCTGACCCGTGAAACTGGTAATGCTAGGCTAATGCGGCACACAGGAAAAGTAAAAGCCTGTGTTACCAGTAATTCTATGTGCTTTACTGTCACACACTGCTGGCAAACTAGAGGACTTTAATCTAGATCACCAGTGCAGTTCCCAAATAGCTACACATTATGACCGCTTCTTCACATCTCACAATAGCATTCATTGATTGGATCATAGCAACAAACCCCATCCCAGCAGATCTCCTTCGCCCATTTCTCTCTCCCACCATGCCTGCTTGTGACCAAAACTCTAAACAAAAGTATCAGGTTTGGCAACCCTGTGTGGTGACCAGCTAAATAGACTGTGGTCTTAAGTAATATCATAAAGGGACCTGCAGTGCTACTCAAAGTTGTCAGCTGACAGAAAGCCATAAATTGTGCATCTCTCTTTCACTCCTCTTCACCCATCACACTGCTAAGCGGCATGTCACATACATGATAACCGCTCCTTGTTGGTCATCACGCATGTCATCGAAACACTTCCTGCATATGATCCAAAACTAAAGACAGGACCCTTCCAATCACACACCCTACACAGTGTAGCTTGCTACTCATGCAGGATAGCACTTCAGTGCCCCACATAGGGGTAGTAAGTGCTATATAAATGCTACAATATGATTAGAGAGAAAATGTTAGTGGGTATGAGGTTCAACCTTAGCCTGTTGAACATTTAATATAATTTTGTGGGAAGCTGGTCCTACTGATGTGAATGTTAGCTCCAATGTCTTCTCAAACATATGTTAACTCATTGTTCTCTCTTTCTTCCTCACCTATACTTACTGTGTCACCTAAAGGATTTGAGCTTACAATTAGAGACATTTTATCAGCTGCAAATTGTCCCAAAAGGATAAATCATGGAAATGTGAGAACACAACACAAGTTTAGAAATGCCTGTACTAAACACAAATTTCCGAAAGACCAGTGCTTTATTACTTAGTTCTAACATTGATGACTCTTAGGGGAAATGTAACATAACATTCACCATGTAAAGTAGCTTGCTCTTTATGCAGGGTATCTTGCAGGGCATATTGGTGGCCTCGCTGGCTGTAAACATGCAGCAATCAGCACCTTATTTATTGCTTCAGTCTGTGTGCAACAAGTTAATTAAAGCTAATATGAAGCTTGAACCTTCTTAGGTTTCAATTTTATGTCATGTAGGTGGGTCTTTGAGGATTCATCTGGAAATGTCATTTCTAATAACTCAAAGTCAATGAGAAAGTTGACAAAAAATACAGATAATGTATATAGTTCATATTCTCCTTGAAGGATTTTTAATGCTTTCAACATAAAAAGGAGATCACATGTGTTAATAAACAAGAAACAAAAAAGACTTAGGGCCTGATTTAGAACTTGGCAGATGAGCTACTGCGTCACAACAGTAACGGATGTCCTATATGCTGAAATCTAAATCCCATTATATTATATACAATGGGATTTAGATTTCGGCGGACGGGACGTCCGTCACCGTTGTGATGCAGTAACCCATCCGCCAAGTTCTAAATCAGCCCTTTGCAAAGATCCTAATATTTCTACCATTGACGTCAGTAACACAGATGGAAACATTTGAAAATTAAAACTAGGTGAAAAGCTAATTGGACAACGCTGAATCAGCATGGACTGAGTCAAACACAGATTTAGAAGCTGATCTAATTTCTGACCCCCTTTACAGTCTATACCGGAGGATTTGGGCCCATATGTACAAACGTTTTTTTACATTTCTTAACTGGCCGAATCACAATTTTGGCTCATTAAATACAAAGCTCTCTTTTCCAATGTACAAAAGGGCTCAGTGGTGTCGCAAACTGTGATTTGCACCCTGTAGAAATCACAATTTATAATTCACAAAATAGGAAATCTCAAATAGGGATTTTCTATTTGCAATTTCCTAACCACATGTACATAGCCTTTCCTAAATGCCAAAGGGGCACTTAGGAAATACTATTAACATCTGATTTAATCCGATGGTAAGCAGTTGCAATTTTTTAAAATGCACCCAAAATACAGTTTTTATAGTTCCATGTACAGCGCTCACTCGTCCTGAGGGCATAGGAGCGCTGTACATGAGCACCACTTTTGAGGTAAGTATGTTAAGCGGGGGCTTAGGCTCAAAGGTATGAAGGAATTTGTGTGCGTGGGGCGGAACATATGTGGGCAAAAGACAAAAAGGACAAAAAAGGAAAAAAAGAATTTGGAAAAAGATAGTCTCGGTTATCAGATCACTAACTAGATAGGGCAAAAAGTAAGAAAAAAAGGGAAAGCGTCAGCATGTCAGAAGCTCAATTAAGAGTCTTCTTCTTAGTCTTAGGGATAAAGCTATAAGTCTCAGCAAGGCATTTCAAAGGGGCAAGTGCATAGAGAGGAATACATCTCAGGGTCCAAGTGGTTCAGCAAACAATGGCAGGGCAAAAGGATTCTCCTTCGAGCTCCAGGAATTCTCTGTCCAAAGTCCACCTGGGCATCAATAATTTAAAGTTCATTTGGCAAGCTGATTCTTCAGTGCAACAATTCATTTGATGTAGAAGTGGCAACATTCAATCAAATTTGATCATGCTACACCAACTCAAAACATTTCCCAGGTTTGGCATGAGAATGGAATCCATCGGTATACTTCCACGCAAAATTGAAACAAATGTTTAAATTGCCAGTCCACAATCCAGGATGTTTTCTTTTCAAGAACATATTCTCACAACTCTCTATGTGTGGAACAATAGTTATCTATTAGCAAGCTATCATTCTCATGGGAACGGAGCCTGAATGAAAGGTCCACGATAGCAAGTTTACTTGAAATGTTCTGCACAGTCACAAATATGGGGCCCAGCAGGCTTCACTTAGGCTAATGCAAGTGAGTTAAAACAGCACATTAATACATTCAAATAAAACACAATTTAATAAGCAAACTATAAATTCAGTACTAATAAATCATGATTAGCATTCATGGAACAGTAATTTTTAAAACAAAATAACTTTGTCAGTACATTTCCATTATTATGACACTGAAGTGAGTTTCTCTATTTTTGCATACCAATTTAAAACACTTAGGGGCTGATTTAAGAGCCCCTAGAGCCTCTCTTTGCGCCAAATTAGCGTCATTTGTTTTTACTTTAATAAAGCCCAACGAGGCCAAAATTGACACCCCAAATTTACAAAGTCATGCATTGCGCCACTTTGTAACCCTTTGCTCTACTGCACCCGCCTGCAAGGGGATCTTTAATCCCTTTTGAAAGTGCACTTGGGTTGCTGCCTGCACAGAGAAACACTGAGCAGCTTTTAAACAGCTGCTCCGTATTTGTCCTGAATGCTCTGTCTTCAGGGCAGTGCAATTCTCGCTTGAATTCATTGTTAATACCAGTGACGACTCCTCTGCTATGGCGGAGGAGCATCGCCCTCACGCCAGCAGCAACGGCTGGCTATCCTTTCATTATTAAAGGGGTGGGACATTGGGGATGACAAGCACTGAGGGGAGTGGAGTGCACATGTGTGTTTCGCCGGCTGTCTCGGGCCGGACAAACACACATGTGCACTGTGCTCTCTCCAGCCCGGCACTGTGTTACCGGGCTGGAGAGAGCAGGCACAGGCTCCCAGTCTTCCTGAGAGCACCCTCGCAGGGAGCTCCCAGCCAATCCTAACGCTACTCTGAGCAGCATCAGGATTGGCCACAGGGCAGACTGGGAGCCTGTGCCTGCCTGCTGCTGAGGAGACAGAGAAGCAGCGGTGCGCCGCGGCATGCAGGTAAGTTTAAAAAAATGTATTTTGTAATTTTATAAATATTCCTCCCCGCGTGCGCCGCCCTGCCCCATGTAATCCCAGCGAGCCGCAACTGGGTAATACGCAAATGAACTCACAGCTCCACTTCTTGTAGTGCTCTGACTAAGTCTTCTCTCGGCTACAGAATGTGTGAATGCTCACTTGCAATTTCGTTCCTGATGATGAACAGGACTTACTTTATGTTACCATTCTTGTTGTCTCCCCAAACCTCACATGCCCTCTCACTTTATTCTTTATTTTCCGTGTTTATCATATATGTAAGGCACACAATTACCTTTGTGTACTGCTCTAAATGAGATAAAAAAGATTGGGAGTCTCTAAAAGGTTTATGGCCTAAGGGGCCATAACTAGAAATCCTTTTCAAGTGGAGTGACAAATGTAATTAAAGGTGTGGCTTAAAACATGTGAAGCAAAATCCAGTGCTCCACACAGTGTGCCACATGACCAGTATTTGGTGCCTCTTTGTGAGTTGTTTGTTATGACATGCAGACATCCCACATAACAACAAACATGGACCTAAAACGGACCAAACTTACTGGCTTTCACAGTGCTTACCGGCTAAATGAGCACTATATTGATGGTGTCATGAAAACAATTCAGTTTTGAAATTTCCAGAGTATGAGACTGTGAATTAGTCACTACTATGGCCGATGGAAGGGGTAAGGGTTTCAGGGATATTTCGCGAACTCCTGTTCTCCCCTTGACATCACTTTTCTCTGCAGTTTTCTCCCTCTCTCAGACCACAGCTGCCCTTTTCTCCCAACATCTTTTTGATATCCTCCATCAGCATATTTCACATGTCGTCTCCACCCTCTTTATCATTGTCTTTTCACTCTGTCCTTCAGCATGTTTTCCTTGTATCACCACACTAGTCAACATGTCCTCTCTCTCACAAACACACATACACTCTCTGTCCTCACTTGTAAATAAAGTATTTTCATTTCTTTTGATGCTGTCAATATTTTAACAGCTGTGTATACCACCTTCACACACTCTCACATAAAATAGTAATTACAACTGACATGTTTTGACCATCACTTTGTGCTCTCTGTAGAGAAGCTAAGGATTGAATGAGCATGTAATTTGAACACCTTTATGACCTAAAGATATGCACTGTGAGAAATTTAAAATGCCTTGAGCCTCAACTCTAGAGCCCCCAGTGGTGCCCCATCTTGAACTCAGACACCTAAAGGTGACTCTATTTCACAGTGCACTATTTGAGAGTCCTATGTTGCATGAAAAAACACAGAAATACAACATCTGGAAAAAGCAAACAAAGTGAAATCAAGATAGATTAAACAATGTGTACAGGGACTACGTTGCTGACTTACATTACCTCATGGGTTTTCAGTTATTGCTGAGGAATCAATTAGTAATTTTGTCTGCAAAGTTAAGGGCATGAAAATAGGGCCCGTAGGCACCAGTTTCACAGTCAATTTTTAATTGCTTCGGCGTCTGAGACATAGCAGAATCCTCAACATTCAAAGCTCAGCCCTACTGCTTTTAAGTTGCTGCTGAGGTGTAGGAGTAAGGAGAAGGTATGCATAATGCTAGTCTCTGATCTTGCCTTAAAATACCACCTTTTAGCAATCTGAAAGTTAAATTATCTTCATTTGGTGGGTTGGGGAGGCTTCTGGATAGAGCCAACCGCCAGACACCTGTAAGTAATAGAACGAACAGTTATAGATGGAGCATAAGCAGAGAGGATTTTCTGCAGATATGAGGTCTAAACCATTAAGTACCTTGTGGTAAAAGAACAAGCTCGTAAACAAGGGCCAGCATTTTGAGAACTGATGTATTGCTGCAACAGAAAAACGTTTGCTGTGGTACAACACTTTGATACAACATGGATGTGCTGTATTTACGGTACGGTGAAGCATGTTGTAAGGTCCCAGGGTGTGTCAAAAGTTTTGACGCATCTGTGGAAAGGATGATGTACAGTATTGTTACGCATCTGCTCCAAACATGAAGCAAATCTCATTTGCGGTCCATAAAGCATTTTTTATGTGCCACAAATCAGATTTGTGTCACATTGGAGTGCGTCAGAAAAGCTTAAAAAACAACACGTTTCAAAAATAAAAAGTTTTGCAATTCAGTAAAAACAAGAAATGGAGGGGGCTGCAAGCACAAGCTTTGAGGGCAACAACTCCAACAGCAGCCCAGATGTCCAGAAAGAAGTCCAGGGGAAGAGGAAGAGCAATTTCAGTGAAGAGGAGAACCAAATATTGATAGATAAACAAACACCTTCTCATTGTCACCTCCAAATTGCCATTAGGGAAGAAGGAAGCCATTTGACAGTCCCTAGTGGATAAGATTAACAGCGTTGGCCAAACAAAAACGACTGTGTCTGAGCTGAAAAGAAGGTGACATGATCATAAGTGCAGGACCAAGGAGAAACTGACCAAGAATCTGAGGGCAGCCATGCGGACTGGAGGAGGACCAGATGAACAGGAGGAGGAGTTGGACCCACTGGATGAGCAGGTAATGTCACTTATCCCAACAGAGTTGGTGGCAGGAGTTGCCGGATAGGACAGTGCTGCAGTTGAGGACCAGGATGATCTACAGGGTAAGTGTTATTAATAAACAATACGGTTAAACAAGTCATGTTGTGCTGTTCAGCAAAACACTTTGCTGGGCAGAACTGTGCTGCGTGCAAGGGAAAGGGCAGCAATATCTAAAATGTCAAACCATACTTCATATAAATGTCAGTTATTTTGCCAAGCGATAAGTTGTCCTCTCCAGCTCTGCAAAGTTTTTCATGTCCATGTAAGATGTGATGCCCCCGTCCAGGTTGACCATTGAATACTGCAACTTGTGGTCTAATGTTTAACATGAGTGACCAGGACTACAAGTCCCACAATACAAAACAAAAAAACGGGAATGGAGCAGCACATCATGCATGGAAAGGAGAAACCTGCAAAACCTTACTGTGACAATACCGGTCCTCTTGTACCATGAGGCAAATGTATGTGTCTTGGGCCTATCCAGCCAAAAATGAAGTGTAAAACTAATGGAATGCACAGATATTGCCACGTGTAAGGCAAAAACTGGTAGAAATACTTGTTCAACACATCTATGTGTAACATAAAGTGAATGTCAATAAAATCTATATGTCAACAAAATTAATAGTCAACATCTATCATAGATCAGCAATAACATTTTTAAATGTCATTGCAGAGGGACAAACAACACCTCCTGTCCAGCAGCCTGTCCTGGATGACCAAAGTGTTGGTGATGACATCTGCCCCCAATGGATAATGATACCTTCCAACAATTGTTGGACTTCATAGATTTTCAATCTCTGGTCATGGCAAGGGATGACAGCGTCGCAAAGTCTCCAGGGGGAACCGTCACCCACAGGACATACCCCATCTGCCAGTCCTAGGACCCCAAAGTTGTCTTCCAACGGCGAGTCGTCGGAGTCCAGCAGTGAATGGTTGATGTGGTATGGGCGGTGATGGAGACTATAGCGGGTAGCCTAGAGGGAGTCCGTAGGTGCCTCAGTCCTTATAAGGGTACATCTGAGGCAATTAAAGGCACCTACCCTTAGCTCCATAGGATAGATGAGTCTCTGGCTGACATTGCTGGTGTCATGAGGTAGAGGCAAGAACAACAGGTCTTACCCTCCGACTCCAGTGAGGTTGCCACCAGGCTGGGGACCATTCTTAACATCATGGCATCTATGGAGCACAAGTTGGACTCCTACATAACAACAATGGCTGCCCTCCATAGTGACATTGTTGCATTGTTGAGAAGCCATCAGTCCTTTGTCAGTGCTGGGCTGCCTTCCTTGCTGCAACAGACAAATGCTGCCGTGGACAGGAGAGCCACACTTCTGCCCTTGGTGTGCATGTGCCTAAGATGCCTTCCACACAAACACCCCAGCTGCAGGTGAGGCACAACAACCATCATAGGAGCAAAATGTGTACTTCTTGAATTTCCATCGGGGAACTGCCAGGTACCATTTGTCTGTGCCTTCTGCCAGTTCCCGAGTGGTCCTGTGTCTTAGTCAGTCAGCATTGTACCCTTTTTGTGTTCCTGGTAATCTTATCCGCTTATGGACTGATGATGAAGCCTGCCTTCCTTAATAGCAAATTCTACCTCTTCACTGAAATTCTCATCTCCTCTCCATGTCGCAAGACATGTCTCCTAAATGGACTATGGGGGTCATTCTGACCCTGGCGGTCAGTGTTAAAGCAGCGGCCAACCCGCCAACAGGCTGGCGGTAAAAAAAATGGAATTCTGACCCTGGCGGGAACCGCCAACACAGGCCGCCGCTTTAACACTCCGACCGCCACGGAGGCACAAACAAACAGCGCGGCAGTCACCGCCAACAGACAGGCGGCAGACAATGTACCGCCCACACTATCACAACTCACCAATCCGCCACCTTTTCCGGGGCGGGAGCCCCGCCGATAAAAACACGGCGGAAACGGACTACGAACGGGAAAACGCTCACACGAGGACGGAGAACAGCATGGAACCCGAATTAAACATCCTACCAGCTATTGTCTACCTGCTCATCTACCACGAGTACGAACGCCGGCGCAGACGACAACGGTGAGTACTGCACCTACGACACAGGGGAGGGGGGAGGAGGAAAGCTTACGGGCACACACATATGCGACCCCCCCCAACTATCTACACACCAATGCCGAGCACCAAGTCACAGTGACACCACCCAAACCCCCCGGAATTATGCAAAGACATAATTAAAGTGAGAAACAAAATTTATGTATAAAAGAGGTTCTTTGAAGTCATGGTAAAATAGCAATATGAATTGTAAAAAATCAAGTAAGAACATTGCGAAACCGATAAACATAGGCAAGAAGTCCTGCACAGTCACTTAAATTTCCACTGTCCATGGGCCAAAGTGTCTCAACACATGGGCAAAGCCCACACAGGAGACCTCAGTCCGTTGGAACACTGCTGGGGCATCAGATGACAAAACTACAGGCACCTCAGGGGGAAGGGAAGGGGGGGCACCTCAGCCACATGAGTCCACGACACCAGATCCACGAAGGGTCCACCATGCCCACTGTGCCATCCTGGGGAGTGCAAAGCCACAGTCTCACAAGTCTCTACAGTGGGTGGTCTGCCCACTGTGCCATCCTGGGGAGTGCAGAGACACAGGCCATCAGGTGGATTACAGACTCCACAGGTAATGGAGGAGGCAGTGTGCCCCGAGTGCAGCGTGACCACTAGCTCGACACAGAACCGGCACTGTCAATGGGCCAGCGGTGCTTGACAGGAAGGGCCCAGCGGAGCGGTGCTTGACAGGAAGGGCCCAGCGAAGCGGTGCTTGAGACGGCGGGGCCCAGCAGAGCGGTGCTTGACAGGAAGGGCCCAGCGGAGCGGTGCTTGACAGGAAGGGCCCAGCGGAGCGGTGCTTGAGATGGCGGGGCCCAGCGGAGCGGTGCTTGAGACGGCGGGGCCCAGCGGAGCGGTGCTTGACAGGAAGGGCCCAGCAGAGCGGTGCTTGAGACGGCGGGGCCCAGCACAGCGGTGCCTTTCTGCACGGCGGGGCCCTCTTCAGCGATGCCTTTCTGCACGGCGGGGCCCTCTTCAGCGGTGTCTTCCTGCACGGCGGGGCCCTCTTCAGCGGTGTCTGTCCAGTCATTCAAGGGAGCCAGACCTGGCCAGGACTCCCTGCTTAGTCGCCCTCCGACCGTGCAGTTGCTGGACCCTTCTGTGACGGAGTCCTGGGCCCGTGGGTGTCCTCCCTCACACCCGGGATGGGGCTTGTGGGGCCCTCCTGGTCCGCGCCCCTGCTGGCTGACTTCTCCGCCCTGCTACCCTTGCCCTCCTTCAATGAGGCTCTCTGGCCCTTGCCTCCCCTGTATGTTGTGGCAGGTGACGGCCCAGGACTTTGCTCCTTGGGGGCAGCCGTGTCAGTCTTCTCGCGGCGGCCCTTGATTTTACGGGTCCTCTTTCCAGGGGGGGGGCTGGCTGTCCCCTTGCTGCTGGCCGATGTATCAGTGCTGGGAAAGAGTGGACTCCAAAACCCGTGCACAGAAGTTATGTTTGGAGAGGTAAAGCTTTTTAGGACCAATGTAAAGGGTAGGTGTAGTGGTTATGGGAGTGGAGGAAGAGGATGTGGTTGTAGGAGAGTCAGGTGTGCTGTCTTTGGGTGCAGGTGCTTGTGCCGTCGGCTGTGGTGAGGTGGTTGGCTGTTGGGTGGGTGGCTGCCTGCGTTTGTGTGTCTTGGAAGAGGGGGTGACAGACACAGTGGGAGAGGACACAGGGGACGTGTAAATGGCAGTGGGGGTGGTGACTGCACGAGTGTGGACTGTACTGGAGGGTGTGCTGGTGATGGAAGTACTGGCTGATGGTGGTGTGCATGCAGGTGTGAGTGGAGACGTCACAGGGAGGGAGGAGGGAGACGAGGAGGAGGGGGACACAGAGGTGGTAGTGACTGTTGGCATGTCTGCATCTGGGTGTTGCTTGGGTGAATGCTTGTGTGATCTGTGGTGCTTATGTCTGGATGAGCTGCCCTTGGGTGTTGAGGTGTGTGCAGGCTGGTCTGATGGTGTGGATGGGATAGGCTGAGGAACAGTGACAGAGACAGGGTGGAGCCAGTTAGAAGAGGGAGGCTGGAAACAGGTACAATGGCTGCCGTCAGTGCTGAGGCCAGAGCATTGAGCGATCGTTGATGGGCAGCCTGACCCGAATGAATGCCCTCCAGGTATGCATTGCTCCGATGCACCTCCCTCTCTACCCCCTGGATGGCATTCAAAAGGGTAGACTGCCCAACAATGATGGTCTGTAGGAGGTCAATAACCTCCTCACTGAGGGCAGCAGGTGTAACAGGGGCAGGGCCTGAGGTGCCTGGGGCGAAGGAGATGCCCGCCTTCTTGGGCGAGAGTGCACGGAGCGAAGGCTGAGGGGCTGCTGGGAGGGCGGAGCTGGTGCGCTGGGTGGCTGCTGTACCTGTTGAGGCGGGGGGCACGGATGTTGCCGCCACCGCTAGGGAGCTCCCTTCCGAGGACGTGTCGGTGTCGCTGGTGTCACCACGCGTCCCCGTTGTGGTGCTCCCCTCGCCCTCCGTATCACTGGTGACCTCGGTGTCTGTACCATGGCCCACCGGGGCCTTGTGAGTTGCAGCTCCCTCGTGCTCCGATGCCAATTCTCCTCCGCCTGATGATGCTAATGCACACATGCACAAGAAGATAAAGAAAAAGGGTGGGGGGAGAAATAAAAACAGGTTGAGTGCATGCATTGTCAACACCGTTGGCGGAGAGGACAGACACAGGAGCCTCATGCACTACGCCGTGCAATCAGGGTACACTACTCAGTACTTGTGACTAGGCCAACAGGTCTATGGACAACAAATGCGCACATGGGTGATGCTGGACCATCGATTGCTGTACTTGGCACCCTACAGAGGTGGGGGGCGGGGGCACAGGGCCATGCCTAAAGGAGGGGACTACACTACAGAAAGCGCCCTGGCCTAATGTCACCCACAGACCTCCTCCCCCACCCAGACGCCTCCACTGCGTGTATAAATAGCAGAATGTGCTGCTACTCACCCCCTTGTGTCTGCTGTGATGTCCTCACGCGCCCATCCAAATCGGGGTAGGCCACCGCCAGGATCCGGGACATCAGGGGGGGTCAAGGTACGACTGGCACCCCTCCTACGTTGGGAGGCCATCCCCAGCAGTGACTCGGCGGTCTTCCTGGTCCCGCGGCGGATGTCCTCCCACCTCTTTCGGCAGTGGGTGCCCCGTCTGTTGTGGACCCCCAGGGCCCGGACTTCCTTGGCGATGGCACACCAAATGTCGACTTTCTGATGGGCGCTGACCTATTTGACATGTACAGGGTGGGAAAGGAATTTTCATAATTTTTCTGCATGTTAGATGTGATTGCCCCCCCTCCCCAACCCTGCCATGTGGCACATGCTCTCATCTGTCATGCCTTGCACTCCTCATTCGCTCCCCACACCACCATCTTACATCCACCATACACAACCCAGGCATAGCACATTCAACGTGCACCCAGTGTACTTACCTGTTGGTCTGGAGGACCGTAGAGTAGCGCATACTGGGGGAGGACCCCATCCACAAGTTTCTCCAACTCTTCTGAAGTGAAGGCAGGGGCCCTTTCCCCAGTCGCAGCAGCCATTGTTTCTTCCAGACCGAGGTCACAGCAGCACTTGCAGTATAGGTCCTCTCCTGTGGATGGTCAGGTCTCGAGTGGTTAAGCAGATAGAAAATGGCGGTCACGCCCGCGGCGGTGCGTACCGCCGCAGTGCGTACCGCGACCACCGGCGCACATCGTCATTGGCTCCTGAGACCCATAGGGTTCAATGTTAACCAATGCGCCTTCGCACTGCGGTCTTCGACCGCCTACCGCCATGGTGTGCCACGCCAGCGCGTTGACCTCATATCCCACTGTCACACTTCTCAGGTCAGGCAGCCGCCATTACAAGGGCCCACATGGCTTAATTTGTACTGCGTCACACAGGCCTACTCCTTGCATTGCCACTCATACAAGCCTTTCAATCCATAGCGATTCGTGTACTGTGCAAGCTGGGTGAACGTACCTGTGGGTTGCTTGACTCAGTGCTCCATGTTGTCCTTCCTAGGCACCGTCCGCTGGGACTTGCGAGGAGAAGGATGAATCCTCCCGTGTACCGACCGCTGGTGGATCTGTCGACAATGGAAGAACGACATATTATACTTCGATACCGACTTGACCGAGCCACTATACATGAACTGTGTGCCCAGCTGGAGCCTGACCTGATGTCCCCCATCCGCCAACCCACAGGGATTCCCCCTCTGGTGCAGGTTCTGTCAGTACTCCATTTTTTGGCAAGTGGGTCTTTTCAGACAACAGTGGCCATGTCATCAGGGATGTCTCAGCCTATGTTTTCTAAGGTTTTGTCCAGAGTGTTGTCTGCCCTGATGAAATACATGCGGAGATACATTGTTTTCCCTGAGGAGGGTGATTTGGCCACTGTGAAGGGTGATTTCTATGCCCTTGGACATATCCCCAACATCATTGGTGCCATTGATGGGACCCATGTGGCTTTAGTACCCCCAAAAGACGATGAGCAGGTGTACAGAAATCGAAAAAGTTACCATTCGATGAATGTCCAGGTGGTCTGTTTGGCTGACCAGTACATCTCCCATGTAAATGCCAAGTTCCCTGGATCAGTGCATGACGCGAATGTCATGCGAAATAGCAGCATCCCTTATGTGATGGAACAGCTACAGAGACACCGTGTGTGGCTAATAGGTGACTCAGGTTACCCCAACCTGCCTTGGCTATTGACCCCAGTGAGGAATCCCCGGACCAGGGCAGAGGAACGCTACAATGAGGCCCATGGGCGAACTAGGAGGATTATAGAGCGGACCTTCGGGGTCCTGAAGGCCAGGTTTAGGTGCCTGCATATGACAGGTGGATCCCTAATTTACTCACCAAAGAAGGTGTGTCATATCATCGTGGCCTGCTGTATGCTTCACAATCTTGCATTGCGACGCCAGGTGCCTTTCCTGCAGGAGGATGGTCCAGATGGTGGTGTTGTAGCAGCTGTGGAGCCTGTGGAGAGTGAAGAGGAGGAAGACGACGGGGACGACACGGACAACAGGGACACAGTTATACGACAGTATTTTCAGTAGCACACAGGTAAGAATCACCCACGCCTTTTTACATTTACTTCTGCCCTCCTGCATCTCTACTTTCTGTGTTTCCCCCAGTTCCTTTTAACTGATTTTTGACTTTCCCTTCCCTTTTCAGAGCTGTATGACCCACAGCGTGACTGCTGCTTTGTTTGCCCATGGACTAATGCTTATAGACATTGGTATGTTGTAATCACATTGTGACTGAACATTATTGCACCGTTATGTGTAATACATTTGTAAAGAATACAAGCAGACTTCTGATTTTTGAAGTGCAATTGGTGATTTATTTTAAGTGCTGCATATGGGTCCATGATAGTAAAACGGTGATGGGTGGGGGTGGAGTAATGTCCATGGCAGAGTCCAGTTCTCAGTCGCACAGGTGCATTGTCCATATGCCTGTGGAAGGATGGAGCAGGGGCAGTTCAAGGTTGGACAGGGTGACAATGTGGGACAGTGGGATGACATCAGGGGGTATTGTTTGCTGGCGGGGGTCTTGGCATCCTACTCTGTCTTCTTGTGAGATCTCAGGTTCCGCTTGCGGGGTGGTTGATCTTCAGCAGGAGGTGGGGTTCTGGTGGCCTGTCGTTGTGTGGGGGCCTCCTGTCCACTAGCGCCGGCGGAGGTGGTAGGCTGTTCGTGGTCCGGGCTAGTGACAGGGGCCCTTTGGGGTGCCACATGGTCCCGCAATGTGGTGACTATCTGGTTGAGGGCCAGGACGATGGTCCCCATTGCGGTACCTATGTTCCTGAGTTCGTCTCTGAACCCCATGTACCGTTCCTCCTGCTGTGCCTGGATCTCCTGGAACCTGGCTATCATCTGTTGCCGTCGCCATCGTCTCCTGGGAGTGGTGGTATGCTCCCATGATGGTGGTGAGGGCCTCTTGGAGAGTGGGTTCCCTGGGCCGGTCCACCCCCTCTCGCACTGCAGCCCTCCCAGTTGCCCTGTTTCCCTGGGCCTCTGTCCCCTGGACGGTGTGCCCACTACCACTGCCCCCAGGTCCCTGTTGTTGTTGGGGTGGTGGGTCAGCCTGGGTGCCCTGTAGTGGCGGACACACCGCTGATTGAGGCGTCCTGGAGACAGAGGCATGGGCCCTCTGGGTGGGAGCTGTGCTGGTATTCCCAGAGGGGGTTGGGTCTGCTGTGGCCTGTGTCTGTGTGTGGGGAACCGACTGTCCAGAGGTCCCCGATGGTCCGGGCTGGTTATCAGGTTCTAGGTCGACAGAGCTGCTGTCATCACTGGGGGCCTGTTCTGGGGGCGGGATGGACAAATCTGGACCCTCCTGGCCGGTGTGTTGGCGTTCGGGCCCTGCAGGGGTAAAAGAGTATGGTTATTGCTTCTGTGTGTGCCATGGCGTGCGATTTGTGGGTGCCCTTGTCCCCCAGTGCTGGCATTCCCTTGTGGGAGGAGTTGTGAGGGTGGTTTGTGGGGGGGGTGGGTATGTGCAGTGGTCATGCTTAGGTGATGGGTGTCCATGGTTTGTGTTGGCATTCAGGGCTTGGTGTTGGTTTGGGTGGGTTATGCTGGTGAGACATTGGCAGGGAGGATGTGTGCTGGGGGGTTGGGGGTGAGGGTGGGGGTGTGGGTTGGCATGCTGGTGGTTGGGGGGGGTAAGGTAGTTGAGATTAGACTTACCAGAGTCCATTCCTCCGCCTACTCCAGCGAGGCCCGCAGGATGCAGGATGTTCAAGACCTCTTGCTCCCATGCTGTGAATTCGGGTGGAGTGGGTGGGGGTCCGCCGCCAGTCTTCTGCACAGCGATGTTGTGTCTTGACACCATCGACCGCACCTTACCCCGTAGGTCGTTCCAGCGCTTTCGGATGTCTTCCCGGTTTCTGGGATGCTGTCCCACAGCGTTGACCCTGTCGACGATCCTTTGACATAGCTCCGCCTTCCTGGCTATTGTGGTGTGCTGCACCTGTGTGCCGAATAGCTGGGGCTCTACCCTGATTATTTCCTCCACCATGACCCTGAGTTCTTGGTCCGAGAACCTGGGGTGTTTTTGGGGTGCCATGGGGTGGTGTGGGGTGGTGTTTGTGGTGATGAGTGTGGTGTGTGTGGTGGCGTGTGGTGTTTTGTGCGTGGATGTAGCGTGGGTGATGATGTTGTGTTCCTGTGTGTGTTGGGGTTTTTGATAGCTGTGCTCTCTCTCTCTCTCTCTCTCTCTCTCGCCTTCTCTCCGAATTTCTAGTAGTGGGGGTTTGTGGGTGATGTGGGTGTGTGTTTTATATTGTATTGGATGTGTGGGAGTGGTGTTTGTATGTGTATCAGGTGTGTGTATTTCAAATTGTCCAATGTGGCTGTGTTTTGGAGCTGGGTGTGTATTTTGAGCGCGGCGGTGTGTACCGCCAATGGAATACCGCGGTTGAAAGACCGCCGCGTGGATTCGTGGGTCGTAATGGCATGGGCGTGTTTGTGTTGGCGTGACGGTGGAGGTTTGGTCATCTCCAGTTTATCGCTGACCGCTGATGTGGCGGCCTTCCGTGGATGTCGGGTTTTTGGCGGCTTGGCAGTTGTGGGTCAGAATGACCGTAGCGGTTTACCGCGCCCGCGGCGGTAGAATGGCGGTCTTCTGACCGGCAGTAAGAGCCTTTTACCGCCGAGGTCAGAATGACCCCCTATGTCTGGACATCTTTTGCTCACAATCAGTGTTGGTGTTGTTGCCCCAAACACTGAAGGGAAGCTCATGCTGAGCTAAACAGATATTTATCAATAGAATTCACTACTATAAACCAGAGTGGTGTATGTTTGTTGATTAACAGACTACCTTTACCATGGAGGATGTGTATTAACATTACACACTCTATAGCATCTCAAAGAGAGTGCGCAAAGGTCACTAAATATTGTTATGCACCAACAAGGAGTACATCCACTGCAATGGCATAATGAGGAATGTGTTGCTTCACAATGGAACTTCAGGGTGTGACAATACGCTCCAGGCATTTGACTGACACACAGTGGGAAGCTCCAACTAAACATAACAATAACAATGGTGTCTGTGAGATATGTGAGTCAATAACAGGGTTGCACTCATTCACATATTTCTGGCTCAGTGAACATGACAACTATGATAGCCTCAATGCTCACACTGAGGAGATGCTAAAGTACATAAAATATCAGATGTGCACTAATGATAGGCAGATATTCATGCCCATACTCTTTCAGAAGTAGCATCATGCCTGTGCCACACAAGGATGCACAAGGCCAGTCCTAAATCTTGCATGTCAGAATGCAAAAAATGCACACACCATTAAAATGGGAAACATTTTCAATGGCCAAATGCAGATTAATGCTACTTTGGGGTAAGACAGGCAAATGTGCAACTCAGTACCTGATAAGGCATCAAATGTATTAAATGCAAGTGTAACCGCACGTTACATATATGGTACATTGCACACACACATTTCTGCATAACAGACAGAGCGCAGAAGCAGTAACAAAGCAACACCCCCCCCAGGGGAAGATGACATGGGACACTTATGGCCATGATTCAACAGAATTAGTTACCCAAAGTGTACTGCATGTAATGCAACACTTACCAAGTACTCAGTGGCAATGATGATGACGGTTTTACAGACAGATGTGGATACGTTCGTTTTTGGAAACCAGTCAACCACAAAGAGCCACATGCACAATGGTGCAAGGGTGTGTGCGGTACTGCATGGTACCAGTGTGCCTCACTGCCATCTGGAATCTGTATTCTGTATTGCTAAAACTATGGCAACTATGTTACCTTCACACCGAGTGCAGTAGTAGTATGCTGCCTGTATTGAGCTGTGAGAAAATAATAAAAAATAGACCCACTTATAGTGGCTAATGCTCTAAAAGGCACCCTGTTTCACTCAGTTGTCATGTAACATTTCCACAGAGGCTTCTGACAAAACAGCAGTTACCTACAACGCCAACGGTTCAACCCACATCATGTACTCAACTTAAACTATTCCATGCTAGCAAATCATAATAAAGACATGATGACTAAGTAGTGGAGGTAGAAATGTGTTTACATATAATGGAAATCTAATCCAACTACACTTATCTAGCCCAAACTAACTATACTTAAAACTACCTTACACTATACTAACTAATCTAAAACTACCTACACCTACTTAGCCTATCCTAACTAACCTTAACTCTACCCTACATTAGCTTAACCTATCCTAAATTATCTTAACTACTATACACAAAGGACTAGTTAAACATATACCCTCCACCTTCCTAAAACACATACATCAGTACAATACAGAAAACAAGCACATCTTAAAGATACACAACCTATACATTGAAGTCTAAACAAACATTTACTTTTTTAAATTTATTTTTTTATTTTTGCTTTTTCTAAAATACACACTAAACATCAACTGCCACCTACTAACAACCCTGCCCATATAAAAACACATAAAAACGACTGACTAATTACATGTATTGTAAACCTACAAAAACCTACACTATACCTAGTCTAAATCCTAACCTACACTATGCCTAAATTGCTATAACTATTACAAACGTAAAAAATGGGGAAAGGGAAATGTCTGGGCGAGAGTCATATTTGTGCACTGATGCGCTCCATTGCCTGTTGTAGTGTATGCATCAGCTCAGTTCAAAAACTTTATTCGGCAGATACATTATAGCCATAAAAGTACAACAAATAAATAGATAAAACATTCCCAGCCAGGATCGTAATGTCAATTATCATAAAAATGAAAAACAATCAAAACAGACCAAACAGCACATACAATTATCATATCCAAATTATTCAAAAGCTAAAAACTGAAGCTTTTCCTAGCATAAATGGCATTTAAAATAAATAGTGCCACCTTATAGTGCACATAGGAATTGTTTAAGTTTAATAGAAATTCCAGTGCACCCAAGTGTGTTCTTATATTACAGTCAATAAAAAGGGGTTTGAGGTAAAAAATACTAAGGTGTGCATACAGTTTACAAAATAGCATAAAGTGCAGAGTGCTCTGTTTACTAACTCCATCGTAGGGGCAGCAGTCCAACTCATAGGGACAGGTCCTCATCCTGGGGAACGCTACTAGATGATGCACTATTCCCAATCTGAGTCTTGTCAGAACAAACCGATGCTGCATATTAGTGATGCTTGATAGATATCTTTTCTCTACTTACCCCCAGACAAAAAGGACATGTATGTACCAATGGTATTTTGTTATTTTGATGGTTTTCCTGCCACCCGGCCTATATTGCAGGAAGGTATCCTTAATAAATTTCTTTGGGAGTGTCAACACTTGTGTTGGGTCCACATTTATAGTTACAGAGTCTTGAAAGAAGAGTCAATATAGGAGAGCCAGGGGATACATAAAGCACTATCCAATTTGAAACAATCTAGGATAAGTTGTTTGGTAAAAATAGTTTTGTCTTTGGACCAGATACTGTGCCATAGGAGCAACGGGCTCAGCTGCAACACGTCCTCCAGATACTGGAGCCCCACCTCGTGATGTACAATCCAGTTGGATGTAGAGGTAGGTAAACTTAACAGCTGTTTTGAAAAACAAATATCGTCTATTTGCAGGGAAGTACTCTTAGCATGGCCCCACACTCCAGCTCTGTAAACTACCACAGATATAACTCTGGCCCTATACATTTCCACCATAAGTGTTATAGGATGATTCCCCAAATTGCTGGCAAATCTAAAAATAGCATATGAGTTCCTTTGCAATTTATCCCTCCCCGAGTGGATATGCTGTTCCCATTGTTGAATTAAGCCTCAGCAAGGCCTACTAGTGCAAGGGGTACACCCTTCTCTGCACAAAGTCCTCAGACCATGTAGGAAGAAGTTGGCACAGAAACTGAAATAAAAGACAAAGTTGATTAAACCTCATGAGGTGGTACTACAGTTCAAACAGCACCCTTCGGTAATGTTTGAAGTAGCACACTGAACTAAGAGAGCATGGTCCTTTTATACCCACGCAGGGGCTAAAAGAAGGTGGTACAATTATAGAAGCAAGACTTACATACATGTAAGGTCATATGGAAATGCACAGTCGACAGGTAGGAGGGGCTAACAGTTTCAAGGACTAGTTGACACATTACTGTCTGTTACTGATTACTAACAGCTGCAGATCTTACTGAGCATGTGCGAAAGTGGGAGATGCTAAATATAACTTGTCACTAGACAGATTTTCAAGAGTAGTTAACAGAAAGGTAGGACAGAGCACATGGCAGAGAAAATGGCTGCCATGAATACAAAATGGATTCCGCCAAATGTTCACAATAGTTGCTAAATACAAGATGTCTTCGGCTAATGCGTAATCTAATCGCTATTAGGTTACAACAGACGACCCTTTCAGCATTAGCTGAAGACATTCGTCTTTCTGGGATAATCTAAATATTCATCTTGTATATTTATGCTCATCATTTCAGCTATTTCCTTATCTAACGTATGTTGTGCTTTCATTTCTGTAATATTTCTTTTGGTAGGCATACAAGCAGTAATACACATGGAGCAGAACATTGGACCACACTGAATACAGATACAGCATGTGAAAAATATTGCAATCATTACACACAGGATAGTCAGTAGTTTCCAGCCCCAAGTTTAAACAAGAGCCCAAAACCATCCAGAAAAAGTCCAAGTACCAGTCTCTGTGTGGATTTCTGCAGCAATTTTATGCAATTTAGATATTGCATCATATACTGAAGGTGAGTGATCTGGAATAAAAACACAGCAACTACTACCGATGATGCAACACGCACCACCTCGATCAGCTAATATCACATCTAGTATCATATGATTTTGGAGCGCTACATTCCTCACAATTTGGAGCTCCTCTGTAATATTCCCAAGTGCCAGAGCTGCCTGATTGGTAACAGCTTCCACAACCCTAGTCAATCGTCTCACTTTCCTACTGTTTAACGCAGCACCCACAAAGGAAAACAACCCTAAATTAAAATCAACATATTGTTGCTGGCTAGTATCCGTTTGGTCTACCTCATTTGTACTTATTGTCCTTTTATATCTATTTTTAATGATGTCATTGAACAGTTTAAAATCTCGGTGATATGATGCAGGGGCCAAAAACACAGGGGGTAATAGAAAAGATACATAACGCACACCTGACCACCCAAAAGGTAGTTGGTAATATCCATAGTTACCACAAACAAAATATGTATTATGTGAAGCTGTAAAACTACTATTATTTACACCCTCAATAGTTAAAATCAAGGCACAATCGCTTATCCCACTGGAATTCGCCCAATGCTACATATATATAAATCTGCTTTAGTTTTTGTAACAGAAATCACAAATTGTTCTTTCTTGGCAGAGTCTCTTATATTTGTGAAGACATATGGGCCCTCATTCTGACCTTGGCGGGCGGCGGAGGCCGCCCGCCAAAGTCCCGCCGTCAGGTTACCGTTCCGCGGTCGAAAGACCGCGGCGGTAATTCTGACTTTCCCGCTGGGCTGGCGGGCGGTCGCCTTCAGACCGCCAGCCAGCCCAGCGGGAAAGAGGCTTCCACGATGAAGCCGGCTCGGAATCGAGCCGGCGGAGTGGAAGCTGTGCGACGGGTGCAGTTGCACCCGTCGCGTATTTCACTGTCTGCGCAGCAGACAGTGAAATACATGTAGGGGCCCTCTTACGGGGGCCCCTGCAATGCCCGTGCCAGTGGCATGGGCACTGCAGGGGCCCCCAGGGGCCCCGCGACCCCCCCTACCGCCATCCGGATCTCGGCGGTCCGACCGCCGGGATCTGGATGGCGGTAGGGGGGGTCGGAATCCCCGCGGCGGTGCAGCAAGCTGCGCCGCCGCGGAGGATTCAATGGGCCGCGGTACACTGGCGGGACCCCGCCAGTGGTGCCGGTCCGACCGCGGCTTTACCGCCGCGGTCGGAATCCCCATTGGAGCACCGCCGGCCTGTCGGCGGTGCTCCCGCGGTCCTCCGTCCTGGCGGTCAAAGACCGCCAGGGTCAGAATGACCCCCATGGTATTGAAACATTGTCCGGTTGATACTCTTCCCATTCCCATTTTGTTCCTTTGGCTTGGGGATACCCATCTTTGTCTTGGTAGCATACTTTATTAAGGCGAAAAAGAAGTCCGCCCTCTGTACGTTTTCCAGATGCCAACAAAAGCGTATACCAAGCTTGACAAGAACCATTGTGTGAAAAAGGAAGAGGAATGAAAGTTGTTCCTCCTTTCTTTTGATGCGCAGGTATCATTCCACATACCCAACAGTTAGTAGTATTTGTAGCATTATGAGTATAATGCAACATCTGAATGAAAGTATTGTTGAAGTACGATTGACGGTGCTTCTGCTCCTGATAGGGAAGTGTAAAGTAATAGTGATCCTCTGGTACTGGAGTAGTGGCAACAAAAAACTCACGAGCAGGAGCCTCCTTTTTAACAAACCAGGTGATTATTGCTATAACCACCAAAACAACAATAAACCCCATAGTACAAATGATCAGTTTGTTATTCATTTTAGCAACATTGATAATCGACCCTTCCTGAAATTAATTAAAAACAATCGTTGGAGCTCTCATCACTGGGCAGCCGCTGATTTCTTCACCACGGGCCAAGACGGGTGTCACTACTCTAATGCATGGCTGATCCCCCCCCTTGCCACATTGGCTCTCCGTTTCACTAACCCAGGGCGGTAGCTCAACCAGTTTTCTCCAGCACTACGGGGTCTTTTCTCGGTCTCAAATTATATCGCAACACTCCAGAAATCGTATGGTCTGGGGAGAACTCCGCAGATTAGTCAGGTGATATAGCACGGCCTTTCTCCGTAGTCAAGATCTCTCGATGATCGGTCAGCATAGCAGGTTCCACCAAGGTAGGTAGCACTCTCCTGCAGTGAGTACTATGGACCCAATTCTTTCGGTTCGTCACTCGAACTGCTGTCCTTGTCACAAGGAGCACCTGTTCTGGGCCTCGTCACCTTGGTTCCAAGCTGCTTGATCTTTCAAAGGACTTAATCATCACCTGGTCACCAGGTCGGAGTTCATGGCCTTCACCTGTAGATCTGTCAGGAAGTGCTTCTCGAACCTGTTGATGAATAGAAGCCAAATTGTCAGTTAACTGTGCCAAATAATCATTCATCAGGACACAAGGTACATCATATACAGAATTTGGCTTAGGAACTCCCCAAATGTTCATTGGCCTTCCAAACACTATTTCTTAGGGAGTAAGGCCAATTCGAGAGTGTGGCACTGACCTAATAGACAATAATGCCAACGGTAATGCATCCGGCCAAGTAAAGGATGTGGAAGCCTGTATCTCCGCTAACTTCAGCTTCAAAGTAGCATTATACCTTTCCACCAACCCTGCTGATTGTGGGTGGAAAACCGCATGGAACTTCTGTTTGATCCCTAATCCTTTCAGGACATACTTAATAACTTCCCCAACAAAATGAGGTCCGATATCATTCCATAAAAGTCTGCAAACACCAAACCTAGGGAAAAATTCTTTCAAAAGCACCTTCGCTGTGGTAATGGCAGTATTATCCTTTGTGGGCTACGCCTCTATCCATTTACTGAAGGCACATACCACCACCAAGACATACTTTAAATTGTTGCAGCGTTCAAGGTGAATATAATCCATTTGTAGAACTTCAAAAGGTGCAGTTGGTGTAGCAAACCCTCCCGCAGGAGTACGTGTCCCTTTTCCAGGAATGTATTGTAAACAGATCAAACAAAACTGTACTACTCTCTTAGCTGTAATGGAAATTTCTGGATGCTCCCAAACTTGCGTAAGTAACTTTGTTATTGTTGAAGCTCCAACATGTGCCAGCCCATGTGCCATCCGAACCATAGGTTGTACAAAAGCTATAGGCAATTTCCATTTATCCATCTGCTTATTCCGCCAACAGCCCTCATCATCCAATTCTCCTTCTTCAGTCCATTGCTCACGTTCTTTCACAGAAGCAGATTTCTGTATATCTAATACGTCTTGTCTAGCATTATGCCAACGTTCAGCTTGTGACTTCACTACATACATAGAAGTAGTACTTCGCTGCATCACAGTCTCACGTGCTACGCGGTCCGCAAGGGCATTACCTTGCCCTATCTTATCGGTCACTTTCTTGTGTGCACTACATTTCACAATAGCTAGTTTCTTTGGATATGTCAATGCAGTCAAGAGGTTATGCACTAATTCTCCGTGCATTATCTGCATCCCGGGAGATGTGAGAAAGGCTCTCTCTTTCCAAAGCAAACCAAAATCATGAACCACTCCAAAAGCATAGCGGCTATCTGTATAAATGTTCACACATAAGTCATTACTAAGCTCACATGCTCGTGTCAAAGCTATTAGTTCAGCTGCTTGAGCTGACTTCTGTGGTATATGAGCTGTCTCCACTACTGTGTGTATCATGGTGATTGCATATGCAGCTGAGGTCATACCGTCTGGCAACTTCAAATAAGACCCATCAACCCACAATTCCCCGTCTACATCTGGAAGCGGCGTATCTTGTAAATCAATACGACCCTTTGTCTGTTCTTCGGTAAGGAATATACAATCATGTGTTTCTTGTGACTGAGGGTGAGTCACCGGATATGGCAACAAAGTGGCTGGATTTAGTGTTGCACATCTCTTCAGTGTAATGTGAGGAGCCACCAATGTCAATTCATATCCTGTCAGGCGAGCGCTAGTTAAGTGTTGTGTCTTTGTTTGATTTTAAAGAGCATCAACCGCATGGGGTACTAACACCAACAGCTTATGTGACAAAACTATCCCTTCACTCTGACTTATTGACACAGCTGTTGCGGCAACTGAACGAAAACACCCAGGCAAAGCTCGAGCGACAGGATCAAGTACTGCTGAAAAATATGCACAGGGACGCTGCTCATCGCCATGTGTCTGTACTAAAACTGACAATGCACATCCATCTTTCTCATGTATGTAAAGTGCAAAAGGCTTCATGTAATCTGGAGTACCGACCACTGGTGCTGAACAAAGGGCTTGTCGTAGCTGCCGGAAAGCAGTCTCACATTCATCTGTCCATGGGAGGGGCATTGGAGTATCTTTAGTCAAAAGTGCTAGCAAAGGTTTGACAATGTGTGAAAACCCTAATACCCATTGCCTACAAAAAGAAGTACGACCAAGGAATGCACAAACATCTTTCTGAGTAGAGGGTACTGGTGTGTTTAAAATTGCTTGAATACGATCTGATGTAAGTGCACGGCCCTCCTTAGACAAAAGGTGACCTAAATAGGTTACCTTTGGTCTACAATATTGCAATTTCTTTCGTGACACTTTATGATGGTGTGAAGCAAAAAAAGAAAGTAAGGACAAAGTGCACTTTTCACATTGCTCAGGGGTATCAGCTGCCAACAAAATATCATCGACATATTGTATGAGAGCCACACCTTCAGCCAAAATCAAAGAATCAAGTTTTCCAAAGTGATAGTACAAGAACTAATTGCTCCCTCAACTTCCTCATAAAAGGCGGCTGTATTTTTCCACGGGTCAGGTAATGCTATTTTAAGTGCCATTACATCTGCCCTATTCCAAGGAGTATACACCCAATTATAAATAAAATAACCCTTAGCATCAACAGATGTTTTATCATCACTTGTACCCAATCCTTTAGGAGGAACATACAAAGGCGCGGCCTCCCGCATTGGTTTCGCGTGAACTATCATAATCTTATCTGTTCCAAAGATGAAAGCTTGCACCCCGCCGGTCTGAGATGTCCGTGCAACTACGTCCACGGCCCTTTTCTCCTCTCGCAAACGGTCTGCCACAACACATAATTTCACCAAACGCCTGATTGCATCAGCCACCTGGGAGAAAACAAAAAGACCATCACGCATTTGCTTAAGATCAGCTGCTACATCATCGGGCTCTAACTCATCAGAATATTTCCGATATAGTTCAATAACTTCTGTGCCAAATGCCTCAGTAAAATATAGCTGCTCCTTTTCAGTCCACCCTTTCATGTTGTCTAAAAGTTCAGAAGCAGAGACATCGCTTCGAATTGTTTTACGAGTAATAGATCTAAGCTCAGACGCACGGTCAGCAGGCAACATAGAGCGACTGTCTCGCATCTTCTGTTGCTCCGAACCGGAGACCTCAGCTAACTCATGAGGGGCAGAAGGAATGACATACGGAGGTGGAGGGTGATCTAGTAACAAAAAAATCATTGTGTGCTTTATTAAGGATTGGATAGAGAGGTTGCCTAACAGTGTATTGGCCAGTTACCTGTAATTTACGTTCTTTTTCTTCTATCGCCTTTAAGTCTTTCTTTCTCATTTCCAATGCTTTCACATCTACATTCTTCCGCTGCTCTTTCTCAAGCAAGGCTTACTCACGCTTCACTCGTCCACGCACTTCTTTCTCCCACATTCGTACACAGTCAAACATATCTTGCCTAGACTTTCGCTTACACATACATTGGTCCACATACTCAATCTTTCGCAAACCAAATGACCCATGCATAGGCCAACGTAACTCAGGATCCGCACAAGTGTAGTTATTCCATAATGTGCTGAACATTCTAGAAGAAAGACCGTATTTAACATACATATCTCTATTGGGCGTCCCCTCTGGGGGTGCCGGTTGCGATTCTTCCAGTCTCAAATTGGTACCATTACAAAAGCAACACATCCTACGAAGTGCGCTAAAAACAGGCATGCCAAAAATAGTGCAGAATATGCAATATTATAATCAAAGTAGCACTTAAGGTGCCGTTCAAATCAAAATTAAATTGGAGAAAATTCTCCTCATTGCCTGCCTATATAAATTGCAATTTATATATCAATTCAAAGGACACAAATTGACTAGTCACCCAAAACACGAGAGCCACAGTAAGTAGTGCTAAACTTCATTACCAAACAAAGGCATCAAAACCCACAGCAAGTGCCGTAAAACGGCTCTTACCAATCACAGGGCGTCCAGGTTCCAACTGCCAAGTTCTAAAATCGACCAAATGGTCAATGCATGACGAATGAACAAAAAGGATCTCAGTCGAGGACCGGCGCCACCTGGATGGTCAAGTCAGAAGGAAGGGAAAAATGCTGTGATTGCCAAGACTCGGGTCTCCTCAGGCATTTATCGTCCGCAGCGAGATCCCAATCCTTCGTCGCGACCAATCCGTCGGGCGTCTGAGTCGCCGATGAGTCCCTGTTCGGGCGCCAATTTGTTGAAGTAAGCCTCAGCAAGGCCTACTAGTGCAAAGGGTTCACCCTTCTCTGCACAAAGTCCTCAGACCATATAGGAAGAAGTTGGCACAGAAACTGAAATAAAAGACAAAGGCTGTCATTACAACTTTGGCGGTAAAAGCCGCTTACCGCCGTGCAGAAGACTGCCAATACACCGCTGCAGCCGCGGAATTCCGCCACAGCTATTATGACCCAAATCTGGTGATCCGCCGAAATTCAGACACCCATACAAGTCCGCCACACCAAAGGTCAGTGATAAACTGGCGAAAACAATTCCTCCACCGCCACGCCAACAGAAACACGCCCATGCTATCACGACCCACGAATCCACGCGGCGGTCTTTCAACCGTGGTATTCCATTGGCGGTACACACCGCCACGCTCAAAATACACACACATCTCCAAAACACTGCCACATTGGACAATTCAAAATACACACACCTGATACACATACACACACCACTCCCACACAATCAATATTATATAAAACACACACCCACATCACCCACAAACCCCTACGACCAAAAACTATAGACGAAGGCGACAGACAGAGAGCACAGTAATAGACCACCCCACCACACAGAGGCACACAACACCATCACCCATACAACATCCGCGCACAAAACACCCCACACCACCACACATCACCACACTCATCAACACATACACCACCCCACACATCACCTACACCACCCCATGTCACACCAAAGACACCCCAGGTTTTCCGAGGAGGAGCTCAGGGTCCTGGTGGAGGAAATCGTACGGGTAGAGCCACAGCTATTTGGAGCACAGGTGCAGCACACCTCCATAGCCAGGAAGATGGAGCTATGGCTAAGAATCGTGGACAGGGTCAACGCTGTGGGACAGCATCCAAGAAATCGGGAGGACATCAGGAAGAGGTGGAACGACCTACGGGGGAAGGTGCGTTCAGTGGTCTCCAGGCACAACATCGCGATTCAGCAGACTGGCGGCGGACCCCCCACCTTCTCCCCCACAACCAACAACATGGGAGGAGCAGGTCTTGACCATCATGCATCCAGAGGGCCTCGGAGGAGTCGGTGGAGGAATGGACACTGGTAAGTCAAATCTTAACTATCATATCCCCCACCCTACCTGCATGCTATCACACACCCCCACCCTCACCCCGTCCCCATCACTCCAACTCCTCACTAATGTACTAATAACACAAACCACACATCCCAACACCAAGCCCTGCATGACACAACTAAGCATGGTCACCCCTCACTAAAGCATGCTCACTGCACATACCCATAACAAACCCCCAACCATCATCACACAAGCCCCCACAAAGGAATGCTTGCACTGGGATACACGCACACCCACCCATTGCACACCATGACACACACACATGCAATAATCATGCTCTTATATCCCTGCAGGACCAATACGTAACGTCACCAGACAGGAGGGTCCAGACATCTCCACTCCACCCACAGAAGAGGCCCACAGTGACGACAGCAGCTCTGGCCAACTGGATCCAGATGACCAGCCCGGACCATTGTGGGCCTCGGGACAGTCGGTTCCCCTTGCACAGGCACAGCCCAACACTGACCTTCCACCCTCTGGTAACACCAGCACAGCACCCACCCAGCGGGCCAATACCTCCGTCCCCAGAACACGTCAATCAGCTGTGTGTCCACCACTACAGGGAACCCAGGATGACCCACCACCCCAACAACAATAGGGACCTGGGGGCAGTGGTAGTGGGCACACGGTCCAGGGGAAAGAGGCACAGGAACACAGGGGAACTGGGAGGGCTGCTGAGCGACAGGGGGCGTACAGGCCAAGGGAACCCACTCTCCACGAGGCTCTCTCCTGCATCATGGGGGCATACCACCACTCCCAGGAGACGATGGCTACGGTCCTGGCCAAGTTTCAGGAGACCCAGCGCCTGCAGGAAGAACAGTATTTGGGGTTCAGCGAGGAGTTTAGAACCATCAGCTCCGCCCTGGGCACCATCGTAGGGGTGCTGAAGGACATACAAAAGACCATGAGGGACACCGTGGCACTTCAAGGGGCCCCTGACACTAGCCTGGACGATGAACTGCCCACCGCCTCCGCCGGCGCTAGTGGACAGGGCGCCCCGCCACAGGACCACCACACCAGCACCCCACCCCCTGCAGACGGAGAACCACCCCTAAATCGGTTCCTGAGATCCAGGAACAGGACAGAGCAAGATGGCAAGACCCCCGCCAGGAAATGAGACCACCCTGATTGTCCTCCCACTGTCCCACTTTGTTACCCTGTCCAGATTGGAACTGCCCCAGCTCCACTTCCTATGCCCATATGGGCAAAGCACCTGTGAGACAAATAGACTGGACTCTGCCATGGACATTCCTCCACCATCACCCATCACCATTTTACAACCCCCCTCCATTATTGAGCACTTAAATAAACACCCTTGAACCATTAAACAATCTGAAGTCAGTCTGTGATTTAGAAAATGTGTATTAGCTATAACAGTGACAAAATCCGTTCGAAATTTTAATGTCAACATACCTATATCACACATCACAAGTCCATGAAGGATGCAAGCAGATGACACACGTTGGCAACCACACCTGTGAAACCGTAATGGAAATGTACAACTCAGTTACCAAATACTGCTTCAAATTGACAGACAGGATAGAGGTAGAAGTGTGAAAGTGAATGTAATAGTAAAAAAATTGTTCTTACCTGTGTGTCACTGGAAATATTGCTGTATGACTGACTCCCTGTTGCCAATGTCTTCTTCCTCAGCTTCCTCCTCATCACTGTCCACAGGCTCCACCGTCATTTGGACCATCCTCCTGCAGAAAAGGCACCTGGCGTCGCAAAGCAAGATTGTGAAGCATCGAGCAGGCGATGATGATCTGGCACACCTTCCTTGGTGAGTAGAACAGGGAACCACCTGTCATATGGAGGCACCTGAACCTGGCCTTCAGGAGGCCGAAGGTGCGTTTGATCACCATCCTAGTCCACCCATGGGTCTCATTGTAGTGTTCCTCTGCCCTGGTCCTGGGATTCCTCACTGGGGTCAGTAGCCAGGACAGGTTGGGGCAACCAGAGTTCCCTAATAGCCACACACGGTGCCTCTGGAGTTGGCCCATCACATACGGGATGCTGCTATTCCGCAGGATGTAGGCGTCATGCACTGAGCCAGGGAACATAGCATTTACCTGGGAGATGTACTGGTCTGCCAAACATACCATCTGTACATTCATCGAATGATAACTCTTCTGGTTCCTGTACACCTGTTCACTCCTGCGGGGGGGACCAGAGCTACATGGGTGCCATCAATAGCACCTATGATGTTGGGCATATGTCCCAGGGCATAGAAGTCACCTTTAACTGTAGCCAAATCCTCCTCCTGAGGGAAAACGATGTAGCTCCTTAACGTGTTTCAGCAGGGCAGACAACACTCTTGACAACACGTTGGAAAACATAGGCTGGGACATCCCTGATGCCATGGCCAATGTTGTTTGAAATGACCCACTTGCAAGGAAATGGAGCACTGATAGCACCTGCACTTCAGGGGGTATTCCTGTGGGATGGCGGATTGGTGAGATCAGGTCTGGCTCCAACTGGGTACACAGTTCCTGGATTGTGGCATGGTCAAACCTGTAGGTGATGATCAAATGTCACTTCTCCATTGTTAACAGGTCCACCAGCGGTCGGTACACCAGAGGATTCCGCCATCTCCTCAAATGTCCCAGCTGACGGTGCCTAAGAAGGACAACAGCGATCACAGAGTCAACAAATTCTCAGGTATGTACCCACAGCTACACAGAACACGACATCAAATACAAAACTCTTCCTGTATGTTTGTTGAGTGTAGGCCTAGGTATGTGTGACGCAGTAGTAAATTAAGCCATGTGGGCCCCTGAAATGGCGGCTGCCTGACCTGTAAACTGGGACAATGGGATGTGAGGTAACTGCACTGGCGTTGTACACCGTCACGGTAGGCGGTCGTAGACCGCGGCGCAATGCTCCATTGGTTAACATTGGACCCTATGGGTCCCAGGAGCCAATGATGAAGTGCGCCGGTGGTGATGATACGCACCGCCGCGGATGTCACCGCCGCGGACGTGACCGCCATTTTCTATCTGTTCAATCACTCGATACCTGATCTTCGACAGGAGAGGACCTACACTGCAAGTGCTGCTGTGACCTCGGTCTGGAAGAGACAATGGCTGCTGCGTCTGGGGAAAGGGCCCCTGCCTTCACTGCTCAGGAGTTGGAGAAGCTTGTGGACGGGGTCCTCCCCCAGTACACGCTACTCTACGGTCCTCCAGACCAACAGGTATGTAAACAGGGAGCACGTTGTATGGGCTATGCCTGGGTGGAGAGGGCTGGATGTCAGTAGGAAGGGGGCAGAGTTCTGCAAGCATGAAGGACTGTGAATGCATGTGCCACATGGCAAGGGTAGGGATGGGGGCCACTCACTTCGACGGTGCAGTTGGTAATGACTTCTCTTCTTCCCCTGTACATGTCATGTATGTAAGCACCCACCAGAAGAAGGACATTTGGCTTGCCATCGCCAAGGACGTCCGGACCCTGGGGGTCCACCAGAGACGGAGCATCCACTGCCGTAAAAGATGGGAGGACATTCGCCGCTGGAGCAAGAAGACGGCGGAGGCTCATCTGGGGATGGCCTCTCAACGTGGGAGGGGTGCCCGTCGCACCATGACCCCCCTGATGTACAGGATCCTGGCGGTGGCCTACCCTGAGTTGGATGGGCGCTTGAGGGCATCACAGCAGACACAAGGGGGTGAGTACCCTCTCATTCTGCGGACTTTGCGTGCAGTGGAGGGGTCTGGGTGGGGGAGGAGGGCTGTGGGTTTCCCTAGGCCAGGGCGAGTTACGTAGGCTGGTCCCTCCAGAATGCAGGCCATGTCCACTCAACCCCACCTCTGTAGAGTGCCAAGTACAGGTAAACATGCCCCTGTGTCATCTATGTGGACAGATGACACTCATAGCCATGTAAGCCATATCCCAGGAATTGCATCTGTAGAGGCCAAGAGCACGGCGTAGTGCAGGGGGCTGCTGTGTCTGTATTGTCCGCCAACGGTAGCGGTAAGCCATGCACTCAACCTGTCTTTCTTCTGTCGTTGTCCCCCCCTTTTTTTGCTCTCCCTGTTCTTTTGTGCATCAGCATCATCAGGCGGAGGTACAGTGGCACTGGAGCATGAGGGAGCTGCATCCCACATGGCCATGGAGGGCCACACCACGGACTCTGAATACACCAGTGGGACGGAGGGTGAGGGGAGCTTCACGTCGGTCACCGGATCAGCAAACAGCGACACGGACTCGTCCGCCGATGGGAGCTCCCTTGTGGTAGTGGCACCATCTATGCCCCCCACTTCTACAGGTACAGCCGCCACCCCCCCTACCAGCACCGCCCTCCCAGTAGCCCCTCAGACTTCGCTCCGTGCCCGCTCACCCAGGAGGGTGGGCATCACCTTCTCCCCAGGTACCTCAGCCCCTGCCCCTGCCACCCCTGCTGCCCTCAGTGAGGAGGCCATTGACCTCCTCAGATCACTCACTGTTGGGCAGTCTACCATTGTGAATGCCATCCAGGGTGTAGAAAGGGAGTTGCAACACAATAATGCATTCCTGGAGGGCATTCATTCTGGTCAGGCTGCCCATCGTCGAACCCTGCAATCTCTGGCCTCTGCACTGATGGCAGCCATTGTTCCTGTTTCTAGCCTCCCTCCTCCCCCTCCAACTTCCTCCACCCAGACCCAATCCCCTGTACCCCAGCCTATCCCAACCACACCATCAGACAAGCATGCACACACCTCAACACACAAAAGTATCTCAGGCAAACATAGGCACCACACATCCCACAGGCACTCACACAAGCATTACCCACATACAGGCACAGCAACATCCACTGCCTCCACTGTGTCCCCCTCCTCGTCGTCTCCCTCATCCCTCCCAGTGTCGTCTACACTTTCACCTGCATGCACTACATCTACAGCCACTAGGACTCGCACCAGAACACCCAGCACCACACCCCGCTCACATGCACTCACCACCCCCACTACCATTTACACGTCCCTTGTGTCCACTCCCAGTGTGTCTGTGATGCCCCCTCCCAAAGTACACAAACGCGGGCACCCACACACCCAACATCCATCCACCTCACGACAGCCTCCAGTACCGGCACCTGCACCCAAATCACCTAAAGTTACACCTCCTACAACCACCTCCACTTCATCCACTCCCAGACCCCCCCCAGCTACCCATCCCAGTGTTCGTCAGAAACTTTTCCTGAGCAACATTGACCTCTGTGCCACCACCCCCACCCCTCTAATTCATAGGTCCCATAGAAGCACCTCAGCCAAAAAAAAGTCCGGTATCAGTGGTGCGTGTTAGAGGTCTGTGGAGTGCACCGGCCACCATGGCAGCCAAAGCACTGCCAGTCCACCCCCTATAAAGCACCTTAAGTTGGAAAGTGCCCGACGGGAGAGGGTGAAGACTCCTGCCGGCAAAACAGCTCCCAAGGGTCCTGAGGGGAGTGCCGAGTCAGCTATGACTCCTCCCAAGGTGGTGAAGGGGCAGAAGAAGTCTCCAAAGTCTGGTAAGAGCAGCACGGCGGAAAAGGCTGCCATCCTCCCCGCCTGCCGGGACGCCACCACCAGCACTATCGTCACTGGTCCGGAGACCACCGCCAGAGTCAGTGCCCTGGAAGGCAGCACTATCGTCACTGGTCCGGAGACCACTGCCAGAGTCAGTGCCCTGGAGGGCACCGCTATCGTCACTGGTCCGGAGACCACCGCCAGAGTCAGTGCCCTGGAGGGCAGCACTATCGTCACTGGTCCGGAGACCACCACCAGCGTCAGTGCCCTGGAGGGCCCCGGCAGCCACAGCCCCGCTGGGCACTGAGGGACCATCATGCCACACACCACTGAACAGGTCAGAGACAGCAAAGTCAAGCACCGCTGAACAGGGCAAAGACCGCCATGGCAAAGACCGCTGAACAGGGCAAAGACCGCCATGGCAAAGCACCGCTGAACAGGTCAGAGACAGCAAAGTCAAGCACCGCTGAACAGGGCAAAGACCACCATGGCAAAGACCGCTGAACAGGGCAAAGACCGCCATGGTAAAGCACCGCTGAACAGGTCAGAGACAGCAAAGTCAAGCACCGCTGAACAGGGCAAAGACCGCCATGGCAAAGCACCGCTGAACAGGTCAGAGACAGCAAAGTCAAGCACCGCTGAACAGGGCAAAGACCGCCAACTCAAGCATCGTTAGCCCATGTATAGCTGCGACAGATACGGAACTGGGACCGTCACGGGGAGCGTGCGGCACTCTGGGCACCAGTCCCCCTCCAGAACCAGTGGAGAACAGCATCCACTCCGTCTGACCTTCACAGGATGAAGCACTCTGGGCACCAGTCGCCCTCCAGAACCAGTGGAGAACAGCATCCACTACCTCTGTCCTTCACAGGATGAAGCACTCTGGGCACCAGTCCCCCTCCAGAACCAGTGGAGAACAGCATCCACTACCTCTGTCCTTCACCGGATGAAGCACTCTTGGCACCAGTCCCCCTCCAGAACCAGTGGAGACTGTTATCCACTTGAGAGACAGTGGCTTGGCACTCCCCAGGATGGTACAGTGGGCAAACCACCCACTTGTGAGACTTGAGAGACTGTGGCTTTGCACTCCCCAGGATAAAGCAGTGGGCAAACCACCCACTGGAGAGACTTGAGAGACTGTGGCTTTGCACTCCCCAGGATAAAGCAGTGGGCAAACCACCCACTGGAGTGACTTGAGAGACTGTGGCTTTGCACTCCCCAGGATAAAGCAGTGGGCAAACCACCCACTGTAGAGACTTGAGAGACTGTGGCTTTGCACTCCCCAGGATACATCAATGGGCATGGAGCCCCGTCTTGGATCTGGCGTGGTGCTGTAAGCCGGCTGAGGTGCCCCCTCCTTCCCTTCCCCCTGAGGTGCCTGTTGTATTTCTATCTGATGCCCTTGCAGTGTTCTCTCCATTTGTGGACAGGTATCTAGTGTGGGCCTCGCCCATGCTTTGTGGGCCCAGTGGTCCACGGACATTGATATGTGCATACCTGCAGTACTAATTGTGATGTATAATTTTTAGAATGTTTATATATATCTGTATATATTTGGTTACTGTATTTTGATACATTACAATGGTTGAACTGATTTCCTTTTGTCTTTGCATTCTTCCGGGGGGGGGTTGTGGGTTGTTACTGTGATGTTTGGAAATGCATTGGTGTGTGTGTTGTAGTGTGCGAGGGTTGGGTTGGGGGTGGGGGTATTACGTGTGTGTCCCCCTGACTTTTGCCTCCCCCCTCCCCTATGTCGTAGATGCAGTACTCACCGTTGTCTTTGGCGCCGCCGTTGCTGGTGTTCGTAGAGGAGCAGGTAGACAAGCGCAGGGAGTATTTGTAGTTCCAGCTCCATGGTGGCCTCCTTCCTCGTGGAGTGTGTTGAGGTGAGCGTTTTCCCATTGCAAGAGCTGTTTCCGCCGTGTTTTTATCCACAGTGAATCCGCCCCGGAAAAGGTGGCGGATTGGCGGGTTGTGATACTGTGGGCGGTACATTGTCTTCCGCCTGTCTGTTGGCAGTGACCGCTGCGCTGCTTGTCTGTACCGCCGTGGCGGTCGGAGTGTTAAAGTGGCTGTCTATGTTGGCGGTTTCTGCCACGGTCATAATTCCCTTTTTTTCCGCCGCCCTGTTTGCGGTATTACCGCAGCTTTAACATCGTCCGCCAGGGTTGTAATGACCACCAAAGGTTATTAAACCTCATGAGGTGGTACTACAGTTCAAACAGCACCCTTCGGTAATGTTTGAAGTAGCACACTGAACTAAGAGAGCATGGTCCTTTTATACCCACGCAGGGGCTAAAAGAGGGTGGTACAATTATTGAAGCAAGACTTACATACATGTAAGGTCATATGGAAATGCACAGTCGACAGGTAGGAGGGGCTATCAGTTTCAAGGACTAGTTGACACATTACTGTCTGTTACTGATTACTGACAGCTGCAGATCTTACTGAGCGAAAGTGGGAGATGCTAAATATAACTTGTCACTAGACAGATTTTCAAGAGTAGTTAACAGAAAGGTAGGACAGAGCACATGGCGAGCACATGGCAGAGAAAATGGCTGCCATGAATACAAAATGGATTCCGCCAAATGTTCACAATAGTTGCTAAATCCAAGCTGTTATATTTATATTTCTTCCGCTAATGCTTAATCTAATCGCTATTAAGTTACAACACCATGATCCATTACTTGTAAACAGAACACCCAGATAGCTGAATGAACTAACAATAGTAATTTGGGTATTCTGCATATAAAAGCTTCTACATTTCTTTGCCTTTTCTCCACAGGCCATAGTAAAGGTTTTTGATTTATTGATCACCATTCCCTTAGATGTCAGAAATTGCTCAAAGCCATTCATTAATTTCTGAAATCCAATTGGAGTCCTAGAGATCAAGACTGCATCGTCTACGTATAGTAAAACAGATATAGAGCGCCCTGCCAAATAAGGTGGGTCTGCCTGAATACCCTGCAGGAAGTTATCCACCCCATTAATGACTAGCGAGAATAATAACCGGGGGAGGATGCAACCTTGCCGAATGCCTCTCTCAATCTTAAAAAGGGTGGTGCATTCTCCCATTGGCCCAAAGCAGACTTTACATGTTAAGTTTTTGTATAGAATGGCCAGGAAATCAATAATATACCTTGGGGCACCCAATTCTAATAATGTAGGCCACAGAAGGGCATTCTCTACTAGATCAAAGGCACTACTGAGATCCGAAAAACAAAGATATAGGGACATATTTTTAGTGCCCTAGCACCACCTTGCGCCAGATTAACAAAATTGTTTTTGACGTTATTGTGGCCCAATGAGGCTGAAATCCCCACGCCTTATTTACAGGGTGGCCAATGCATGCATTGTGCCACCCTGTAACCCTTCGTGCTACATTATGCCAGCGCCAGGCATAATGCATGCAAATGGGGGATTAGAGGAGCCCGAAAAATGGCCATTTTTACGGCACTTTTAACACCTGATCAAGATCAGGCGTTAAAAGGGTCCTTCCGTTCTTTAGAATGGGTTCTATGTACTCTGCAGGATTAGCACCAATATTTTGGCGCTACACCTGCAGAGTACATCAATAGCATTATGAAAAATTACGCTATTGCCCTCTACCCTGCGCCATGGTGTGCCGTATTTAAAATACGGCACACACATGGTGGCAGTAGGGGGGTTCTAAGGGGTACTGGAAAACTGGCACCGCACTCGTTGCAGTGCCACTTTCCATAAATCTGCCCCATAGTGCCCCTGCTTTAGCCTTCGTATATTTCCCTATCAGCAGGTCAAGATTAACACATTGCTCAATGGTACCTAGACCTTTCCTAAAACCAAACTGGACAGCAGAGAGGATGATATTATCCAATGCCCATTCATTGAGTGTTGTCAGTAAACCCTAATTAGGACTTTTATAGATGAGTCCAGCAGTGATATTGGGCTACAATTTTATCCTTTTTATGTATAGGTACGATAGTGGAGGACGTGCAAGACATCAGGATATCCCTGGTTATTACTGTATTATACACCTTAGTCAGGATAGGTTCCCAAAGATTACTATTAGATTTAAAAACAGCCACCAGTACCCCATCCGGGCCTGGGGCCTGCTTCTGGCGCTAGCTAAAATAGCCAAAAGAACCTAATCCATAGTAATATTTAAATGATTAGGGTACCCATCCCCTGGCTCCTGTGGTCCGATTATATCTGCTTCCCCTCTTTTCTGCTTAAAAACCTCAGAAAAGTGGTCCACCCAAGCTAAGCAGGACACACTAGAGCCTAATTCAGGAGACACCCTATCAGACAAAAAAAGAGTCATTTACTATTTCCTAGAACAAATTATTGTTGTTTGTTTTTGTAGCCAGGACTAGTTTTGACCAGACCTCTTCCCTCAACTGTTTCTTCCTTCACTCCAAGGCTTCCCTGTATTTAATGACCTATATTGCCACCAGGTCTCTAGGTGATGTGTGGAGAGCTATCTTGAGGTACCCCTTAGCTTTAGTGCACAGATGGTCAAACCACCCTTGTTTCCTCTCAGTCTGCCTGGCTTTCGGTTGGCATGTCAGGAGAACCCTAATATAAGAAATAACATGATTGAAGCAGCTAAGCAACCATAAAAGTTAAATTTAGTGTTACAAACAGTAGTTAAGTTCATACCAACACCCCCCACAATATTCTGTAGTAGACCCTCTGGGTCAATATCTTTCCATTTCTGTCTCACACCATTAACTCTGTGTGCTTTAACCTGGTTCATGATAGTATGAGAAACGCACTTTGGGCCCCAGAATACGGTTGAAAGGATAATTGGATCATGGTCACTCAATGATGATTAAACAATATGGGGAATATCACATACATTATTGGCAAACAAAGACACTACAATGTGATCAATAACAGATGATGAGTTAGTACCTCTAAAGGATGGCATCTCCTCCCCACTGTCTCCATGTTTTATCTCAATAACATCAAATTATTTTTGGATAGGGTCAAATTAAGTGCCTCACCATAGTCGTTGTGCAAAAATGGTCGTAGCCTACCCCCTAACGACTGATAAACCCACAGGTCCGGGATGCTGGGAAAGAGCATGGTTGGATATTAAAGTCGCCAACCCATACTATAATAAAAGTTGAGTGAATTGGGTGTAAAAGGTTGTGTAAACCCTGATCCAAAGCGCGGACTAGTCTGCAATGAATAGAATCAAAGACATTGTTATAGTAGTTGATTAGTACCACATCAACCATACTTCTATATTTTAACCACAACAATTAAAAATTGGGAGTCTCCCTGGAGTTTTAGTTTTTTTTACCCACTACAGGGAGTTTGTTTGTGATAAGCACCTGGAGTCCACCCTTGGCCCTGTGTGGTAAATTATTGTATGGGAATGGGGGAAACACACCATGTTTCTTGAATGCAGATTATATAAAGGTCATAGACAATAGTACACCACTCCTCTCCCTCAATCTTATTACATAAACCTTGCACATTCCATGTGGCAATATTATGACAGTCACTGTTACTCTTAGTACATTCATTTCCCCCAGGTACCGCCTCAGGCGGGCTAATAGTACATAAATTCATTCCAGATGTTTCCCCATTGGGATTGTTATTACATTTCACACTAACAACCCCATCTGGTCCCTGAATCATGTGAGAGGCAGTAAACATTGTCTCCCCGGTAATCCCCACTATAGTGGGCCCCCTCATCTGTCTATTCACATGGCCCCTATAAATTTGGCAATCATTATCTGAGTGAGCCCAGGACCTGGTATCTATTACTTAAAGGCACTGGTAAAGTGTTGGGTGGCTCAGGACGAGGATGCACCAGGGCATGCCCTGATTGTGCAAACTGCAGGTGTCAGTAAAATACATCCACCGGGAGCTATAGCGGAGTGATACCACACGATGGACACAAGGCATCCCTAAATAAAATATCCCTCACAAGTCTAGGGTTCCAGAAGTTAATGATTATACAGCCACCCCTGGAGTTTTTCATGAGGGGCCCAACCCACTCTTCTAGTTAAAAGAATTTGGGGGGCATTATCAAGTGAAAATAATTTATTTTGGGCCAACCAGTGCATAACTTTATTCTTCAGGGACTCATGGGATTCACTCTGTCCAGGCCATAAAGGGGGAACATTAGCCGTGGTAATTACATAGGAGCAGCACTCCAGTGGTAGATCAATAGTAGGGAGTTCCCCCAAGGAGAGAAAGGTGGCAGGTGCCATACTCTGGTTATTACATGGCTGGAGTGGGATGGTCTCTGTAGGAGTTATTATAGATCTTGAGCGACCCAATGTTGAACCATGCAACCTATTATTGATGATTGAGCAAAGCCCACTAGTTTGACCTACTCCATTGTCCTCCCTTGACTGACCCATAACAGGATCCCTCTGCCTAAGCCCCTCATAATTTTCAGCTACAGGATCTATGCCCTGTGGGGTAACTGCAGGGCCCAGCCCATTTGGTGGAGCAGCTGTCGGAATGTTAGGGACCACCATAGACAAAGAAAGCTTCTGGCACATGGCAGCTATTTTCTCTACCTCTCCTTTGAGTTTGTCCAACTTATCTTTAAGTGGCTTAAGCAAGTTTTTAATAGCAGATATAAAATTGTTCCATGATACAGGATCAGGGTTGGCTGATACAGGAGGGCCCAAGTCACCATCAACCCCCTTTCTCACCGTTTCTTCCTCTTTGCGGCAGGTGATTGCGCAACTGGTATGGGGGTAACGGTGGCTGAATCCATAGGGCCTGGATATTCTTCACCATTCCTCGTTACATCCATCTCTGGACTGTGATGAGCTTCGGTTACTATAGCCACTGGGCTTGAGAGGCCTCCTATTGCTTAATTCAATCCAGCAGCCCCTAGAGATAGGCACCTTTCAGCCAGGCCTATTTCGTTGGTGGTAACCCCCACCGCCCGTAATAAAAACAAGTCAATGGTGAAGCAACTTGTTTCAGTGACTGCTGTCTGACCTCCAACTTTGTTTGCCTGTATTTTATACTAGACATTAGCACCCTGTTCCATAAATCAACCTAGCACCTAGAATAGGCGGCCAAGGTACCTGGCCTTAGTCCTCTATGCAGAAAGGGTAGGTTAGCAGCAATAGCACAAATTGACATCCCAGTTACTTATTCATCTCTACTTATTTACCAGCCTGTTTACTATATCCACACACCATTAATAATGCTCCCTCTTGGCCCGGTCTTCGCCTGGGGACGTGCCTGGGTGCGTCCCGCGCAAGTTCCAGGCAGCAGAAGAGCAAATCTTGATTTATGTGCCTTCGGGCACGGCAAAGCGCAGTTGGCAGCCTCCTCCCACCTGTGTACCTGAGAGGTGTACTCCTTCTGGGCTCGTGACCCTTGTTTCAAACTGCAGAGTATTCCACGCAGCGGAAGTGCCTAGAAGGTGTAGTCCTTCTGGGCTCTAGACCCTCATTTTAAAAAGGACCGATTAGGCGGTTCTCTAGTCTATGCATCATTGCACGCATGCTTGACAGTTCACCCTCAAAGACTGCCATCCTTAATTTAAGTTCCTGTAAGTCTATGAGCGCCTGTACCTCAAATGTGGACCCTATGGCAGGGGTTGTCTATATGGCCTATGTGGCTGGCACATGATGGGCAGATGGTACAACTGTCAGCTGTTGGGTACCCTCTGGTTGTCTTTTGTCCTTTGACTATCCCTGGTGTTCCTGCCTGCTTTCCATGTTCCGGCCACCGTTCCTTGCTCTTGCAGGATAGCCATCTTCTTGTATGCCTTTGTCACATAACGGATGTGGCGATCTTGCCCCAAAGGGATGTAATCATTCTTTGCCTCTTCAGCTGTCATGTTGTCTGGAAATCTGTATCATATAAAGTTTCAAATGTACATGATGTCTGTAATAGTAGGCTTATATTTACAGACCATAACATGTGTCTGGCCTGCCGAATATTGAGAGAGAGATACAACAATACACCAATACACCTTCTGTACATACACTTTTCCAAATTGAACAAAGGGGAACATACTCAAGTGCTGGCAGTGTAGGTATACAATATGGCAATGTCATTACAAATTTCCTTGTAATCATATTATTCCTGAGACAGAGTATCAAGTATGATGTTGTGCACACATAGAATCAGACACATAACCGCATATGGACATGTTGGAGTTGGTATTGTAGCATGCAACTGGGTTAACTTTTAATCATTTACATATGTGAAATGATTTACTTCAAACAAGTACAGGTTGTGTGCCTCTTGTATTCGTTTACTCATCTGGCAATACACGAGGCAACACACATTCCTGTATTTACTGACACTGTGCTAGGTAGTCAGAACATGCATGGAGGATGGGCAGCTACCTCCTGTAAAACTTACCTGTTGTACACCTCACTAATATAGACTTTGCAAAATACCAAGAACCCTAACACAAAACATCTGGTATACAGTTGTAGCAATACCCTGGTGACCTTAACATATCCTAGTGTCTGTACACACGTTGGCAAGGCTACTTTCCTTGACCCACATTAAAAATTAGGCTATGCATATCAGGAGTGTATGCATGTGTTAGAAATGGGGTCTTTGGTTGGCAGTCAGGTAACCCCCTGTACAAGTAAGGACCCTCACTCCAGTCAGGTCAAAAGAGAAACACTCCTGGTTAACCCCCACTTACCCCTTTGGTAGCTTGGCATGAGCAGAAAGGCTTAACCCCAACAATGTGTAAAGTATTTTTACCAACACACGCAGTAATACAGTGAAAAAACTACAAAATGGACACCACACCAGTTTCGAAAAATAGGTAATATTTATTGAAATCAAACAAGACCAAAATGACAAAAATCTAACATGCACAAGTCAAGATATGAATTTTCAAAAGAATGAGTCTTACTCCATAGGAAATGGAAAAGTTGCTGTTACACAAAGTACCTGGTTTGATTAAAAAATAGAGCCACACGGGTGAGCATGTGTCGAAAAAGTTTGCGATGCATCGATTTCTCACTCGCAAGCAAGACTGTGTGTTGTTTTTTTCTCTGGTCGGGTAGGCACTGCATCGTTTTTCTCTCCCACAAGAGACCGATGCTTGGATTTCCGGACAGGCACCTGGGATCCACGCAGGCTTGTGTTGACTTTTGACTCCCAGCGATGATGCGTGTGAAATCTGGCCGCATGGTGCTGTAGAACGCCGCTACATGGGGTTTGCGTCGTTAAAAGCAGCCTCAAGCGGGTGTTGCATCATTTCTCCAGCTGCAATGTGTCCATCTCCCAGCCGCGATGCTGGTGGAGCGTTGATTTTTTACAGCGAAGTGGGTGGCACGTCGTTTTTCAGCCATGTTGTAGTTGGTGCGTCAAAGATTTCCCTGCATAGCGTTCTGTGCAGGGATTTCAGCACTTGTTCTGCTAACCTCACCTCTCAAGGGCCCAGGGATAGAACACCACTTGGCAGGGCAGGAGTCTCAGCAGAGAGTCCAGGTGCTGTCAGAGGAAGTCTTTGATGGCGCTGAGACTTCACAACAGGATGCAAGCTCAGTTCAAGCCCTTGGAGATTCTTCTCAAGCAGGAATGCACAACAAAGTCCAGTCTTTCTCCCCTTTCTCAGGTAGAAGCAGCAACTGCAGGATAGCCCAATAGACAGTCACAGGCAGGGCAGCACTTCTCTTCAGCTCTTCAGCTCTTCTCCTTGGCAGAGGTTACTATTGATCCCAGAAGTAATCTAAAAGTCTGGGGTTTCGGGTCTACTACTTATACCCCTTTCTGCATTGAAGTAGGCAAACTTCAAAGGACAGGCTCTGTTGTTCACAGGCCAGGCCCCGGACACACACCAGGGGGTTGGAGACTGCATTGTGTGAGGGCAGGCACAGCCTTTTCAGGTGTAAGTGACCACTATTCCCTCCACTCTAGCTCAGAAGGCCCATCAGGATATGCAGGCTAACCCCCAGCTCCCTTTGTCTCACTGTCTAGAGGGGATTCACAAACAGCCCAACTGTCAGTTTGACCCAGACAGGCAGGCAGAATCACATAATGGTTTAAGCAGGAAAATGCCCTCTTTCTAAAAGTTGCATTTTCAAACTAACAAATTAAAAACCAACTTTACCAAAAGATGTATTTTTAAATTGTGAGTTCAGAGTAACCAAACTCCACCTTTCAATCTGCTCCCAAAGGGAATCTGCACTTAAAAGTTATTTAAAGGCAGCCCCCATGTTAACCTATGAGAGAGATATGCCTTGCAATAGTGAAAAACTAATTTTGCAGTGTTTCACTGCTAGGACTTGTAAAACACATCAGTACATGTCCTACCTATAACATACACCTCATCCTGCCCATGGGGCTGCCAAGGGACTACCTTAGGGGTGCCTTACATGTATAAAAAGGAAAGGTTTGGGCCTGGCAAGTGGGTACACTTGCCAGGTCGGATTGGCAGTTTAAAACTGCACACACAGACATTGCAGTGGCAGGTCTGAGCCATGTTTACAGAGCTACTTATGTGGGTGGCACAACCAGAGCTGCATGCTCACTAGTAGCATTTCATTTATAGGCCCTGGGCACCTCTAGTGCACTTTACTGCACTCACTAGTAAATCAAATATACCAATCATGGAAAAGCCAATGACACATGTAATTTACACAGGAACACTTGTACTTTAGCACTGGTCAGCAGGGGTAATGTGCCCAGAGTACCACAAACAGCAGAAACACAGTCCAGTTCACATTCAAAACATGGGAAGTAGAGACAGAAATGACAGGGGAGACTATGCCAAGGATGCCAGGTCAAACAGCATGTATGCTGCAATTCACATCTGTACAAGTATTTTGAGCCATATGTATAACCTGGTGTGTGTCGCTCTTGTACCACACAACGTGGTGCAAGAGTGACGCAAACCTTAAGTGAGATTTGTGAAGCCATGCAAGGTAACCTTGCATGGCCCTACATGGCTTCATAAATCTTGAGTAATGTAACGCAGCACAAATTTCTGGGTTACATTACTCTGCGCCAGGGAGGAGTTTCCATGAGTGTTCCATGGTTGTCCCCACACAACATGAATGGATTTTGACACAGAATGCGCCAAAAATACACTCCTCCCCAGGAGAGTCGTAATCAAGAAAAATATCTTAATTTCTCCTTGGTTTTTCTTCTTTTTTGTGTGCTGCAGAATGCAGAACACATTGAAAGAAGAATATGCATCTAAGGATTGTTTTTTTGCAGGAAGGTTTACCTTCCTGCACAAAAACAATTCTGCATGTAACAAAGGCATCCTTGCACCATGGTGCAAGGGTGTCTGTGTTGGCACCAGACAGCCAAAACAGCACCAGCACAGGGGTAAAGGACAGGAATAAATATAGTGCTTTCCTGCCCTTTCCCTGTACCACAAGGGAGATGCAGCAAGGTGACTAGCTATTCTGCCTTTCACCACAAAGCCCATAAATATGGGCCTTTGTGCTGTATTTTGCAGCTAACCTTGTGCCATGAGTCAAGGGTGACAACATTGGTGTTAGCCAGTAGAAGTAACACTGCCAGTATGTGAGCAGTGTAATGGGCTGTATGCTGCTGCTGACCCAGTGAATATCTGCCTGTGGTCATTTCCACATTGAATCAAAATTACCAACGCCCTCCATTTTGTAAATGCCTCCCAGAAATGGGACATAGGGTATATGGGGGTATGAGGTGACCATTTCACTGCATCTGCATGCACAGACTGGTGATATGTGCCAAATGCACTGCAATCAAACCTGTTTGCACTGAGGTAGGATTCCTTACATCCTGTCATGGCCTGCCAAGTCACATGTCCATCCCCTGCCATGTGGACATCTGCACTCATAATGTCAATAAGCCAGCCACTCTGATGATGATTTACCCAACACCATGGTAAAAACAGATTTGCAGGCCTACATCCTTACAGCCTCCATGCCATCTGTGTAAATGTTCCTCGTCATTGTCTATTTTTTATTATACAGTGTCCAACTTTAATTGTGTTTGGACACTCATTGTAAATTTGTTACAGGTGGTTGATACACGCCCATACACATGACGATGTTACACCTATCATAGATCACACACAAACCTTCTATAGCTATAACCATGTACTAATTACACTCATTTGTATCTCGGTTGTATGGTGCAGGTCCACATGCAAGACAATAATTAGAACATTGCTTTGTGAATATTGCAAATACACCCTGTGTACTTGTCATGAACAGTACTATGACATTCCAGTGATCTTGTACTCATTGGACTCACATGTGTATACATTGTCTGTAAATATGTGATGCAACTAGTCACCTTACATGGCAGAGGTGCCTGTATGTTGACACTCAGAGCTATCCCACATCACAAGCCTGAAGCATGATTCAGGCATGTAATGTTTTGTGTACTGGTGGCATCATTTCAGACCATCTTGTCCCATGACATGGTAGGGGGAACCATTGGCCCTAGGCAAAGTAGAGCTGCTATATAAAAGGACAGATATGCACCGTATGTAACCTTGTAAGGGCAATATCAGACTATTAACCCATTAGCTGTTGGGCTTTTTCCGCCCAGTGCTGAGCCCTTTTTTGGCTATTTGGGGTAGTTCACACTTAGGGCTCCATAACGTTTTTTCCACATAAGCTATTCACACCAAATCTGTGTCCTTTTTTCCCACCCCCTGGGGATTCTAAAGGTACCCAGGGTTTAGCCAAAATACAGCTAAAATGTGTTTTTGGGGGGGAAAATGGGAAAACATTGCTTCAGAAGAAAGCTTCTATTTTTTCCCCTGCAAATTGCATCAACAAAGGGTTTGCGCTGCAAACTCACCATCTTCACAACTTTCAGGAACAGGCAGACTAGACTCAGAAAAACAAACTTTTCAACACAGTTTTGGCATTTTACTGGGACATCCCCCTTTTTTCCTATTTTTCATGCTTTCAACCTCCTTCCAGTTAGTGACAGAACTAGGTATAAAACCAATGGTGAATCCTAGAAGGCTATACATTTATGAAAATTAGACACAATTCTGAATTCATCAAGGGGCCATTTGTGTAGAGCATTCAAGGTTTCCCTATAGAAAGTAACAGTTGACGTAAAAACATATTGACATTGTGTTGGAAAAAACAGACATTTCTGTCTACATTTTCATCTGTAACTTTTTCCAGCTATGGCAAATTTCTGAAAGTAATATACCGTTATGTCTGCTGGACCCTTCTGGTTGCGGGGATATTCAGGGCTTGTAGATTTACCAAGAACCTGAGGTACCCAGAGCCAATAACTGAGCTGCACCTTGCAAAGGGTTTTCATTGTGTACCAGATATACAGCAATTCATTTGGTGAAATAGAAAGAGTGAAAAATAGGTATGAAGGAACCTATATAATTCTGAAATTGACACAAGATATGGAGTTTAGAAGCAGTGGTAATGTGCACATCTCTGAATTTGGGGGTCCACATACTAGCATTTCTCAAAATGACTTATTTCTTACAATCTGTCTTAAATTTGGAAGGCACAAATGCAGAGAAAGACAATTGGTAATAACACATGCTCTGCTATTCTGTTTTCCCCAAGTCTCCTGATAAAACTGGGACCTCACTTGTGTGGGTAGGCCTGGTGCCTGTGACAGGAAACTTCCCAAATTGCAATGTGGACACATGGGCTCTAGCTGAGCCAACCCCTAGGGAAACCTGGCAAACCTGTACATTTTTTAAAACCAGATGCCTAGGGAAATCCAGGATGGGATGACTTGTGGGGCTCTCACCAGGTTCTGTCACCCAGAATCCTCTGCAAACCTCAAATTTTGTATAAAAACACATTTTCCTCACATTTCGGTGCTGCAAAGTTTTGCAATCTCAGAGGAGCCACAATCTTCCTTCCAACCAGCATTTCCCTAAATCTCTTGATAAAAATAGCACTTCACTTGTGTGGGTAGGCCTAGACCTCGTGGCAGGAGACACCCCAAAATGCACCATGGACACATCACAGTTTTCCACTAAAAACTGATGCGTTGTACACAATATGCCTAGCTGTGAATTTTGGGCTTTAGCTCAGCTGGCACCTAGGGAAACCTAGTAAACCTGTACATTTCTGAAAACTAGACACCAAGGGAATCCAGGATGGGGTGACTTGTGAGGCTCTCACCAAGTTCTGTCATTCAGAATCCTGTGCAAACCTCAAATTTTGTCTATAAAAACAAAACACATCTTCCTCACATTTTGCTGGTGCAAAGTTCTGCAATCTGATGTAAGCCACAAACTTCCTCCACACATCATTCTCCTAAGTCTCCAGATAAAAATGGTACCTCACTCGTGTGGATAAGCCCAGGGCACACAACAGGAAATGCCCCAGAAGGCAACGTGGACACATCACATTTTTCCACTGAAAATGGATGAGTTTTTCACAAAGTGTCTAGCTGTGGAATTTGGGATCTAGTTGAGCTGGCACCTAGGGAAACCTAGCACACCTGTGCATTTTTTACAACTAAACACCTAGGGGAATCCAAGATAGGGTGACTTGTGGGGGGAGCTAGGATGGGATGACCTGTGGGGCTCTCACCAGGTTCTGTCACCCAGAATCATTTGCAAACCTCAAAATTTGTCTAAAAATACATTTTCCTCATATTTCAGTACTGAAAAGTCCTGCAATCTGAGGGGAGCTACAAACTTCCTTCCACCCAGCATTCCCTCAAGTCTCTCAATAAAAATGGTACGTCACTTGTGTGGGTAGGCCTAGTGCCTGCAACAGGAATCGCCCCAAAACACAGTATGGACACATCACATTTTTCCACTGAAAACAGATGCGTTTTTTGCAAAGTGCCTAGCTGTGGACTTGTTTGACTCTAGCTCAGCGGGCACTTGGGGAAACCTAGCAAACCTGTACATTTTTGAAGACTAGGGGGGTTATTACAACTTTGGAGGAGGTGTTAAATCGGCCCAAAAGTGAAGGTAAAGTGACGGATATACCACCAGCCGTATAACGAGTCCATTATATTCTATGGAACTCGTAATACGGCTGGTGGTATATCCGTCACTTTTGGGACGGATTAACAGCTCCTCCAAAGTTGTAATAACCCCCTTAGATACCTAGGGGAATCCCGGATGGGGGTGACGTTTGGGACTCTCACCAGGTTCTGTCACCCAGAATCCTTTGCAAACCTCAAATTTTGTCTAAAAACACATTTGCCTCACATTTTGGTGCTGCAAAGTTTTGCAGTCTCAGGGGAGCCACAAACTTCCTTCCACCCATCATTCCCCCGAGTCTATCGATAAATATCGTACTTCACTTGTGTGGGTAGGCCTACTGCCCGCGACAGGAAACGCCCCAAAACACAATATGGACAAATCACATTTTTCCACTGAAAACGGATGCGTTTTTCGCAATGTGCCTAACTGTGGATTTTTGGCTCTAGCTCAGCTGGCACCTGGGGAAACCTAGCAAACCTGTACATTTTTGAAAACTAAGGGGCATATTTATACTTTTTGGTGCAAACCTGCGCTAAAAATGACGCTAGGCTTGTTAGAGGAAAAACCAACCTAGCGTCATTTCATGACGCACAACCATCCATAATATATGACTCATGTCTTATAAAAGACAAGAGTCATGCCCAGTACCCCAAAGGCCAGCTCAGGGGACCAGTGTCACCTGGACATGGTCGTTGCACCCAGTGGCATGCAGGGGGCCTATCAAATCCAGACATTTCTGAACAGTAGACATCAAGGGGAGTCCAGAGAGGTATTGCTTGTGTGGATTCCCCTACATTTTTTTAAAAACTCAGAATACCCTGTCATAGTAATTCAGTGCAAGCGCTGCACCAATGTTTTTGATTCCACAGGGGTAGATGATGTGTATCTGTACTGCCTTTACTATCTGCCTTCTACTTTTGCAATATCCCTGAGAAAGCACACCTGCTGTGAGCTTTTCTTACCCATTCATGTCTCCATCCTCATCAAAGTCCTGACTAATCCTGTATAATTGGCTAGTGAACCTATACTAAAGCCTTCCGTCCCTAGCTACTTGAAGCTCAAGAAACATGTCTTTCATGCATCATCAGTGCACTTACCGTGCTAAACTCAACTTTTTCCAATTTGTGAATGCAAGTTGAGGGTGTCCGAGTATGCCTTGCAAGGCCTATTCATCAAACATAGTGAGCATATCTACCATTTAAACTAAGGCAGACATGATGGTGAATACTACCTAAGGTCTCTAAAGTAAAAAGCCAAACAAATATCCTGTGGGACTCATTTACCAACACTTCTACTTTAGCTTTAAAAGTGAAGCTACAAATTGAGTTTGCATGCTTTCAAACAAGTAGAAATATTGGTGAATATGTCACACAGGACATTTGTTTGACTTAATACACTTTCTCTGGTTCTCGTTGGCAATCAGGGTGGTCCTTGTGTAGTATACATAAGTTCCCTAACAGGCACTTCAAAATTCAGTCACCCCCTTAATATTTTTCTACACAGAATACTCCGTGACAGCGTGGCATATGTTCTATCCACTAGTGTGGGGACTATAATGCACGTTAATTGTCAAACATGACACCTAACACGTTCTTCCGGCGAATAAAGGTGTTGAGCAGGCCATAAGGAAGCCCTTGATTTCCTGAAGTAGATGAACTAAAATACTGTGGTTGCTTGCCTAACGAAGTAGTGGCCCATGGATAGGTATCCATGCACAGCCACTGGAAAGTTTACCCAATGGCAGCTCCACCTCGCGCAATTTTCCAGAAGTTTGCTTCAGTATGATACAACATAAAGTAGGAAAACACAGGCCTGGCTGAGATGGGAATTGGATACAGTAAACATGACTCTCTTGCCTCTTTCCCTGCTTCAAGCACCCTTTTAATCAATGACATGGTTGATACTTTTTGGGTGTTTTAGGAATGCGATCAGCAAAGTGTCACTCCTGCAGCCTTGACACATCCTCCAGAACATATGAAGTTGAAGCTGCTGCTTCTGTAGCAGCAGTGAGGCTTTCAATCACAGACAACTGAAAGTCAAGGAAAGACATGAGTCTTCCTGTGGTTGTCTGACAATAAACAACATACTCATTGTATATTGCCATCTGGATGAGGTGGGTAAACAGTTTCTTGTGCCAACTGTGAGTTTTACAACTCGCATTGCATGGTTGAAGAACCTGGTCGTTCTTGTCCACCCGCCCTGGTACGTATTGTAATCAAGTATACAGGTAGACGGTCAGGCATCTGACCCCAAACCATGATGGGGGAAGTGCTTAAATCATGAATTGTAGTGAGTACTTACACATCACACCTATCTGAGAACTTGACTGCAAGCAGCTCGTTGGAATGCCACGCAGTACTTTGGGATTTCGGGAGCTTCTTGCAAACAAGCTCCTGCGGGAATCCTTTGTGGTGACAATTATCTGTACCACAGGCCACAGTGACAGATTTGTGGAGCTTACTGAACAGCTCTACTTCTGTATAGAAAAATGTCGACATTAAGGTTATAACCTTTGTAAAGGAGTGGCTGGGCAAGCTCCCATACAATCTTTCCTGTGAGCCTTAACGTGGGAGGGCAACCTACAGGGCGAAGCACTCTGCAATCAGCATACAGTCGTGGTCATCTGGCTGGAACCTTCCTCTAATGTACATGGGTCAAAGTAGTGTTTTTATAATAAAACAGCTGATGTTCTAAAAAAGGATCCCCACTAAAGAGTGTGTATGTTTCTGAGAACATTAGAGACAAAGCGTACCACGTTTGCCGGCAACCTATCTTACTGCAGCCTTGAGAAAAGCACAGAGTGAAAGAAATGTCTTGTTTAAGAACACAGTGCTGGCCTAGGTAAAGAACAGCTAGATAGAGAAAATAAAACGAGGCCACAAATGTGGCTATTGTTAAAATAGTAAAACAAATTGAATAAAATATGTCTAGGTTAAAGTGCACAGCAGCAGGCCTAGTTTGCTAAAATTACGTGCATGAAACTATTACTAAAATGGATACACAACAAACAGTATTAGTGACCATGACAATGTGACCTTGGTTCAATGGAGTGAGGCCGACTTGGACACTCCCCTCTTAGTGTCTGTTGCTGTATATTACAATCACCCCTGCCCAACATCATGTTGATCAGAATATGTGTACACAATAAAACCAAGCGCAGAATGCATGTGACTGTGCAAGACATATGCAACACATTGGTTCAAATGTGGAACAGTGTTCACATGGTGAATGTGTGTGTGCTGGCAGTGTGTGTTCACCCTCACACACTGTAGCACAGTCCAAAGGGAGTGTAGAACCAAACAGTGTGTTGAGTCTGAATGTGTGTGCTCCATGCCATGATGTTGGTGTTAGACTGATACGTGTGGACCACTGTATTGCTCCCATAAAGTCCTGTAACTGTAAACAGAGAAGCATGTAATGTGCATGGCCACACAGTACAGCACAAGTAGTCAGCCTGCTGCCCGGCTATACCACAATGCATATTTTTAAGCAATGTGCTGTTTATAATTTTGTACAAATCATCTCTGGCTTATATCCTATGCTGGCCCATTTTAGGCTTTTTTGGGTCAACACAGGTTCCCTTGCACCATGGGGGATTATGTTGCATGCAGGAATGTATTAGTGCATGAAGGTTAACCTTCCTGCTACCCAAATTATCCTGTGAGCCATAACCCACCATCTCTGTGTGATGCAAACTGCAAGGCACATTGAATGAACAACTCCTTGTAATACCACTTGTGACGGGTTTACATCTTGGTGCATTCCCAGATACACATGGCTTGCTGAGTCTGGGAATGCATCTCATACCAGGGGATGCGATTGGGTAGCCGCATGCAACACACATTGAACCGCTCTCTGGTGCAGAGTAAGGAAATGCATTGATGGGCAAGGCATTGTGTCACCCAAATTCAATCACACTTTTCAGGGCAAAACAAGGAGCCCTTGGGTGGGTTAACAGTTATCATAATAGAATGGGGTTAAGCACGTTCCATGTTTTGTTGTGCATGCACCACACAAATCAAGTCCTCCAAATGTCCTTGAATGCAGAAGTGTCTCTGCCAGCACATTATATGGAGGGCCTACCCTAGCTTCATGTGTAAATCATGTATGCCTAACAAAGACATGTGCAATATTGGATTCATACTTGGGGTGTGCAGGGAGCTCCTCTCCGTTGGCAGAGCTAACAAAGTTTTTGGAACTCCATTCCGCTAGCCCCGCCAGTGGAGTGGAGCTCACCCGCTCCGTGCTGTAGCCCAGTATGGGCCTGCACAGCGCAAGCACAGACAGTCTTAACTGGGCTGCAGATAACTGGGCTGCAGCGCGCACCGGAGCAGAGGCCAGAGGGAGAAAGCCGCTGAAGACTCATTGCCATCGGACAACGCAAAGAGGGCGACCCCCTGGAAGACCCAGGTAAGTCCTTGTCTCTTTCTTTTGTTGTCGTTGTTGTGCACACTGGTGCACAAAGAAAGACTGAAACGACAGCTTTTGCTGCCTACGGCTAAGATGCAGTTACTTCAATAAAATCTTATTGAACTATATTCTGTCTCTGATTGTCCTTACATATGTGAGACTAAAGTAACTGAGAAAAACGGCGGAGATCTGAGGGACCATGATTTCCCTAAGGAGTCAATTGTGTCATTCGCTTGGTTCCCAATCATCCCTGCTCTTGGGTGGAGATGAGGCACTGCTAGTTAGCCAGAACAAAACCCGGATTAGGCCGACAGGTGTCACCTGTAGTGGGTTCAGACTGAGTCCCCCACAGTGCAAGTGATTCTGCTGCCAAAATCCAGTAGTCCCATTAGGATAATGAGAGCCTACGCGAAATGGCACCCAACGTTTGGCCAGGCACTAATTTTTGGGGCCTCCTGAGTATCTCTGTCTCACTACATGCAAAGACTCCTCAGTACTATATACGGAGATGTCCATGGTATTTAGGATTTTCCTCCTCAGCTAAGGAGGAAGTACCTAACTAACGCTGTACGTTGTTCAAGCTTGAACTCTAAAAGGATAATCCCCATTTGGTGTGCTTATCTCTGAACAAAAGTTTACCATTCATCATGGCAAACCCGCAACAGGTAGCAATTGCAGTCAATATGCGACCACCCCTTACTGCACATTTGTTTGCACATGGCCTAACGGCCCAAGGGGGTTCAGTTACATTTGTTGTTGAGGATCATCCAGCCTATAGAACAGAAATTTTCTATTCTTGGGTGACAATGCCAGCAGCTGATGGGAACACAAATACATTTTGTCACTATACACCTGCACAGTACAGAGGATAGGCATATCTAGAAATATCTCTATGTTATCAAGAACATAATAATTGGTTTGATGGTGCCCTACCCCATACAATTCAACATGTTAGGTTAGGTCCTCTAAGTAATGATGGTCCTACCTGGCCTTTATTGGCCACATATACACCACACCCTGCTGCTTCGAACTTGACGGTAGCTGAAGTCCATTGCTTATAAGCTGAGCTTATGGCAATACACAGACGATTAGTACAGTTCGTAATGCAAACATTAAATACAAACCCAGCACATGCTGCCCCGGCGCAACCACATGCAGAAACACCAGACATTAATCCTGTGACTGTACATTCAATAATGGGTAAAGTACCTGCTAAACAAGAAGGGATTCCATTTTGGTTAGCTCAAAAACTAAATGTACAAGGGGCAGTATTTCCCATACGGTACCTCAGGATAAGCATAGAATATTAACTATGTGCTAGCCATTTGGGATGGTTCCCACTGTAGATAACTGCAATACTTGAGGAACGGTATTTGCCACGCTCTATACTACAACACAGGGTACACCAACACTTGTCAATCTACAGGAAGTGTTAAAACAAATCCAAGATGAATATTGGGCTGCCCTGGACTTGGGAATGCAACTAATGGGCAATTTTGCCACAGTATCTTGAATTATATTAAGTAACCTTAAAGGGGAAGCAGTTGCACTAGCAGTACTCTTGTGGCCCGGGGACGTTCCTCCACAGGATCAAGAACGTTAGCTGCCAAACATTATCGCGGAGACCTACTCTAGTATTGGTCGAGATAGGCTGGGGGCCAGACCCACAACACCACTGTTTCAGGGTAAATCTAATAAAGATTCTACCACGCAAGCTCCTGAGGGATCTAAAAAACACTGGGATAAAAAACAACAAACACCTAAAAAAGAAAGGGGAGAATCTCCGCATACGGAGACCCCACAGAATAGATATAATCTTAGAAATAGAGATAATATAAAAATGCCTGACAGAAATCAATGTACTGATACACGCCAATCTCGTTCCTTTCAGTACTCACTGGAAAAACGCTGTGAGAGAGGTGGTCGGTCAGAGCGAAGAACTCAGTATGTGAAATCGAGACAGGAATCACAACGCTCTACAGAAGCTTCTGTTAAAAAAGAAGAGAAACTTCCCCAACAAAAACCCCAATTTAAAAAGAAGAAAGTGGCAGTAGTTGTGATTCGTCATGCCACAAGAAGAGGGCTTGATTGAAGAACAAGAAGTGGGCATTAGCTCTGCTAAACTGCGTGGCAGAGTTCACAATAGTTTGACGGAATCTTCAAGAGCATCTGGAGGTGAAAGCAACTGAGGACTTCTTACAAGCTGAAACTGCAGACATGCGAGTCTCCACTCCTGACAGGGTGTACAAAGTAATGTTACAGTTAGAAGGAGACATTGAACGCAATCTTTTGGGACAGTGTCGTAAACATATATGATATTGTACTGGCCGAAAGGAATTGGCCATCTGAATTTGTCCGTACTTGCCCATATGGGGAACATGTTATTAAACCTTCTTTGTTGCCTCTTGTTCCCAATGAGCTTGCAGAATCCTACGCCATTGATTATGCATTGGCGCAGGCACCCGCGTTATATCGCAACCACATAGGGTGGGATAAAGATTCCCGCTATCATGTAATTCCAATAAAAAATCAACCTCAAACTCAACCCCAATTTCCTATAAAACATGATGCTAAAGCACACATCTAGAGTACCAGGACGTAATGGAACCTTGTGTTTCACCAGTGATTAATCCTTTATGCCCAGTAGCTAAACCGGACCATTCATACAGAATAGTCTTAGACTACAGACATTTACACAGTCATACATGCACATATGCTATACAAAACTCTCACAGCACAGCACTCATGAACTACATAGTGTGCAGAAAATACAAAAAACACTGGATATTTCCAATGGTTTCTTCGACGAAAATATAGCGCCTGAGAGTAGAGACTTAACAAGTTTCAACGCACTAGGCTCCAGAAAAAATTATGTTGTTTACCCCAGGGGTAGAAGAACAGTCTAGGACTGTTCACGGCTCGTGTGACTTCAATATTGCACGACATTGACCCTGAAGCAATGTCCTATGTAGATGATATTTATCTCACGGATGATGAATTACGGCAACATCTAAGACGGGTAGCCCGCATTGTTGTAGGATTTGCCGAATTCGGCTATAAATTCAACTTCAAGAAAACAAAAATAGCCTTCTTTAGCATTCAGATTTTGGGAAATGAGCTATCAATTGAAGGAGAGTGCATAGCGCCACAATTCTTTGAAAAATGTGCACAGCTACAACCTCCAAATACTATTAAAAACTCCAATCACTATTGGGTTTCCTAAATTTTGGCAGAATTTATATTCCAGATTATGCATCACGTATAAAACCCTTATATGACTTAATATGTCCCAATTTTTCCAGTAAATTCTGGACAGTCGAACACACACGCGTTCTCAGAGCTCTGCAAACAGACATGCTTTCAGCACAACACTTACACACAAGGGATAATAAAAAACATCTGGTCATCAGAGTAATTGCTGGTGCCATTGGTTTCACCTATGTAACTTTTACTGAGGGTGAGACAATCCCGATTGCATACAAATCACATTTATATTCAGCAGCAGAACGCTTTGCTCCCACTGAGAAAATTGTCACTGCTGTACAGATGGCTGTCATTAAAGAAAGACCCAGTGGAAACGCATTATTGTCGTATCTCCAAATCCAGCCCTTGAGGCTGTTACCAAAGCCAGTGTTCCAAACGCTAAAGCATTACATCCATGTTGGATTCAATGGGCAACGTCTTTGACAGCCATTGATGTTGACTATATCTTTGACTTAAAATTACAAACTCAATAATTTTTGCAATATGAACTAGAATACCCTGTTCCGGCAAATACATTGCCAATTGATCAATATCAAAGAGTCATGTACACCGATGGCTCAGCACAACCGCAATAGGCAAAGAGCATTAATACTCCGCTGCTTGCGCAGTCTTAAGTGGCTACATGGAGGGTAATACATTTTATCCACAACATCCTTTCACGCAAATCTTAGGGGATTGCACTGCACCACTGGCAGAGCTAAAGGCTCTGGTGATGGCACTGGAACACACGGATCCTACACAGCTAACACTGATTGTTTGTGATTCATACTATTGTGTCCAGTCCTTCAATGAATACCTGCATTTCTGGTGCCAGAATGGGTTCAGAGATTACAAAGGCAACACCATCAAACACAGGCTTCTGTGGGGGAAAGTAGCGGATCTGAAGGAAATGCTATCAAATGTCCATGTTGTACATACACTTGGACACCAGCGCGTTGGAATACACGTGGCTGGAAATACACTGGCTGATGAAGCAGCCAAATCAGCAGTAGCTATGGCTGCTGTTCCTGCAGTAATTCGTTCTAGAACGAAACCAGACAATGACATATTGTCACTACCTGAACGCTTCTTACCGCTGTAATCTGCCAGTCTTTGGGCACCACCTGGTTTCTTGCTTGTTCTGGATTGACCCAGGTAAGGGCGATCCTTTACAGTAGCCATTATGCTGCTGATAATATAACACCAAGCAGGCCGTAACCTCCAGAAGGAGTCCCAGAGAAAAAAAACTAAACTTCGGAAAAACCTCAGATCAAGGAACTCCTGAAAAAGAAGTAAAAGGAAAAAAAAGAGGCACAAAAATAGTCTGGAACAAAAAACTGCAGACAGAGAAAAACAGGTGAAGTCCAAAATCACAGGATACGAGAGCGAGGAACACAACCAGGACGGAAGTGTTTGCAACGCAAGGAACAGAAGACAAACTGTGCTTATAATCTGACAAACAGGAAGTGACATGCAGGAAGTATTTAAGACACCATCTGGGATTGGGAAAAGACACATTAAAATGAATGGGAAAATAGCAATAGAATAAAAAGTAGGGAGCAAAGCATGCAGGGAATGAAACACAGACTCCTGGGAAGGAAAAGATATGGCCAAAGAAGAAAAAACGAAAGGAAGAAAAAAGAAGAAAAGGAGAAAAACAGCAAAAAACAGGTAAGTAAAACTAGGAGGGAAAAAAGCAGGCGCAGCGCAAAACAGAGCCCAAAGGAAAAGTTTCAGGTCGTGCTGCGGCCCGAAAAACAGGTTGCGACCCGAAAAGCAGCCACGGCAGAAACGGCTGTCCGAGACACGGACCGCCGATATGACCGCAGCCCGCAAGTAGGGAGCCGCTGGCCTTCGTGGCATCACAGTAGGTCCCCTCCCTGAAGTCCTAGGCTTGTCTGGAAAAGGCTGAAAAAATGTGCGGACCAAGCAAGGAGCATGGAATGAGGAAGCATCCTCCCACGAACAATCACTAATGGGGTATCCCTTTCAGCGAATCAAGAATTGGAGACGATTCCGAAAAATGCGAGAATCACATATATCTTGTACTTCATACTCAGGATGGCCGCCAACCAAAAGAGGAGGAGGACAATGGGCATTTCTCTTGTAGGAATCAGGAATAAAAGGTTTGAGTTTAGACACATGAAAACCAGGATGAACCTTTCAAGTCAATGGTAGACGAAGTCAATCAGACACTGGATTTAACACATGCAGGACTCTAAAAGGTCCATAGTAACGGGGTTTGAATTTATTCTGGGACAGTCAAAAAGGCAAAAACTTAGAAGAAAGCCAGACTTTGTTCCCAGGCTGGTAAGATGGTGCAGGACTACGCCGAGTATCAGCTACCTTCTTCATGTAACATTTTGTAGCTAAGAGATTGGTACATAGCAGGTCCTGAACCTGACGGTGATTTGGAACAACTGAGGTAACTGCGGGAACAGAGGAATCCTTATTAGTGATGGTAGGAAAAGCAGTATGGTGAAAACCATAATTACAAAAACAAGGTGTGGACTTTGTTGCACTATGGGCTGTATTATTATAGGAAAATTCAGCCAATGGTAGATATGAAGACCAATTACTTTGAGTTGCATTACAAAAGCAGCATAGATATTTTTGTAATCCTTGATTTAGGCATTCTGTTTGATCATTGGTCTGAGGATGGAATCCGGACGATAGAGCCACCTCAATATGTAAAAACTTCCAAAATGTTCTCAGAAAATGGGACACATATTGAGGTCCTCGATTGTAAGTGATTACTTGAGGGAGGCCATGCAATCAAAATATATATCGTACAAACACTTGACTCATTTCCATAGCGGTGGGTAATTTCTTTAGGGCTGATAAATGAGCCATCTTAGTAAAAGAGTCAACCGTTACCATTATGACCTGATAACCTGCAGAAGATGGCAAGGAACATATATAATCTGTGGTCAAGGTATGCCATGGAACAGATGGCATAGGCAAGGGCATCAATAAACCTGCTGGCATAGTCTGAGGTGTCTTAGTTTGAGCACATATTGGGCAAGATCTTACATATGTTTCAAAGTCAGATTTTAACGTGGGCCACCAAAAGGAGCGGAGGAGCAGTTCCTGTGTGTTCCTAATTCCACGAAGTCCAGCAATAGGGGAGTCATGACACATTTGCAAGGCTTCAGTTTGCACCTTCTTAGTAGGCAAAAATAAGGTGTTTTTATGATAGTAATATCCCTGATGCTTCTGTAAGTGGGGACTTAAAGTGTTCCATTCTTCCATGGGTAAGTTCTGATACTCTATTTTCACACGGTCGCGACTCCCACTATTTGACATGGCTCTATGATGTGTGGAAAAGTAGTAATTGTGCTCTCTGGATATCGGCGGGATAAAGCATCTGCTACAACATTTTGAGATCCAGGTATGTATGTTACTACAAAATTGTATTGGCTGAAAAAGAAAGCCCATCTGGCTTTCCGACTGTTCCGGCATTGAGAATAGCGGAAGTATTGTACATTGCGATGATCTGTTCTAGCTTCAAACATTTCATGTGAACCCATTAGAAAATGCCTCCATTCCTTGCAGGTAGGTTTTAATGCTAGTAATTCCATCTCAAACACAGAATAGTTTTGTTCTGCATCTGACAATATATGGGATAGATAAAAGACAGGACAGGCCATCATTGTCTCATCTTTGTAGTGACACGGCTCCAATAGCTCTATCTGATGCATCAGTGATCACTATAAATTTCTTTGTAGTGTCAGGATGACGTGATAGCGGAGCTTGTGTAAAGGCACGTTTTTTATTCTAAAAGGCTCTTTCTGCTTCTTCTGTCCAAATGAAACCCTTCTTTAGGCTTTCTTTTTTGATGGTCTGGGTTATATAACCTTGTTGTTGGGCAAAATCCTTTATAAATTGTCTATAGAAATTGGATAACCCTAGAAAGCACTGTGTCTCCTTAAGAGAAGCAGGAGAAGGCCAATCTAGTATGGCTTGTACTTTTCTGGGTCCATGGCGATGCCAACTTGAATGATACGGAAACCAAGATATTGGACCTCGGTCTTGTTGAACTCATACTTTTCGGGCTTACAGTACAGATTGTTTTGTCGGAGTCTTTCCAGAACCTGAAGAACATGCTTAGTATGGTGTTCAGGACAACGGGAATATACCAGAATGTCATCTAGATATATTATAACACTTTGGTTCAAAAGATCAGAGAAAATTGAATCCATAAATCTTTGGAACATGGAAGGTACATTAGTCAGGGCAAAAGGCATGACGTGGTATTCAAAATGGCCTAACGGAGTACGAAAAGTAGTCTTCCATTAATCACCTTCCTTAATTTGTAAATGATGATAGGAACCCCACAGATCTAACTTAGTGAATATCGTGGCCCCTTGGACTGCTTCCAAAATATCCTTAATAAGAGGTAGGGGATACCTATCCTTGATGGTAATTTTATTCAACTCTCGAAAGTCAATACGGGGTGGAGATCTTTAGTCTTCTTTGGTACAAAGAAAAGAGGAGCCCCGGCAGGTGATGAAGAGGGAACAATCAATCTGCTTTGCAAGTTTTCATCTATGTATTCCTTATGTACCTTCCTTTCCTGCTCTCATAAGAAATACATTCTTCCCAATGGAACCACTTCCCCAGGTATCAAAGGAATAGCACAGTTATAATCCTGATGAGGAGGCAAAATGGGTGTTTTGAGGTTTCTAGAACTCGTTGGAGTATCCTTGAAAGCATCTGGGTACTCCTTGAATCATATTAATGGCACTGCTTGCTTCATTAGAAGAGAAAATTGACCCTTTTGAAGACCAATAGGAATCTGTTAAATAGCAATGTATTTGGAAAAAATGGGATGAAAGTGATATAGTCTGTGTCTCCCAATTTATGTATGGATTATGTCATGTTAGGCAAGGAATACCCAGACTCATAGTATGTTAGGGGAAGATATCAAGCCAAAGGCAACGTATTCCTTATGTCTTCCGAATTGCAGGCAAAGGGTAGGAGTGGTATCCACCACTGGTTCGGAGGTTAAAGGAGAGCCATCTACTGTTTGAACATGTTCGGGGATCTCTTTAGGAGCACGAGGTACTCCTTTTTTCTTAGCCCATTTCTCATCTAGGAACATTCCACTGCCTCCACAATCCAATGACGTGATTACTTATTCTTCCTGGTAAGGGCACTGTAGAATTACTGAAAATATAAAAAGAGCTGTGGTATCTTCTCTCGAGGAGAAGATGGAAGGTATCTCAATACCTACGATCCTCTCCTTTCTCACAGGGGACGGAAGTTGGCGTTTCCCGACTGTCTGATGGGATGGATTTGACACATTCGAATTAAATGACCCACACTTCCCCAATAAAGACACAAGTCTTTGCGTTGTCTGTTTTCTCGCTCTGCTTCAGATAACGGTCCACGAGCAACATCTATTTGCATGAGTTCTTCTTCTGGTTTCTCTGATTGGTTTTCTTCAGGCCGACGTGCAGAACGGCACATCGTCACTGACTGGGACCTGAAACATGAACCTTCATTTCTCCAATCTACGTTCTCGTAAATGGCACTCAATATTAAGTGCCAGGTCCAGCAGTTCTTTCAATGATTCTATCTGGGTGGAATGTACCAGTTCATCCTTTATTTCGTCTCGTAACCCTTGACAGAAGAGTGTCACAAAAGTCAGTTCATCCCATGTGGTTTCAGCCGCTAGTTGTTTGAAACAGGTTATGTAAGTCAGGACATCCTGATTACCTTGTTGTATCTCACATAACGCCTCTTCTGCAGCGGCTTCAGTCCAGGTCATTCGTACATCTGTTTAAAGGCTTGAAGAAAATCTGAAAAGTTGGATAATAAAGAGTCATTGGCAGCTACCAAAGGGGTTGCCCAGGCTAGGGCTGGGCCAGACAGGGAGCTTATCAAATAACCAACCTTGATCTTATCCTGGGTAAACTGAGAGGGTTGAAATGCAAAATATACAGTTAAAGAGTCCAGAAATTCCTTTAACTTGTTTGGATCTCCAGAATAACGTGGTGTTGAGGCGGAGATAGTAGGTACATCAATGGATGGAGACGCCAGAGCTTGTCTCAGAGCAGTATTTTCAGCACGCAGTTGTTGTAATTCCTGTGCCTTTTGCTGTACAGTATGAAGCATAGACTGTGCAGTTTCCACAACATCTTCAGGTGGTCCTCCCATGGTTCCAGATCGATGCACAGGTTTTTGACCTTGCAATCTGTCACGACCTAAACACTTCTTACCACTGTAATCTGCCAGTCTTTGGGCACCACCTGGTTTCTTGCTTGTTCCGGATTGACCAAGGTAGGGGCGACCCTTTCCAGTAGCCACGGTGCTGCTGATAATATAACACCAAGTAGGCTGTAACCTCCAGAAGGAGTCCCAGAGGAAAAAACCCAAACTTGGGAAAAACTTCAGATCAAGGAACTCCTGAACAAGATGTAAAAGAGAAAAAAAGAGGCACAAAAATAGTCTGGAACAAAAACTGCAGACAGAGAAAAACAGGTGAAGTCCAAAATCACAGGATACGGGAGCGAGGAGCACAACCAGGGCGGACATGTTTGCAATGTAAGAAACAGAAGACCAACTGTGCTTATATACTGACAAATAGGAAGTGATATTCAGGAAGTATTGAAGACACCATCTTGGATTTGGAAAAGCCACATTAGAGTGAATGGGAAGATAGCCAGAGAATAAAAAGTAGGGAGCAAAGCATGCAGGGAAGGAAACACAGACTCCTGGAAAGGAGAAGATATGGCCAAAGATGAAAAAGGAAAGGAAGAAAAAAGAAGAAAAGAGGAAAAACAGCAAAAAACAGATAAGTAAATCTAGGAGGGCAAAAAGCGGGCACAGTGTGAAACAGAGCCCAAAGGGAAAGTTTCAGGTCGCGCTGTGGCCCAAAAAACAGGTTGTGACCCGAAAAGCAGCCTGCGCCAGAAACGGACGTCTGAAACACGGACTGCCGATCTGACCGCGGGCCGCAAGTGGGGTGCTTCCGGTCTTTGCAGCGTCACACGTATGGGCTGCCGTGAAAGCCACGGCTGAAGGCACGCCCTTTCCAAAAGCATTTCCTTCTAAATATTCCTACCGAATGGGAGGCTTCCGTGATTGAGAAGTAAAAATACCAAGCGTAGGGGTCGGATAATTCCCAATAAAGACCTGAGACCAGAGTTGATTAAAGCAGTACATGAGAGGGTTGCATCTGCCCATGCTGTTGTGGCGGCTACAATATCATTATTGCATGTACGTTATTGGTGGCCAGGTTTATACAACCAGACCAAGCAGTATGTACTTTGTTGTGACATCTGCCAACAAATTAAGGGCTCCACCGTCAAACGCCCACTGCAGACACCCCTCCTAATTTCCAACAAACCTTTACAATGTGTGTACTTTGACCATCCATTGTGGTCCCCTAACACCATGTGCATACAAATACATCTTAGTCGCTGTTGACTCATTCTCCAGATTTCTATGGGTATGGCCACAACGCTCGGCTGAAGCTCGGACTGTTATTAAAGATTTGCAAGTCTTTATCGGCACATATGCAGTTGCGACTTTCCACTTGAACCAGGGCCCTGCTTTTGCCTCAAGGGCATTCAGGGACGCCATTGATTCATTAGGGGTCCAACTCCATTGCTCGTCTCCATTTCATCCCGAGGGAAATAGTGTTGTGGAGCGACAAAACTGTGATTTAAAGCAATCCTTAACAGCCAGAGTATTAGGTACGGGTCGTAGTTGGCTCAATCACCTGTATGGAGTCCAGAGAACACTTAACAATCTGCCTAGAAGGTCCCAGGGGGGTCGTACTTCATACGAGTGCCTGTTTGAAACTCAAATGTATGTTCCAGATCTTGATGGTTCTGGCGTGGAGGTGTCAGAAACACCTTTTGATATAAATGAACTTGTCACTGTCTTGCAGGAATTACAACAGTTCAGTGACGACAACGCTTCTCCCAGTGCTGCTTCAACAGGAATTAAGGATGTATCAATAACATCTACCGGCTGGATTCCAAAGGTTGGGGATCCAGTACGTAAAAAAAGTTGCTGTGAAAAAGGAGTTTGGTCCTTCTTATCATGCACCAGGACCAGTCTTGGGAATACACAGTACCAGAACTGTCATTCTACCACCGTTGCCTGGTGCTAAAGAAAATCATTTTGTATCTATCGACAATGTCAAGTTACACCATGTGGCAGATCCTACACAGCAGACCAAGAAGAGCAGCCAGTAGTTCCTGAATCCCTCTCACTACTGGCCCAGATGTCCCTCTACATGTTTTGAGCAGCAACACTGACACCTCTTAGAGCTTGGGGAAGGTGGAAAATGATCTTGCATTAGTTCCACTAACATCTGTTACAACAAACAACACAGAAATTATTGATCGATTTGACACAACTTCTACACATACGGATGGCGTCATATACTGTGAACCACCACGGGAGACCCCTACCAGTTTCCCACCTTCAACTACGTCTCCAGCTTTTGCACAAACTGCTTCTGGATACTTTGCTGACATCAATGACACCTTCTCGGACTCATTTGCCTCTTCTACACCTGAACTGCCAAAAACATGTAAGCTGATAAATTGGCTTAAAACAAATTACTTTATTTTCCCATGGAACTATCTGTGGCTTTCCTTGACTATATTCGCTTTCCTCCTTTGGATCTCTTTGTTATCACTTTCTTTCTACTAATACATGGTCATTACCTTCCTCAAAGATCAACAGTTGAACGGGTGGATGAGCTCCTAAAACCCAATTTTTATTCTCACTAGTTCCACAGAGACTTGTCTTTCGTGAACATTTCCGCTATACCAATTACACACAATGGGAATATTGTCCAACTCCACCACAAGAGAGTTCTGAAGCATATTCTGAAAAATGTGCATATTTTTCTGGGCACAATGTTAGAAATGCTGAGTCATATTATTTCAAATTGCCATTAATGGAAAATGTACATATATTATTGACAGATCTGCGGGAACTTACTTTTTCCTCCTACACGACAGAGGGAAGTAGCTTAGATTTGGCCCCATATCACTACTTCAAATGTGAATTTTGACAAGTTGAGCAGTCTCAAGGCTTTATTGTTTCAAAAACATGTGGCGCTCCCATCTGCACGAGAGACCTATGCGTTTCAGGTTGCAAAGTCATCAGCAGAGATACAGTCCTTTTTAAGTGCCAACTTTCTGAGACACTTTGGTGAGCTCAGGGGAAGAAAAATGGTGTGTGCGTCGGTTTCGCCCCTTCACAAACAGACTTGCATTGTTATTTTTCACTCAGGGAAGACGTGTCTCGTTTTATGGCACACAGGCCGACTCCTTCTATGGGTCGCGGGATTACCAGCTGTCCCAGGGTCTGTGCGTGGAATCTTAGACTTGTTAACTGGCTGCGCGTCGTTCCGGGGAGCTGTGCGTGGAATTTTCTTCCTCACGGCAGGCGTCACGTCGATTTCCTCTCTGGAAGTCGGGCGGCGTTGTCCAGGCGAGGCCGTGCGTCGAAGTTCCAGTCACACCATAGGCGTCGCGTCGAGCAGGGCCTTTCCGGATTGGCGTGCAGTGAATTTCTCACCGCGGAACAAGCTGTGCGGCAAATTTTGCAGCGCACACGGCGTCCAGTTGAAAGAAAGAAGTCTTTTTGGTCCTGAGACTTCAGAAAACAGGAGGCAAGCTCTATCCAAGCCCTTGGAGAACACTTTTACAGCCAGACAAGAGTTTAGCAAGGCAGCAGGCCAAAAGCAAGGCAGCAGTCCTTTGTAGAAAGCAGACTGGTGAGTCCTTTGAGCAGCCAGGCAGTTCTTCTTGGCAGGATGTAGGTTCTGGTTTCTTCTCCAGCAAGTGTCTGAGGTGGTAGGGCAGAGGCCCTGTTTTATACCAAAATGTGCCTTTGAAGTGGGGGAGACTTCAAAGAGTGGCTAAGAAGTGCACCAGGTCCCCTTTCAGTTCCATCCTGTCTGCCAGGGTCCCAGTAGGGGGTGTGGCAGTCCTTTGTGTGAGAGCAGGCCCTCCACGCCAGCCCAGGAAGACCCATTCAAAATGCAGATGTATGCAAGTGAGGCTGAGTACCCTGTGTTTGGGGGGTGTCTGAGTGAATGCACAAGGAGCTGTCAACTAAATCCAGCCAGATGTGGATTGTAAGGCACAGAAAGATTTAAGTGCAAAGAAATGCTCTCTTTCTAAAAGTGGCATTTCTAGAATAGTAATATTAAATCCAACTTCACCAGTCAGCAGGATTTTGTATTACCATTCTGGCCATACTATATGACCTTCCTACTCCTTTCAGATGAGTAGCTACCACTTCAATAATGTATGAGGGCAGCCCCAATGTTAGCCTATGAAGGGAGCAGGCCTCACAGTAGTGTAAAAACAAATTTAGGAGTTTTACACTACCAGGACATGTAAACTACACAGGTACATGTCCTGCCTTTTACCCACACAGCGCCCTGCTCTAGGAGTTACCTAGGGCACACATTAGAGGTGACATATGTAGAAAAAAGGGAGATTTAGGCTTGGCAAGTACTTTTAAATGCCAAGTCGAAGTGACAGTGAAACTGCACACACAGGCCTTGCAATGGCAGGCCTGAGACAAGGTAAGGGGCTACTTAAGTGGGTGGCACAACCAGTGCTACAGGCCCACTAGTAGCATTTAATCTGCAGGCCCTAGGCACATACAGTGCACATTACTTGGGACTTATAAGTAAATTAAATAGTCCAATCAGGTATGATCCAAAGTTACCATGTTTAAAGGGAGAGAGCATATGCACTTTAGCACTGGTTAGCAGTGGTAAAGTGCGCAGAGTCTAAAAGCCAGCAAAGTCCAAAAAGTGGAGGGAGTCAGGCAAAAAGTTAGGGGTGACCACCCCAAGGCATGTTAGGTCTAACAAGCTTCATATGTGTTATTTTAGCAAACTAGGCCTGCCGCTGTGCACTTTAACTTAGACATATTTTATTCAGCTTTGTTTATTATTTTAACAATAGCCACATTTGCGGTCTTGTTTTATTTTCACTATCTAGCTGTTCTTTGCCTAGGCCAGCACTGCATTCTTAAACAAGACATTTCTTTCACTTTTCTCTAGGCTGCAGTAAGATAGGTCGGTGGCAAAAGTCGTATGCTTTGTCTCTAACGTTCACAAAAACATACACACTCTTACGTGGGGATCCTTTCTTGGCACATTAGCTGTTTTATTATAAAAACACTACTTTGACCATTGTACGTTAGAGGGAGATTCCAGCCAGGTGACCACGACTGTATGCTGATTGCTGTGTGCTTCGCTGCAGCTGCTTATGTAGACTACAGGCCTCTTGCTCAGGTATGAGGGATGTTGTCTTCCCAGGGGAACCTGAAAGGCAGAATTAGAGCTTAACATGGTGTGTTATAACATAGCCTAGGTAAGAGCTATTCTTAACAATCGTATTGACAATATGGTAGTGTTATTTTTATGTTTCACTCTCCTTGTCACGATTTTAATCCTGTCATGCTTCATCGTCCTAGTTATTGTAATACATGCTTTATTACCTAAGGTGCAGTTACTTCAAGAAAATCTTCTTGAACTATATTCTGTCTCTGATTATCCTGGCATATGTGAGACTAATGTAACTGAGAGAAACAGATGAGATCTGTGGGACCACGATTTACCTGAGGAGTCAATTGTGTCATGTGCTCGGTTGCCCAATCATCCCTGCTCTTGGGTGGAGATGAGGCACTGCTAGTTAGCCAGAAGAAAACCCGGATTAGGCCGACAGGTGTCACCTGTAGTGGGTTCAGACTGAGTCCCCCACAGTGCAAGTGATTCTGCTGCCCAAATCCAGTAGTCTCATTAGGATAATGAGAGCCTACACAACACTACTTTAGCTCTGGCTTATTCCTGGCAAAGTTAGGTGCAGTACATCTACTCTGCAGGCAGGTCTTTGTGTGGACCTTTGGGTCCAGAAATACTTCAGTCCAGTATACAAGCCTATGTATTGGCACAAACGCAAATGCCAGTTCCCTTTTGGATGATACAAGATTTGAGATCCCCTCAACTAAGCTCCTGTACACTCAGGTCAGAGGCAAAAACTCTTGCCATGCAAAGATAAGTTTATATCCATATTCCTCCATCAGACCATGTGCAATGAGTTGTGTGCACGCACATACAGTTTTGTCTCAGTTTTGACATGGACAATTCACAGTCTTGACATCTCTGTATCCTTCAGTTGCTCAGATGTTGGCATAAAACATATGCAATGTCATACTTCTCTGGCTATTTACTCACTGTACAATGTCAACTACTCATATTATTGTATTACAAACCTTTGTTTGCTCATTGCATTGCTGTGCAATCCGTGCAAAATGCGTCATTTGTCTACATTAGCATGATGTGGTCTATATGTCAATGTAGTCAGGAATTGGGTCACATGTGCTGTGTTCAGAGGAAAGCCCCACATGCAGGTATGTGTTCTTTAAAAGTGACAGCTTTTACAGGTTCACATGACATGAAGCCTTTATCCATGACAACTGTCACTCATTATTTCTGATGGTATCTGCAACTACATTAGTTCCTGCAAAATACAGCCATTCTTCATGCTACCATATTGGTGAGACACACTACAATGTGAGGTTTGTCTCAGGTATGGTAGTTGTTGGTTTGTGTTTCAAACTTCGCTGCGTGCCATCTAGAACACATTTTACTGCTGCAGAACACACCAATCTGCTATCTGTGCAGCTCTGCACTGCTCAAGCGCGTGAGGAAAGTAATGATCAATTTGGAATTGGAAATGTGACCTGCCTGGCATGTCCCTTTAATGCTGTACAATGCATCACATTGCATGTCTGTATTGGTGATAAATGAGAGGCATGACCCCATGTTGCCAACACAAAAGAATGGATTCAAATACCCATTTTTATGTTGTACATTTATATTATTTTCAGATATTTTGTTCATCAAAATAAAAAAAGTATTTTATGAAAAAGAATTTGCACAATGTGGTTGTGTCACTGCCTTCAGGCCACTGTGTGTTAGATCTCTTCTCCATCCTCCTCCTCTACCTCCATTGGGTCCTACTCATCATGATTCACGTCCCACTGGAAATTTGTCTGTATACATATGTTGTGGAGGATGGCACATACTAGGATCATCTTGCAGACCATAGGGGTAGAGTTTAGCAATCTCCCCCCTGAAATCTCCAGGCATCTGAACCGGGACTTCATCACACCAAATGTTCACTCCGCGATATTCCAGATCTTGACCAGTGCCTGGTTGTAGTGTCGCTCTACCTCAGTCTGGGGATGGACTCAATAATAGAGAGGGGCTCCTCAGACCAAGAGGACAGAGCACCTGTATCAGCAGTAACAACAAATTCACTCTCGGAGAAGCAAATCAAACATCCACAACGCTCTTACAACTACAGACACCACTCTTTTCTTGTATCCAAGATGTTTCCAGCCACCAGTATATGAAACTTTCAGTCAACCAACACCACTCTGTTCTAATATTACCAATTTATCTACACCATCGATTGGTACCCTGTCCGTTTGCACAGAACTTTAATCACATAGAAAATCAGGTTTTACAATCCATAATCAAAAATTCATCTTCAATATTGTGCAATAATATTCAAATGTATTTAAAAACAAACAGTACTGTAAAGTAGGCTTCACAGTCAAACCATTGATCATTTATGAATAGCCCTCCTCCCCACAATACAGCGAAAACATCTATAAAAAACTTTATCAAAAACATAAGCATATTAAAAGGGGAGAAAATACAAGACAGTATGCATAAATCTCTTCCAGTGTTGCTGGCACGCTATGATCATAAATAGTAATATATTGTGCTTCCATAGGACAATCATCTATCATATTAAAGTGCTTAGTGGATCCTGCATAAACTAGATACGTCGATGCATTCTGGTGGATCTTGTGATGTGGTACGACCTACTTCAGGACAAATATATCCATAAACAATCTCCCACAGTAGTTCACAACATACAATATTTTAAAAACCTTCATAAAGAATGATTAACAATTACTTCATTGCACAATTAAGTGAAACCAAAGTGTATGTGAAAACAATATTCTGGGGGCACATTAATCATACTCTCAAAACTAGTCTAGTGATGTACAATTTGAATCAACTGATTACATATGTCAATGATCTTGCTCTTTGTTACAGCAGCATTCCTATCCCTATGTGTTAGGTGTTCTGAATAACTTGTACGGGTGGGCGGAGCTCACAGAGTTCTGCATGTGGAGGAGTGCCGCCTGCTACACCACCGTGGCTAAATGCGCCCAATCTCAGAAGCGCTAAGCAGGGTTGGTCGACCTGACCCTGCTTAGGGCTTCCGAGATCGGGCGCATTCAGGCCAGGGTGTTATGCTGTAGGCAGCAAAAGCAGCTGTTTCAGGCCTCTTGTGCTGACACAGTCCATCGGCCTGGAGTCTGACGCTCTCCACACCTGCACACTTCCCTTCACCAACTACCCTCTTTCACAAACCTGCAAGCATACCTCCTGTCTTTCACTAGCCTTGCAGTTGCTTCCTCTGTACTTATATACAGCCTCAGATGGCCCTTTCCTTAAGGCCCAGCACTAGCAGCAGGAAACCAGCTCACCACCAGCTGCCTGGATTTTTTAGAAAGTGCCTAGCCTGGCTTGCCACTGGGCTCTAAGGCACTCTCTCAGGCCACATACATCTGTATGTGGCAGGGGCTGCCGGTTTACCACTCAGCAGCTGATGCTCACCCGGTCTCCAGCTCTCACTGCTGACCTCAGCACCGGACCCCATACTACCACTTCCTTTCCCAGGGATTCTGGGGAGATAGCTTCTTTTCAAGTGGAGCTGTGACTGCAGGTTTCCTTTTTTCCAAGCACAGACACCCCTCATATGCAAATACTGTCCATGCCCAGTGCCGGCCCCATATACACATAGAAGAGAAAGCAAAACAAGGGTCTTACCTTTGTCAAGGAGGGTCTCCATTGCAGGCAGCCTGGTTCTCTGGCTCTGCCCCTTGCTCCTGAGCTGCTGAGGGCAGTGAAAGGATGGAGGCCTGGATCTGGAGTTGGCACTGGTGCAGCCCCTCAGCAACAACCTGCAGCAGCTCCAAGTGTAAAGTGCGGCCCTTTTATGGGCCACACAGTGCAAGTGCAGACTGTCTGTGCTTGTGCTGTGTGGCCATAACTGGGCTGCGGTGCACGCCGGTGTGCTCTGCTCCTCTGCCAGGGCTAGCAGAGATTTTGGCTGATCTCAGCACTCCAAGCAGAGCGCGGATGCCAAAAGCAACCTTAACTCTGCCAGTGGAGCGGAGATCACTGCCCACCCTTAATAACTTGTACACATTTCTCACAGTATTTCACAATATGTGTTAGATATACAGTTGACCATAGGTTTACACATGGCTCTTCCCGTTCTCTGTGTAATAGCATATGATGAGCCTGGCCTGATACTTTGGACCACTCTGCATCCTGACTTTCATGTTCATTCACTTACTGTTATGGGTATTTAGAGATGTTCTTGATCACGGTCTGTTCTGTGTACTCACTACATGTGTAAAGTGACAGATTATTGATCAGACCTTTGGTCACTTGGTCCTCCCTAGGTAGGTAGTGACATTGCCAACATGTTTTACACTCACACATACATATGTCATGTAATCCCACTGATGTTGTTTGTGGACTACATGACATTGACGTAGCCATTTAAAATATCACTTACTTTAGCATGTGATTTTGGTGCATACATGTGGTGTGGTTAAAACATGCAACATGGATTGATATACAATTTATTGCCAGCCTTCAGCTCTAGTTTTTGACAGAGAAGTTGTCATGGGACACTTTGATTGACACATTTGTCTTGCAATGTGGGCCACCTTTATGAGGGACACGCTAATGTTGTTACAAGTAGCTACATACTACAAAACCTGGCACAATACTTTGTTTTTAACATGTATGTGCATGACTGTAACTTGAAGAGGATTCTGTGCTGCTATGCTTTAACTCTGTCATCATTGCTGTGACCACTGAATGTTGAAATTGGTATCCTGAGAACTGTGTTGCCTTTTGCAGGTTGCATTTTAATCTATGTCCATGACTGATGTGTAACATATTTTACAGCATAGTGTTTGACTTTGTGTGTTTCACATTGCTGGATTGATATGCATTTCATTTGGGCATCTTACACCACACAACTGGTGAACTATCATGTTGCTTACATAAGTCAATATGGCTTAATCCCTTTGCACATATATGTGTACCTAGACTGTCAGTATGGGTGATACATATGTGTGTTTCGTACTGTCGGTGTCACATTGTTCCACAATATTGAAATTTAGAGTTTTCTGGGGCCTACACCTACTTTGCTTGCCACACATGGACTTTGCATCAACTTCTTTCAGTGTTGCGCATTTAACTTTGGACAAAATGCAAGTATACCTCCATGTGTGACACACTTATTAATTTCCACAGTATTAGTTATCACACCATTAACCTTGTGGACCTTTGGCTGATGCCAAGAGAAGGTATATTACTGAGGATACACTCATCTCACACTTATCTACTGTGTAGCCTTTGCACTCATATGGACTTGTCTGGCATAGACATGATTTTTATTGTGATTCATTGACCAGTGCAGATGATGTGGTTCAGTTCATTCGCACAGAGAGGAAAGAAACATCACTGCTCACAGATGTTCTGTAGTTACTGACATTGACATATTAATGAAGGAATATTGGTCAGTTAAATCATTAGCTACATGTCGCTGTACATTGTTCCCATTATGTTCACATGGCACAAAGGGCCAGAAATTTTGGAAGGTGGCAGTGCAGCGTATCAAGTATCAAGTCACATGTCTATACTGCACTGTGTCACTGGGAAAGGCCAGTAGTGCACAGTATTTTGGCCAAAGAGCTCATTCCTGTCCTTTCACCCAGCACTGGCACACAAAGACTGCCTAGCACAAACATTGGCACCCTTGCACCATGGTGCAAGTGTGCCTGTGTTGCATGCAGAATTGCAGGGAACACTCCTGCACATAAATAACCCTTAGAGGCATAGTCAGCTATGTGTGTCTACCAAAGAATGCAGCACACATAGGAAGCGGAAGTGACTTCATGGACTAGAGATATTTACACATCAACTGAGGGGTACTATTTTTTGGACACATTCCCAGGTTTCCCTTGTTTGGTATACATGATATATGTCAACAGTCATGAAAGATGAATACAAAGACCCACACAACACACATGGAACATCTTCCATACACACAGTGATGCAACATACCATCTAGCACAGGATTTTGTTAGTCCAAAATGTTTTGCCATTCCAAACCTCCCAAAGTTGCTTTGTGTGTCTTGACATATCAGACTTATGGATTTGCATTACACAAGTACCATGATGCAAGTTTTAGGCACACCTCTCATAGAGATACCCCTATCTCCGTCAACAGACACAGAGATGGCTATTATGTCGTACACTTCAACAGTTTAGTTGGTGTATTATATGCCTAAGATTTACTTACCAATAAGTAGGGCATTCCCACATTGTCCATTCTGGAAGAGCTTGTTTATGATGCTTTGCCTGAAGATGAATGCATCATGTGCGCTTTCAGGGTATTTTGCACGCACATTGGTGAACCTTCCCGAATGATCCACATTGGCCTAGAGATTGATGGAGTATGTATATTTTCTGTTGCAGAACTGGTGTGCAGTTTCTGCTGGGGGAACCAATTGCACATGTGTGCAATCCATAGCACCTAAGACATGTGGAAACCCTGCAATGGCATAGAAGCCTTGCGTGGGCTCCATCTGTTGTTTTTATCTTGTGGAAGAGGAGGTACTGTGATGTGAGGCGAGTGATGGCATCTAGGACATGGGCAAGAAAGCAAAAAAAGATGTCTAGGATATCCCTGCCACCCATCCTGTTGTGACCTGGAATGACCCAGAGGCCATCATATGTAGCACAGCTATCAGTTTCACCTTGGGAGGAATGCTGGTGGGCCTGACATTTGGTGGCAGCAGACTTGGCCCGATCTTCTACAGCAATTCTATAGTTGATAAGGGAGATGTGCTGGGGGAACAAAAGCTCCCTCCTCCTTTTCTGCCTACGTGGTGGTGGTGGTGGGCTCCTCGCTATCACTAGTTGCAGAATGATGACCTCCATGACATAGTTGAGCTTGCCAAAGTGTTTTTGAATGTTCAGGTTTCTGTAACTGGGTTACCGACGTACAGAACGATTGGCACATTTGAGGCTTTGCGTGCAGCATCCATATGCTGCGTCAAACTTTGGCAGAGCCATAAATATCACTGTGTTAGTTTAGTTTTCCTTTACATCTTGCAGGGAACTGCCTACCTTGCATATATTAATTTCTGCATGGTGCAGCTGGTTTAGATGCAGCTTTTATACAACACAAATCTAAAAATAGAACATATTTAGGCAAATGTGTTGTCTCATAGATTTGGAGTAGTGCTTGCATTGCCAATGCGTGAAAACTGTAGACGCAATGGCAGTGCAAGCCTTTTGTAAATATGCCCCTTAAGTATGTAGCCACAGGAAGCCTATGGAGCTTGGCATAATGACAAGCCATCAAGAGATGGCTACTGAATTCTGGACCATTGGAAGACAGTTGGTAAGAAAGGCAGAAAAACTGAGGTAAAGGGTATTACAGCACTCAAGATAGGACACAATGATTGTCGGAAGGTAAAATGGCAGAAGGAAAAAGGGAAAAGGTGGAAGAATGTTCCTGAGATTCCTTAAGTTAAAAAAATAGCCAAATAATTCTTATCAATTTGGAGAGCAAGAGTCAGAGACTGACCAAACAAGATGCCCAGATTGTGGATAGTTGCCACCAAGGGAGATAGGGGGCAGGTTGAAAATCCTCAGATGAGACAACAAAATCGTGGGAGATGCTTCCATGTCAAGGCTTCTATCTTGTTCAATGTGTGAATTTGGCATGTGAATTTGGCATTGAGGGAGCACACAAGCTCCACTGATGCCATTTGTTAGTGCCAACTGAGAGAGATAATGTTTATTTTATTAGTTAATTAAAACCATAAAAGTATTCCTTCAACATACAATTCAACAGAACAATATTAATGCACTAAAACATATGTATTACATAAAATTATAAAATTGGGAAGAGTTAGATACATTCTACAAATTTTATTTGCTCCTACTTGGTGCAAGACTTCATAGCGGTCTGGCTGTGTGACCAGCGATGTTACCAAAAGACCTTTCTATCTTTGATGTGGTTACTCAAGGTAGATGGATTTTGTCTCTATTTGTGCCCTCCCTTTCACAGTCTTGTTTCGCAGATGTTACTTTACCAGAAAGGTTTTCCAAAAATTGAGCCAATATAATATTCAATATGGTGTTTTGTGGATTGAATGCTTCAGTTGGTGCTTGTCTACAGGATTTAATCCCTAGCCATTTAGTTCTTTTCTCAGTAAGCATTTTCTTTCAACAGCCAGGGCTGGGCAAAAGCAGACCACATGCACCAGGTTTTCTACCACCAGATGACAAAGGCGGCACTCATGCACGCCTGCTTGTGGCCCCTTTATCCATTTTGGCAGGAGGTCTAGCGTTGGAACTTCACCCAGTCTGAGCCTTAGAAAGCGTTGCTTAATTTTCCGTGAGTAGGGAGCAGCCATAAGTGACGATTCTTTGAGAGTTTTATAAGAGTTAAGAATCAACCAGCCATGTGACCTTTTAGTCAGAGCCTCCATGTCTTCTAACCAGCTTTGTAGTTTACTTGACTTGTTAACTGCTTTGTTAAAAGCTGGCGTGGGAAGTGACTGGTCCCATACCTCACCTAGGTTCAAGAGGCTTATACTCTTTTCCAGATACCTTTTGTAGTTACTATTCCCTCTTTCTAAAGTAAGTTCCTGCCAGACTAGATTGGCTATAGAGCCTTTTTGGGCGTGACTCAGTTTGTACCAGTATTTGCTGAATGCCGCGGGACGCGCCAGCGACTGCTTAACCAACATGACCTGGGCTGCAGAGGCATGCCTTGGTAACCGAAAGACACACTTATAAACCTTTATCAGAAGCTTCTCCAGGAGAAATACCTCCATCCCCCTCATTATTTCGGCCCCATAGGAGAGGGTTGGCAATAATTTTGCTCTCATTATGGCTGTTAAAGGGTTCAGGGCATGGCCACAGATTGAATTTGAGAGCTTGCAAAAGGCGTAAGCAAGTGTCAGCGCCTTATTTTTTATTGCTTCTCTTTGTAGCGCGTATTTGCACCTGGCATCAACCACAACACCTAGGTATCTATAGGAGCTTACTTCCTCCAATGTCTTTCCATTCAGGTACCATTTAAGCTGGCTGGTGGGTCTGCGGTTTATCGTAATCATTTTAGATTTATTATGGTTTACTTCTAATTCATTTATCCTTGCAAACTCTTCTAAATTGTTTAGCAGTTTTTGCATGCCTATTCTGGTGTTGCTAATTAGTAAAAGGTCATCAGCATATAGCATATTAGATAGTTGCTGGCGGCCCAGAGAGGTGGAATGGGATTATTCATTGTTTAACTTGGCAGAAAGATCCGCTACATACAGATTAAAGAGTGTTGGGGCCAATACACAGCCTTGTTTAACACCATGTTTTAACCGCCCTGGATAGATGTGAGTCTCACCCTAGTTTTACCTTCACCCATGTATCAGAGTAAATTATTTTGATAGCATTTAAAATAGTGACTGGTAGTCCCCAAAGCTGCAGTTTAGCCCACAGTTTGCCACGAGGGACACAATCAAAGGTGGCTTTAAAGTCAACAAAACACAAATAGGTGGGTGCCCCAGTTGCTTTTGTTCTGTTGGTAAGAAGTCCCAGTGCCATGAGGTATGTTAGAGTTCCTTGATGTTTGGTGAAACCGCTTTGATTTAAAGGCAGAATGGTTTTATCCGTAATCCAGGTCTCTAAGTGGTTTAACACACAAGATGAGAAATACTTGAGGTCAACATCTAGGAGAGCAATATAACTCTGTAATTACCTGGAGAAGCCACGTTCCCTCCTTTGTAGATGGGGTGAATTATTGAGCCTTTCCAGGTTGCCGGGACAATTCCTGTTGTGAGCACACAGTTGAACATTGCAGCTAGGACCTTGGCCCATCTTTCTGTTTCCTGTTTAAACAGTGCCTGCGGTAAACCGTTTGGTCCTGGTGCACAATCAGTTCGCGACTTCCCAATGACTTTTATTAATTTGGGTGCTGAGATCTTCAAACTTTCTGCACCATTGGGTTCCTGGTTTTTCAAAAACCCCTAGGTTTGCGGCTCATTTTGGTGGCCGACTCCTTTAGATGCGAATTTAAATGGCCCACCCATGCTTCCTCTGAAATGTTTGCATTATTAGCTGCCTTTGGGCCCTTATCCATTGTATTAATAATTTTCAAGAATCTTTTGGGGTCAGATGTTTTAGATGCAAAGTGAAGTTTGGCCCAAAGCGTCTCCTGCGGATGTTTTTTTAAAGGACCACAGTTCCCCTTTTAGAAGTTTCCTTTGCTCTCGCAGGGCCGCCAGTAGTGATCCATTGTCTGGGTATTTACGCATTTTCCTTAGTAGTTTACCTGCAGCTGCTTTTCTTCTACGGACTGGCTTAGGTAGCTGTAAACGTTTTTGATGGTTCAATTGTGCTCCCTTTCTTGTGTTTCCTACTGAGTCTTTATCAATAAGGTCGGCGGTAAAGTTCTCCCAGACCATTGTCAAATTTGCCCCACTCATGGCCATTGATTCTAGCCTTAGTAAAGCCCCTTCTGCTTGGCTTTCAATGGTGTTGGATGACCATTTAAGCCATTCTAGGTTTTCGGTGCCAATCACCCCTTCCAAGGCCACCGCTTTCTCTGGTTTATATGGTGATGAATGAATCCTGATTACCTGTGGCCTGTGATCACTTTCCACACGGTCCAAGATGCTGAAGTCACTCACTAATGTATACAGGGCGGGAGTTACCAGTGTGTAGTTAAGGTGGGAGACTGTTTTCCTGGAGGATCTTGTCCACACTGGTGGGATGTCAGGCGACTTTCGACCATTTAGTGCAAAAAGGCCTACCACTTCAAAGGTGCTTATAAAACTCTCACCTAACTTGTCTTTCCTACTTTTTATTGGGAGGGTTTGGGCGGGCGCTGTTGCTACTGTTTGGGTGTGATCTTCACCAGGATTGTGGAAGAGGTTGAGGTTGAAATCACCCGAAATTAGCCAATATGCCGATTGCACCATACTTTTCATCCTTATCAGTTTGTTTAATACCTTATTTGCTTCAACTGTTTTGTTTTTTGGGTTGATATATATATTGACTAGGATCAGTGGTTCGTGTATATTCTTTCCCCAACCATCAAGCATGACTGGTTGAAAGGGTAGATCTTCGTCCTTGTGGTCTGAGATCTTTGCTTGGATGCTCGCGCTAATATATATCGCTAGGCCACCCTTCGACCGACCAGGCCTGTTAGTTTTTGTGGCTGGACTGAGATATTCTATAAATCCTACTAATGGTATTGATTCCATCGCCCAGGATTCCTGTAGGAGTATAATATCAAAGGCGCTAAAAAACTTTGTTACCGCTGGATCCTCCATCTTTGCCCGCAGGCCACCTATGTTCCACGAGCAGATATTCAGTGTGCCCTGTGGTGATGGGTCTTCAGCTATTCTGCTGTTACCCATCGCTCCTGAAGGGGAAGACAACACTAGCCATTCCCTTTCATGGTGGGATCTCTGACCTAGGACCAGTCTTTTCCTGCCTTCTTCTTTCCATATTTGAACTTTCAGCGGGAACTTGGGAGGTCTTCTCTCGCTAATCGTTTCTTCAGAGACTCTGCTGTAAGGGATGACTGCGCATGCTCCACGCAAGACGGCCCACGTGCCTATGGGCATTTCCAGATGTTGAGAGTCTAGTAGTGGGGGTGGATATCGTTCCCCTTTATAGATGACCACCTCAACACCCCAGGCTTTCAAAAGGTCCTTTCTCTCCATAATCTGTTTGGGTAGGACCGGCTCTGCAAAGATGATAAGTGTTGGGTCTGTGTGTTGGCTGCCTCTTGCTTGAATAAATTTGATTGCAGCAATGTCGTCCGAGGCCACGTGCTGTAGGTCCGGGAGTGCTTTTATGAGTCTTAAAATAGTAGATCGATTGAGAACATCTGTGGGGGACCTTGAGGGGAATTCCGTAATCCAGAGCAGCTGGTAATTTGGTTTGTCATTTTGTTTACCTGTCTGAGAGGCCTGGATTTGCTCTGCATGTATGTTATGTTCCATGTAGCCCAATTCACCCAACCTTGTGCCATGGTCATTCCTCTTACTACTTGAAATTACCTGTGATGGTTGTCTGACTTGTCCAAGCATAGTGGTTTTTAGCCTAGTGCTCTGCTGGGCCCTTTGGGGACTTGTACAATTTTCTGTATGTTTGCCAAGTGCTGCCAGGGGCCTCAAAGGAGACTTTATTGGCTGGACAGCACCTATTGAGTCAGAGGGGGTATTTACTCCTGCTTTTGTGTCAGTGCTAGTACTTGCTGGAACAGAGATCTCTCTGTTCTGCCTTCCACTTGGTGCCATGTGCTCCTGGCTTTGTTCATTTGGGATGAATTTGATGGTTTTTAAGATGGATAATTGGAGCGATCGTGCAGACCTCATGCGTTTTCTTGCCCGTTTTCGTTCTCTTTTCAATAGAACCCGGGTTAAGGGTTTCTCAGAGTTCCCAGGCTTGGCGGTAGCTGGCGACGAACAATGATTCTCCATCATTTCTATACTGAGGCTTACTCAAGCATTGCTTTCTGCCAGCATTCTTTTCTCTCTTATGGTTGACGGTGAGGCTGTTTTGGGGGGCGGAGCCTCTCCTCTTGTTTTTGCACAAACAGGACAGATGTTAGCATGGTGGCAAGGGGAGTAGTATGTGACTGTTCCTCATTCTGGGCGGAGCCGATTTCTTTTAGTATTCCTTCTAGGATTAGCAGCAGTTGAGACAATTTGTCTACCACCTCCTTGCAGGAGCAGATAGTAAAGTCATTAGCTTGTTTAGCTTGCGCCCTTGTTATTAAAGCGTTTAACTCTTCCATCTTGCTGTCGATGCCGGAGACAAATACCGCCATTGTATTTAACAAGTCTACTTGGATATCCATTTTATTTGAGTGAAACTGCATAACCGTTGCTTGCATTGAGTTTAGGATTGCATCCCACATATCGTCTTCTCTTATAGCATCTGGGGGTCGTGGTTGTGATTGTGGTTGAGAGCTAGGCTTGTAGTCCCCGCTTAGGGCATCTTCCATTTTCGTTGCGTCATAGGCATGATTCTGGGCAGCTAACGCTATTTCTTCTTTGGGTGATCTAGTTGGGTAACCCTGTTCCGTGTCCCAGAGCTTCAGTTTCCCACTTTCACGTGGGAAGGAATGGATTTTTGGGCTTTGGCACAGAGGGCCACCTTGCCGGGGGTCTTGTTCTAGAATTTCCGCAGTTGCTACCATCTTTGAGTCCAAAATCGATTGGTTTACTGAGCTGGATGTCCGATTGTACTTGGTGGGATCTGACTGGTGCAACCTGCTTTGGGTTGTGGGTGACGCGCCACTTTACTTGAATATCCCTTGCGTTTGTAGAGGGCAGGCAGGTGTAGAAATCGCGAGCCTGTGATGCTGATGTGCGGTGATTCCGGTATTGATGCTAACAGGTGTTAGCCAGACTGCCTCTTACTGCTTTCTGTTCCTAGTGGGTGTGAAATTGACTCTGGTTTGTACGAGATCCGTCTGTAGATTCGTCTGTTTAGATTCAAGCTCTGGCTCCACTGTTCTCTGCTGTTGCTGTTCGCTGAGCTGGCGCACTTCCACGCGCTACCCTGTGGTTGCACTTCCTCAGGCTTCTTCAGGGTACTGAGGGCCAGAGTCCAGAGACCAAGGACCGAGGACGAGTTACGGCCCCGGATGCAGGGCCTGCCTGGTCCTGCACCACGCGCCACCCTGTGGTTGTACTTCCTCAGGCTTCTTCAGGATACTGAAGGCCGGGGTCCAGAGACCAAGTACTGAGGAGCAGTTACGGGCTGGGATCTAGCACCTGCCTAGTCCTGCACCAGCCCTGCAGTCAGCCCTAGTTGTGGTCGTGGTGAGATCCCGGCGATGCCCCGGTCCGCGTCCAGGTCCGGGTTGGGTGGGACCGAGCAGGGTTGAGGCCAGGGCAGGGGGCTGCAGGGGGTTGCAGGTGGACAGGCGATGTTTTAGAGACCAGGTGCCTGAGAGTGTCGCTCTTTCCCCCCCTGCTAATCGCCTGCCTCCCGAGGGTACTGGAGACCTGCTGAAAGATGGCGACAAGGCTCAGGGCCTTGAACTTTCTAGCGGGGTTTGGCCCGGGTTTCAGCGTGTCAGCGTGTCTGACCTCCAAGATGCTCCTACTTGCTCCCCAGCTATACGGAGCTGGAGAGGATTTAAGGTGGGGCCCCCGCAAGCCGCACCCGCGGTCGGGCCGCTTCCGCAGGGGTCAGCTGAGGGGTCGCTGGGGGCCGCTTGCCTAGATTGTCGCTGCCGTTAGCAATTGGGGAGGAACCGGCGAGCGGACCGCTCATCTGGGGAAAGCTGCAGTATCCACTGCTGCAGCTCCGGAGCTCTCGGACAGCCGGACGGACGGGTTGCGGGTGCTGGTGTGGCTGTGGAGTGCGAGCAGCAAGGCCTCTCCGGCTTCCCCTGCTCAAGGCTCCAAACCCCCCGACGAGGGCGAGGGCTGCGCTGCGGACTCCCATGGACTTGTTGAAGTAAGCCTCAGCAAGGCCTACTAGTGCAAGGGGTTCACCTTTCTCTGCACAAAGTCCTCAGACCATGTAGGAAGAAGTTGGCACGGAAACTGGAATAAAAGACAAAAGTTTATTAACCTCATGAGGTGGTACTACAGTTCAGACAGCACCCTTGGGTAATGTCTGAAGTAGCACACTGAACTGAGAGAGCATGGTCCTTTTATACCCACGCAGGGGCTAAAAGGAGGTGGTACAATTATGGAAACAAGACTTGTATTCATGTAAGGTCATGTGGAAAATGCACAGTCGACAGGTAGGAGGAGCTAACAGTTTCCAAGGACTAACAGCTGCAGACCTTATTGAGCATGTGCGAAAGTAAGAGATGCTAAATATAACTTGTCACTAGGCAGATTTCAAGAGCAGTTAACAGAAAGGTAGGACAGAGCACATGGTGAGCACATGGTAGCATGTAGCAGAGAAAATGGCTGCCATGAATACAAAATGGATTCCGCAAAATGTTCACAATAGTTACTAAATACAAGATGTCTTCTGCTAATGCTTAATCTAATCACTGCTAAATTACAACAGACGACCCTTTCAGCATTAGCTGAAGACATTCGTCTTTCTGGGATAATCTAAATATTCATCTTGTATATTTATGCTCATCATTTCAGCTATTTCCTTATCTAACATGTGTTGTGCTTTCATTTCTGTAATATTTCTTTTGGTAGGCATACAAGCAGTAATACACATGGAGCAGAACATTGGACTACACTGAATACAGATGCAGCATGTGAAAAATATTGCAATCATTACACACACATGACCTTCCAACAGGTAGTTGGTAATATCCATAGTTACCACAAACAAAATATGTATTATGTGAAGCTGTAAAACTACTATTATTTACACCCTCAATAGTTAAAATCAAGGCACAATCGCTTATTCCTACTGGAATTCGTCCAATGCTTCGTATACATAAATCTGCTTTAGTTTTTGTAACAGAAATCACAAATTGTTCTTTCTTGTCAGAGTCTCGTATATTTGTGAAGACATATGGTATTGAAACATTGTCCGGTTGATACTCTTCTGATTCCCATTTAGTTCCTTTAGCTTGGGGATACCCATCTTTGTCTTGGTAGCACACTTTATTAAGGCGAAAAAGAAGTCCGCCCTCTGTACGCTTTCCAGATGCAAACAAAAGCATGTACCAAGCTTGACAAGAACCATTGTGTGAAAAAGGAAGAGGAATGAAAGGTGTTCCTCCTTTCTTTTGATGCGAAGGTATCATTCCACATACCCAACAGTTAGTAGTATTTGTAGCATTATGAGTATGATGCAACATCTGAATGAAAGTATTATTGAAGTACGATTGACGGTGCTTCTGCTTCTGATAGGGAAGCGTAAAGTAATAGTGATCCTCTGGTACTGGAGTAGTGGCAACAAAAAACTCACGAGCAGGAGCCATCTCTTCAAAAAAACAGGTGATTGTTGCTGTAACCACCAAAACAACAACAAACCCCATAATACTAATGATCAATTTGTTATTCATTTTAGCAACAGTGATAATCGACCCTTTCAGGAATGAATTAAAAACAATCGTTGGAGCTCTTATCCCTGGGCAGCCGCTGATTTCTTCACCACGGGCCAAGACGGGTGTCACTACTCTAATGCATGGCTGATCCACCCCCCTTGCCACATTGGCTCTCCGTTTCACTAACCCAGGGCGGTAGCTCAACCAGTCTTTTCAAAACAATTTTCAGATTCTTTCCTTGGTCTCAAATTATATCGCGACACTCCAGAAGTCGTATGGTCCAGGAAGACCTCTGCAGATTCGTCAGGTGATATAGCACGGCCTTTCTCCGTAGTCAAAATCTCTCGATGATCGGTCAGCACAGCAGGTTTCACCAAGGTAGGTAGCACTCTCTTGCAGTGAGTACTATGGACCCAATTCTTTCGGTTCGTCACTCGAACTGCTGTCCTTGTCGCAAGGAGCACCGGTTCTGGCCCTCGCCACCTTGGTTCCAAGCTGCTTGATCTTTCAAAAAACTTAATCATCACCTGGTCACCAGGTCGGAGTTCATGGCCTTCACCTGTAGATCTGTCAGGAAGTGCTTCTCGAACCTGTTGATGAATAGAAACCAAATTGTCGGTTAACTGTGCCAAATAATCATTCATCAGGACACAAGGTACATCATATACAGATTTTGGTTTAGGAACTCCCCAAATATTCATTGGCCTCCCGAATACTATTTCATAGGGGCTAAGACCAAGTCGGGAGTGTGGCACTGACCTAATAGACAATAATGCCAATGGTAATGCATCTGGCCAAGTTAAGGATGTGGAAGCCTGTATCTTCGCTAACTTCAGCTTCAAAGTAGCATTATACCTTTCCACCAACCCTGCTGATTGTGGGTGGAAAACCGCATGGAACTTCTGTTTGATCCCTAATCCTTTCAGGACATACTTAATAACTTCCCCAACAAAATGAGGTCCGTTATCACTCCATAAAAGTCTGCAAACACCAAACCTAGGGAAAAATTCTTTCAAAAGCACCTTCGCTGTGGTAATGGCAGTATTATCCTTTGTGGGGTACGCCTCTATCCATTTACTGAAGGCACAAACCACCACCAAGACATACTTTAAATTGTTGCAGCGTTCAAGCTGAATATAATCCATTTGTAGAACTTCAAAAGGTGCAGTTGGTGTAGCAAACCCTCCTGCAGGAGTACGTGTCCCTTTTCCAGGATTGTATTGTAAGCAGATCAAACAAAACTGTACTACTCTCTTAGCTGTACTGGAAATTTCTGGATGCTCCCAAACTTGCATAAGCAACTTCGTTATTGTTGAAGCTCCAACATGTGCCAGCCCATGTGCCATCTGAACCATAGGTTGTACAAAAGCTATAGGCAATTTCCATTTATCCATCTGCTTATTCCGCCAACAGCCCTCATCATCCAATTCTTCATCTTTAGACCATTGCTCACGTTCTTTCACAGAAGCAGATTTCTGTATATCTAATACGTCTTTTCTAGCATTATGCCAACGTTCAGCTTGTGACTTCACTACATACATAGAAGTAGTACTTCGCTGCATCGCAGTCTCACGTGCTACACGGTCTGCAAGAGCATTACCTTGCCCTATCTTATCGGTTACTTTCTTATGTGCACTACATTTCACAATAGCTAGTTTATTTGGATATGTCAATGCAGTCAAGAGGTTATGCACTAATTCTCTGTGCATTATCTGCATCCCGTGGGATGTGAGAAAACCTCTCTCCTTCCAAAGCAAACCAAAATCATGAGCCACTTCAAAAGCATAGCGGCTGTCTGTATAAATGTTCACACTTAAATCAGTACTAAGCTCAAATGCTCGTGTCAAAGCTATTAGTTCAGCTGCTTGAGCTGACTTCTGTGGTATACGAGCTGTCTCCACTACCGTGTGTATTGTGGTGATTGCATATGCAGCTGAGGTCGTACCATCTGGCAACTTCAAACAAGACCCATCAACCCACAGTTCCCCGTCTACATCTAAAAGGGGCGTATCTTGTAAATCAACACGACCCTTTGTCTGTTCTTCGGTACGGAATATACAATCATGTGTTTCTTGTGACTGAGTCACCGGATATGGCAACAAAGTGGCTGTATTTAGTATTGCACATATCTTCAGTGTAATGTGAGGAGCCAGCAATGTCAACTCATAACCTGTCATACGGGCGCTAGTTAAATGTTGTGTCTTTGTTTGATTTAAAAGAGCATCAACTGCATGGGGTACTAGCACCAACAGCTTATGTGACAAAACTATCCCTTCACTCTGAATACGATCTGATGTAAGTGCACGGCCCTCCTTAGACAAAAGGTGACCTAAATAGGTTACCTTTGGTCTACAATATTGCAATTTCTTTTGTGACACTTTATAATGGTGTGAAGCAAGAAAAGAAGGTAAGGACAAAGTGCACTTTTCACATTGCTCCGGGGTATCAGCTGCCAACAAAATATCATCGACATATTGTATGAGAGCCACACCTTCAGGTAAAACAAAAGATTCAAGGGCCCGTATTTATACTTTTTGACGCTAAACTGCGCTAACGCAGTTTAGCGCCAAAAATTTTTGCGCCGGCTAACTCCATTCAGAAGCGCCATGCGGGCGCCGTGTTTATTGAATGGCGTTAGCCGGCGCAAGCAGACCGGCGCTGCCTGGTGTGCGTGGAAAAAAACCACATACACAAGGCAGCGCCGGTGTAGGGAAAAATGGCGTTAGGGCGTCTTAAAAATGGCGCAAGTCAGGTTGACGCTGAAAAATCGTCTTAACCCGATTTGCGCCATTTTAAACGACGCCCAGACGCCATTTACAGAGTCATGCCCCCTTGCCCAATGGCCATGCCCAGGGGACTTCTGTCCCCTGGGCATGGTCATTGGGCATTGTGGCATGTAGGGGGGCACAAATCAGGCCCCCCTATGCCAAAAAAAAAAAATAAAAAAAAAAAAGATGTATACTTACCTGAACTTACCTGAATGTCCCTGGGGTGGGTCCCTCCATCCTTGGGTGTCCTCCTGGGGTGGGCAAGGGTGGCAGGGGGGGTCCCTGGGGGCATGGGAGGGCAGCTGTGGGCTCATTTTGAGCCCACAGGTCCCTTAACGCCTGCCCTGACCCAGGCGTTAAAAAGAGGCACAAATGCGGGGTTTTTTGCCCCGACCACTCCCGGGCGTGATTTTTGCCCGGGGGTATAAATACGACGCATTTGCGTCGCCGTCATTTTTTTAGACGGGAACGCCTTCCTTGCATCTCATTAACGCAAGGAAGGCGTTCACGCAAAAAAATGACGCTATTTGCCCATACTTTGGCGCTAGACGCGTCTAACGCCAAAGTATAAATATGGCGTTAGTTTTGCACCGAATTTGCGTTGAAAAAAACGACGCTAATTCGGCGCAAACGGAGTATAAATATGCCCCTTATTTTCTAAGCAAGGTGTTCATTCTAGGGCCCGTATTTATACTTTTTGACGCTAAACTGCGCTAATGCAGTTTAGCGGCAAAAATTTTTGCGCCGGCTAACGCCATTCAGAAGCGCCATGCGGGCGCCGTATTTATTGAATGGCGTTAGCCGGCGCAAGCAGACCGGCGCTGCCTGGTGTGCGTGGAAAAAAACCACATACACCAGGCAGCGCCGGCGTAGGGAAAAATGGCGTTAGGGCGTCTTAAAAATGGCGCAAGTCAGGTTGACGCTGAAAAATCGTCTTAACCCGATTTGCGCCATTTTAAACGACGCCCAGACGCCATTTACATGACTCCTGTCTTAGTAAAGACAGGAGTCATGCCCCCTTGCCCAATGGCCATGCCCAGGGGACTTCTGTCCCCTGGGCATGGTCATTGGGCATTGTGGCATGTAGGGGGGCACAAATCAGGCCCCCCTATGCCAAAAAAAATATATAAAAAGAAAAAAATTATACTTACATGAACTTACCTGAATGTCCCTGGGGTGGGTCCCTCCATCCTTGGGTGTCCTCCTGGGGTGGGCAAGGGTGGCAGGGGGGGTCCCTGGGGGCATGGGAGGGCAGCTGTGGGCTCATTTTGAGCCCACAGGTCCCTTAACGCCTGCCCTGACCCAGGCATTAAAAAGAGGCGCAAATGCGGGGTTTTTTGCCCCGACCACTCCCGGGCGTGATTTTTGCCCGGGAGTATAAATACGACGCATTTGCGTCGCCGTCATTTTTTTAGACGGGAACACCTTGCTTACATCTCATTAACGCAAGGAAGGCGTTCACGCAAAAAAATGATGCTATTTGCCCATACTTTGGCGCTAGACGCGTCTAACGCCAAAGTATAAATATGGCGTTAGTTTTGCGCCGAATTTGCGTCGAAAAAAACGACGCTAATTCGGCGCAAACGGAGTATAAATATGCCCCAAGGTGTCCAAAGTCATAGTACAAGAACTAATTGCTCCCTCAACTTCCTCATAAAAGGTGGCTGGATTTTTCCGCGGGTCAGGTAATGCTGTTTTAAGTGCCATTACATCTGCCCTATTCCAAGGAGTATACACCCAATTATAAATAAAATAACCCTTAGCATCAACAGAAGTTTTATCATCACTTGTACCCAATCCTTTAGGAGGAACATACAAAGGCGTGGCCTCCCGCATTGGTTTCGCGTGAACTATCATAATCTTATCTGTTCCAAAGATGGAAGCTTGCACCCCGCCGGTCTGAGATGTCCGTGCAACTACGTCCACAGCCCTTTTCTCCTCTTGCAAACGGACTGCCATAACACATAATTTCATTAAAAGTCTGATTGCATCAGCCACCTGGGAGAAAACAAAAAGACCATCACGCATTTGCTTATGATCAGCTGCTACATCATCGGGCTCTAACTCATCAGAAAATTTCCGATATAGTTCAATAACTTCTGAGCCAAATGCCTCAGTAAAATATAGCTGCTCCTTTTCCGTCCACCCTTTCATGCTGTCTAAAAGTTCAGAAGCAGAAACAACGCTACGAATTGTTTTATGAGCAATAGATCTAAGCTCAGACGCACGGTCAGCAGGCAGCATAGAGCCACTGTCCCGCATCTTCTGTTGCTCCGAACTGGAGACCTCAGCTAACTCATGAGGGGCAGAAGGAACGACATACGGAGGTGGAGGGCGATCTAGTAACAAAAAATCATTGTGTGGTTTATTAAGGATAGGATAGAGAGGTTGCCTAACAGTGTATTGGCCAGTTACCTGTAATTTACGTTCTTTCTCTTCTAGCTCCTTTAAATCGTTTATTTCTTTCTTTCTCATTTCCAATGCTTTCACATATACATTCTTCCGCTGCTCTTTCTCAAGCAAGGCTTGCTCACGCTTCACTCGTCCACGTACTTCTTTCTCCCACATTCATACACAGTCAAACATATCTTGCCTAGACCTTCACTTACACATACATTGTTCAACATATTCAATCTTTTTCAAATCAAATGACCCATGCATAGGCCAACGTAACTCAGGATCCGCACGGGTGTATTTATTCCATAATGTGCTGTATATTATAGAAGAAAAACCATGTTTAACATACATATCTCTATTTGGCGTCCCCTCTGGGGGTGCCGGTTGCGATTCTTCCAGTCTCAAATTGGTACCATTACAAAAGCAACACATCCTACGAAGTGCGCTAAAAACAGGCATGCCAAAAATAGTGCAGAATATGCAATATTATAATCAAAGTAGCACTTAAGGTGCCGTTCAAATCAAAATTAAATTGGAGAAAACTCTCCTCATTACCTGCCTACATAAATTGCAATTTATATATCAAATCCAAAGAATACAAATTGACTAGTCACCCAAATCACGAGAGCCACAGTAAGTAGTGCTAAACTACATTACCAAACACAGGCATCAAAACCCACAGCAAGTGCCGTAAAACGGCTCTTACCAATCACAGGGTGTCCAGGTTCCAACTGCCAAGTTCTAAAATCGACCAAATGGTCACTGCATGACGAATGAACAAAAAGGATCTCAGTCGAGGACCGGCGCCACCTGGATGGTCAAGTCAGAAGGAAGGGAAAAACGCTGTGGTTGCCAAGACTCGGGTCTCCTCAGGCATTGATCGTCCGCAGCGAGATCCCAATCCTTCGTTGCGACCAATCGGTTGGGCATCCGAGTCGCCGATGAGTCCCTGTTCGGGCGCCAATTTGTTGAAGTAAGCCTCAGCAAGGCCTACTAGTGCAAGGGGTTCACCTTTCTCTGGACAAAGTCCTCAGACCATGTAGGAAGAAGTTGGCACAGAAACTGGAATAAAAGACAAAAGTTTATTAACCTCATGAGGTGGTCCTACAGTTCAGGCAGCACCCTTGGGTAATGTCTGAAGTAGCACACTGAACTGAGAGAGCATGGTCCTTTTATACCTACGCAGGGGCTAAAAGGAGGTGGTACAATTATGGAAACAAGACTTGTATACATGTAAGGTCATGTGGAAAATGCACAGTCGACAGGTAGGAGGAGCTAACAGTTTCCAAGGACTAACAGCTGCAGATCTTAATGAGCATGTGCGAAATTAAGAGATGCTAAATATAACTTGTCACTAGGCAGATTTCAAGAGCAATTAACAGAAAGGTAGGACAGAGCACATGGTGAGCACATGGTAGCATGTAGCAGAGAAAATGGCTGCCATGAATACAAAATGGATTCCGCAAAATGTTCACAATAGTTACTAAATACAAGATGTCTTCTGCTAATGCTTAATCTAATCACTGCTAAATTACAACAGACTCTCCTGGCCGGGCTAGACGTGACCGCAAGTGATCATTGGCTGCTCCGGAATCACGCGGGCCATGCGATCCTGTACCAATCTATCTCTACGCTTGCCAGTCAATGACCCTTCCCATTCACCGTCCCACAGCTCCTGTCTAATTCGTTCCTTCCTTCCAGTGAATTACCTTCCTCCCGCAACCGGCATCTTCTACAAGGAGCTCCGTGTTGCTCCGGAGGAACACCCGGTCCTGCTGACAGAAGCACCAATGAACCCTAAACTCGATCCTGTCAGGAGCAGCGGACGGACACTAATTAAGTTGAATCAATCAGTTCTTGGTCCCAGCTCCACACAGAGAAAAGGAAATAATGCCAGGGCTTCCATTCTACAAACGCCAATTATTCACACATGAAAAGATACTCTGCATGTCAGCCGCTCATAAACAACTTTACTTGGACCTTCTAGACACCTTTCGCAAAGTGGATTCTGGCTGGCAACTACCACTACTAACTCTTCAATGCTCAAGGGTATCTCTTCCTGACACTGCCTCGCTGCCACTGCTGTGCTGCCGTGCCTGTCCGCCCACTTCCGCTTTCACGTACCTGCGCTCTGCCGTGGACACCATGTAAGGGGCCAACCATCTACGGGACTGAGAGCCTTGATTGCAGGCAAGGAAATCCTGCCATTATTTTTAATTTTAAAGAAGTACTCTTCCACCTGTCCTGAAGCTATCTCTTTGTGAGGCAGGGAAGAATTTGCAGAAATTGCAGCAGAACATGGGGTCCCTGGGTGAGTGTCTCTGCCATTTTGGTGTCGAAAGCACAGAGCCTGGAGGTGGTTCAGGCACTTCTTCACCACTGTCTTTAAGCTTCTCAGGGAGCCGGGGGTGACAAGCAGCAGGATGAGGGTGGTGGTCTGCACCCCCTGAATCGAGGGTCCGTGGCCGATATTCAGGTTGTTGCATCCCGAAAGCTCTCGAGCCCCCAGCCTCCATCTTATCACCAGTTCATCACCATTCTGGAACCAGTTTATATGGATGAAATCAGCCTTATTGCTCCAACTGGCAGTTAAAGAAGTGCCTGGGTAATTACAGTGTGGTGTGGTGATGACAGTTATAGTGTGCTTTTGGTGGAGAGGCAAAGGAGGAAGTAAGTCATTTTTGCTGTTTTCTCTCTATTAATAATTAGGGCCATCTTCTGTGGTCATAGTGGCATTTAGGATCTATCATGGACCCTGCGCTTCATGTTCTCCACCTGCACTTTGCTATAAGAGGACAATGACTGGAATTTCAAAAGGCAAAGGGCAAAAAAGACCCAGTAAAATGAGGAAGGAAGGAAGGGACAAAAAACTAAAGGATCCAAGTGGTTTTAATTCCTTCACATCTGAATGGTTTTCAGTATCGAATGAAAATGCCTCTGTCACCCTTAGCTACCTCGATCAGGAATTTCATTCCCAAACACTTTAATGTTAGTACTCTCTCTCCCTCAAGGATTAGCCAAAGATGGGGTGTTTCCAGAAGACAATAATGGACAACAAGAGAACATCCTGAAGGACTCTTTGCCAGACACTCTGGACAGGGGCACTAGACTTTTGTGCTCACCCTGTCTGAAAGTGTTGGCAGCCTATTAGTGGCCTAAAGGTCTGGAGTCTTCAGGCCCCAACATAGCACTGACTCTCAGGAATAGAGTAGGTCCCTGCTTCAGAAGGATTCATTGCCTTGTGCGACTAATGTAAGTCAAGAATCAATGGGAGCATCTATTGCTATTCAGCCATCTGGTTTGTCGTCCTTGTTGGATGTAATCCAATGTAATGTTATTTATACAAAACACACTACAGTGCATCTGACATACACTTGTGGTTGTTAGTACAAATCAAGTTGCTCAGTCAAACCATTTAAAAGACATTCTTGTTGAGTTATGTAAATCTAACAAGAACATGCCAATAAAAAGGGAGGTAATGGAAGCCAAGGTAGTTCATCCTGGGGACGTTTTGGGGCAAGGGCCTGGCATATCAAAGGGTAGAGGGGAGCAGTCAATCCCAAAGATTACAGTTTTTATCTCAAAAACTCAAAACTAGTTGGGAAAAAACAGTTTATCTTTAGTCCCCCCAAGTTCTCCTTGAGCAATTTTTCAGATTAGATACTGGCTTCCAACTCCCCAAAAGATGCTACACATAAGGTAGCTGTTATATCGGCAAATAAAGCAATAAATCAGGTAAACCTCAGAAACATGTATTTAATCCAGGAGTAACATGAAGCAATAGCTATAGCCTCCCTAATGCCCAGCGAACTGCCTGGGAGCTCAGTGGGGTGTGTTGTAGTGTAAGGTGATATGTAAAGCACAACAGTAACCAGTGCTTAATTTGTAAATAAAAACGTGCCGGTTCCCAAACCCTCCTCTTAAACACTTGGCTGCTGCAATTAAATGTGCGAACATGGAATGCTGACGCAGCGTAATCCTGAAGCCATCCGGGGCCTCTTTAATCCATTTAAAGCCACTTCCTGCACCTTCAGCTCACTCTTGCAGCTTTCTGCTTCTACTTTTGTGACTTTTTTTTGTTTTTTTCTTCCTCCGTCTCTCCCAAATGTGTCTTTTACTCGCAGTAAATGCTTGAGGCTGAAAAGTAAGCGACGGCCCGCAAAAAAAGTGCTGGTGCTCCACACCAGAAGCAACAAGCACAAATTAAGCACTGACAGTAACCAAGAAAATGGGCATCCCTGTGCTATAATCTGGTAGAGACAGAAAAGCATGGGCAAGAGTTGCTTCAAAGATTAGCACCTAAGCCTAAAAGTAGTTTCCTCCTGTACAGTTCATCTTGTACTTAGGAGGAAGAAGACAACCAGAGTTAGAAGACTTGAGAATTCTCTTAAAGGAGAATGGGGGGATCACATTTTTAATACTTCTGTGGTCATTTTTAATGACCCTATGTGTCAGAGATGAAATCGTAAATTTGATGTTCTTTCCTATCAGTAGATTCATAAGTTTGGAAGAAAAGAACAATGTATTCAAAAGCTTGAGCAAAAGACATGCTGCTGCATTAGTTGCTGCCTGAAGTTACTGAATCAGATTGACAGGGAGGCCAAGGTACGGTGGGTTAGCATAATCTAGGTAATGAAAGCGTGCACCACGTTTTCCTTCCTGAGAGAGGAAGGTACGCCCTTCAACAGTATATAAGGGAATAAGGATTGAGGAAAAATGGGGGCACAGGTAATGGTAAGGAAAAAGAGAATAAAAAAACACATCTTACTTCAACAAAACTGTAAAGGAAAGAACAGGAAAAGGGAGTTAAAATCAATCTTGCAATATTCTGCAGGAGATAGTTCTAATTCTAGCAAAGTTGTTTGCCTGTTCCGAAATAGAGCATCTTCCAAAGAGTGATCTCTGGTGCCAAGAGATACACTTGATTCTTTAGAAGACTGCCTGCAATTACGTTGACAGTTGTTTTCCAGTGTAGAATGGAAATCATTCATTTGTGTTTAAAAAAGGGACCATTTAAAACTTTTTCAAAGTAAACATCCTTACTCATGCTCCCACTTCCATGCATCCTCTGAACAACACATGTGGCAACTCTTCTGACATTCCAACATGTCCCATCCTGTGTATTGACACAAATGGCACTCTCTTTGTTGATATTTCCAACCTTGATGGGTCTTGAAAACTTGACACAATCCTTCTCTACAGAATCATGAGACAAATGGAACCAAATCCCTGTCCAATATGTCAGTTAATCTAACCTGTGTGTAGTAGTGCACCCCTCACACTAAAGTAACACGGACACAGTAGTTGTTTAAAAGAATCTTCTTTTATTGCCAGTTCCTACCATACAGGAAACAGGTCCGCCTGGTTCCACTGCTGCAACCGTAATGAACCAGGAGCGCTCAGTGGAACCATACCATGTCATACTTAAACATTTCATCAGATACAAACCATAACACATACCCTTCCCTAATAATAAATAAATGAAAGAAGAGGAAATTACAAAATTTCAAATGATTAAAAATGAAAGCAACTAACAACACCACCCCCCTTAATTAAAATAAGTGAAAAGAAAAAAACCTAAAAACTGAAAACTACTTTATGCAATGACAAAATCCTTCATCCATTCTGTTATCCTTCTACCACCTTCAGAACACTTGTCCCGCAAACTTCCTTTGAAACCTTTTCCAACCTCACTAGTACTTCCTCCATCCACATTACCAGCACACTCTTCCCATGTCAGCATGTTAGTCACATTGCTATCTGGCAATGTTGACCATTCACCTCATAACTCAAGTATATCCTCTGACCAGATGGGATCCGTCATATTCCTCAACCCTGTATCTCCACACTCACTCTGTTGCACATTAGAACATAAAGCCACATGCTTAAGATTCCACACTTTCCCACTTTCCAGTTTGACTGCATTCCTTGGAATTTCCACCACTTTCTCAGAACAGAAAAATTGACTCTCGCTCTTAGGTACCTTAACCGGTTTCCTGATCCGCTCCCAATCACCCACCTTAATGTGGATCAATTTGACCTTGTTGCAAGCCTCATAGTATTTCTTGCTTTTGCTATGTGTGTCCTCTACTTAAACATTTTCTTTACCAACTCCGGTGACCATTTCTCAACTGTACTTTCACACAACCATTCCGGTGTAAATTTACACCTGGAAATCCTTCCTCTCATCATTACAAAGAGAGGCATACCTGCCAAGTCATTCCTGGTCACTCTGTAAGCCCACACTGCTTTTTTATTGCAATCCTCCAATCATACTTTTTACTAATAGCACCCTGAATAACCCCCTTGATCATACGATTAGATCTCTCCACTGTGCTGTTTCCACTGGGATTAAAGAAGGTGGTAGTCTTATGCCTTACACCTACCCTTTCAAAATATGTTTTAGCCGCATTAGAAACAAACTGCACTCCATTATCACTCAGGAGTACAGCCAAATCCTTCCGACCAAAATGTCTTGTCCACAAATTCCATCACTGTGGCAGTGTTTGCCCTCTCCACATTTTCTACCACAGGACATTTGGTGAACAGATCTACCAATACGATTGCATACTCTTGTGCTTCACTTACCGGGCCCAACAAATCTACTGCTACACTCTCCAGGGTTGTTTGGGAATTAAACCTGCACTCATGGGTGATCTCAAGGTACTTAAAGTTTCCTCGGATGAAGAACAAATACCATACTTCCGGATGAACCATTTCCACTGCTTTATCAACTCCAAACCATCAAATGACTCCTTTACAATTGCATTGGTCCTAACTATACCAAAATGGCCTTCATGACAAAGATACAAAATGACGTCCTCCACCTCAAATGTATCACATTTCTCTCCGTGGGCTCTCAAGCCCACCAGGGTGCTGAATTTTGGAACTTGCCAGTGCTCTAATAAGCTTCTGTACCTTACCCTCCATGCATGTCGTGACTTCCAGCCATATGGACCCTCTTTGAAAATTACCATCCATTACCAATCTATGCCGGCCTTTGTGGAAGCCGGTCTGCTCATGCTTGGAACTCCATTACCTAGAATCCCCTGCTCACTGCTTCTTCTCCACCCCTGGAGGCCAAGGATGGATGGAGGAATTCAGAACACCTGTGACTGACTGTTGCTAGCCTGCTCACACCTGATGCATGTGATTACTGTGAGCCCTTTTAAGCCTCCGCTACCTTCAGCCCAGTGTTGATCATTGTAGCTGTTTTCCGGTGAGACCGACCCTTGTCTTCCTGCCGTTTCTGAGCCATAGTTATTCCTTGTTTCTGTTCCAGAGCCTTAGTTAGTCCTCTCTTGTTTCCTGAGCTTTTATTATTCTTGAGCCATAGGTATTCCTTGTTCCTGAGCTGTAGATATCCTTGCTCCTGAGCTGTAGCAAATCCTTGTTCCTGAAGTTGCACTCCCCGGAGTGCTACCTGGCCTTTTGAGCCCTAGCAAGTCCTTGTTCTTGAGCTAGCACTCCCTGTAGTGCTACTTGACTCCTGAACCTCAGCTATTCCTTGTTCCTTGTACTTTTTCTTGCTGTAATGTTTCCTGGATTCCTTGACTCCAGCACTCCTTATGCTCCCTTCAAGCCTCTTCTGTATTTTCCTTTCCCCGTCCTTGTCTTTCTTTCCATTTCTTTGTTCCAGTTCCAGTTGCTGTTTTCCTGCTTTCTTGCCTCTATTTTCCTTGTATGTTTGTTACTTGCTTTCTGCCAAATGTGTCCTTTGTTTTCCTTCTTTAGTGTTATGCACTTCTCTTTCCCAGCTCCTTGTCTATCATGGTTGTATTTAGTTCTCCACCCTTGCTGTTACCACCTTGAGTGTTCCTTTTTGATCGCCCGGATCTGTGGGCTCAGCAGACAACTTAAGTGGTGTTTCTTGTCCACTGTGAGTATTGTCTTTCAAAGTTACCTTCATAACATCGCCATAGGGGACAGCTCTAGAGACCCTGCCTTTGCATGTATATCCAATATATGGGTGTTAGCAGTCAGAATCTGTAACAGCAATTGTGGGTGAGTAACTTACTGAGCTGCAGTCAACCCTGTGTGGAGCTCCCAAGTGCTTTACCCCACGTTCTCTTTATTGTTTATGCTGTGATATATATATATATATATATATATATGTATGTGGGTGTTAGTCTGGGTGCCGCATTGCCTCTTGAATACTTGAATACCTGTTCATTGTGAGTCTTATCTCTCTTATTCCCCTTGAATACAGCTTCCCCTTTGAATACCCTCTCTCATCTGACACCCCCAACAGTTCCTGACAAAACGGAGGAATGATCTTGCAACCTCTAAAAACAATATTTCTGTCCACTGACAACTGTAAACTAATCACCCAAAATGGTCTGCACTCATCAGGCAAAAATTACTTCTTAGGCCAACCATCAGACATGTACTTCAACATCTTTTACAAAATGTTATAGTTTTTCAGTTTTTTCCCCCAGTCCTTCTGCTTGATATCTGGTGACCCTGAATCATGAACTAACGCAACTTTAAAATCATCCCAAGGGTCATCCTCAATCACTTCTAAAGGACATGGCATTCTGGACAAACAATCTGCCACCAGGTTGTCCTTCCCTGGAACATATACTATGCTGTAAATGTCATCCTTCATTCACATTGACAGCCTCGCAATTCTGGCTGTTGCAGAAACACTCCCCTCTATAGTCTGCAACGTAACAGAACTCCTTTTCACACAACGGATCCCACGTAAACTTCACATGCTTCTTAAGCAACTGCTTAATCTTAAACATATTTTCTGCAGAATTGGGGATACATTTAGCTATCCCCAGGAATGACCTCATCCTTGTTTGTGGGAGCAGGGGACCCAGTGATAGCAACTATCAAGGAGGGTTTAGGTTTAACCCACCCCTTCTCCAATCACATGTCCCAAATAAGTCACACTCCTCTCTGCAAACTTGCACTTACTGTCAGGCAATCCTTTGCTCGCTAGCATACCTAACACTTTCTGAAACCTCTCATCATGTTTTGCTCTATTTTCGTCAAAAATCAAAATATCATCCTAGAAATATAGTACTCCACACTCCTTCCAAAACAAACTGTGCATGAGCTGTTGAAAAACAGCTGCCGCCGATGGAAGGCCAAACTGTATACTCGTAAACTGAAAACTCCCAAACGGCATAATGAATGCAATTATCTTCCTGGACCTCTGTGTAAGAGAGTACCTGATGATATGAGCTGGAGAGATCAATAGTTGAAATCTATATAACTCCCCTTTGGACTTGACACCACCTCTGTGATCTTAGGCAAAGGAATTCTGAGCAGGTTCAATAATAGCCATTCTTTCGGTACCATCATTGGCATAATTCTCATTTTGTGAACATTTTGAATGGCATTACTCTTGAGCACGATGTTGTGCTCAAATTCTTCAAACAAACCTAATTATTTATCAAAGACTTTTTGAAATTCCTTTGCCATCTCACTCTACCAAGCTTCTATCATCCACTACAAAAAAACTTTCTCCACGCTGTTCGGGTCCACAACAAAATATAGGTTGCCTTGAACCTGCCCTCCCAGGACAGTTGGCTCTCTTTTAGACACATCTAATTTACCCCTTGAATGTCTGCCGTAAAAAAAAGGATAACAATCTGAAACCTGAAATGACAATCCTTTCTTAAGTAAAACTTCCAGGTTTCATATCCGATGGCGAAAGCTGCGTGCCAATTTTCTCTACAAATTTGTTCCTCCAAACCTCCTCGTTGACAATAGTGAAAGGCGATCCTGAATCTGCATAGATTTTTATGCAAATCCCGCCTATAAATATATTTAATTCAGGTCACCTTTAATACTCCTTTCCCCTATATGAAGAACAATTTTTTCTTGCAAATTCAGTACACTGTCCAGCTTCTGAGACTCCTCATCTCCTTCCTGCACACATGAACTTCTTCCCTCATAAATACATTTCACTTTGTATTTCTTCTTGCACACCTTAACATAATGGCCAATAGTACCACAACTATTGCGCTTCTGCTTAAGAGCAGGACATGTTTTGGTAAATGCAAGGTTCTCATTGCTGCCACAACAATAGCGCTTCCTGTCATTACTTCCACATTTATCTTTATTTATCCCTCTTTTTCTCATACTTTACTTTGTGAGGCTTTACTGTACAGATAAAACTTTGTTCCTCGTCCAATTGCTTCAATTCCGTCGCACATTTCCCTGATATTTCTGCTTTATGCACTATGGTCAACACCTCCTCCAGTGGTGACTCTCCATTAACCCATAGTCGTTCTTGTATTGCTGGATTATTGGCTGCATGACCAACTAATCTCTAATTTAATCATCATAGATTTCTCCAAATTTACAATCAATGGGCAATTTGTTTAGCTCAGCGACAAAGTGGTCAGCTGACTTGCCTTCTCCCTGCTTATGTTGAAAAAATTGAAATCTGGTAATGCCTACGCACACTTTAGGTGCAAAATATTTATCCAGATCCTATGAAGCATCTATATACACATTAACATTCCCACCAACTGTAGCTTTTGGCATGCAACTATATGTTTTCAGGCTTACAGGATCCAAGGAATGCAAGACAATCCTCTTTTTCTGTTCTGCTGACATTTTGTTTGTGATGAATACCGATTCTAAAGTGCACGCATCAAGGAGATGGCGCCTGCAATGCTCCACTCACCGAACGTTGCCCACACCACACCCTGCCCCATGGGTTACCCAGGGCATACCTTTCGGGTGTCTTACATGTAGAAAAATTTGAGTTTTAAGCTTGGCAAGTACTTTTAAATGCCAAGTCGAATTGGCAGTGAAACTGCACACACAGGCCTTGCAATGGCAGGCCTGAGACAAGGTTAAGGAGCTACTTAAGTGGGTGGCACAATCAGTGCTGCAGGCCCACTAGTAGCATTTAACCTACAGGCCCTGGGCACATATAGTGCACTCTACTAGGGACTTATAAGTAAATTAAATAGTCCAATTGGGTATGATCCAATGTTACCATGTTTAAAGGGAGAGAGCATATGCACTTTAGCACTGGTTAGCAGTGGTGAAGTGCGCAGAGTCTTAAAACCAGCAAAAAATGTATCTAAAAAGTGGAGGGAGCCAGGCAAAAAGTTAGGTGTGACCACCTTAAGGCTGTCAGGTCTAACATGTGTCCCCCCAACTGAAAGTGGGGAGAGCTACCCAACCTCCTGGGAGTTCTCATCGCTAAGGCGGAAGCATCTGGATAGACCATCAGCATTGGCGTGGTCAATCCCCGTGCGATGCTCCACCATAAAGTCAATCCCCTGTAGGGAAATGGACCACTTCAAGAGTTTAGGATTCTCTCCCCTCATCTGCACGAGCCATCTGAGGGGCCTGTGGTCTGTCTGAACCCGGAAGTGAGTCCCAAACAGGTATGGTCTCAGCTTCTTCAATGCCCAGACCACAGCAAATGCTTCTCTCTCAATAGCACTCTACCTCTGTTCCCCTGGTAATAGTCTTCTGCTAATAAAGACTACTGGTTGGTCTGAGCCCTCCTCATTTATCTGTGCTAGAACAGCCCCTATGCCATACTCTGAAGCGTCTGTCTGCACAATACATTCCTGGGAGTAGTCAGGGGCCTTGAGCACATGGGCCGTGCACATGGCTTGCTTCAGGGAGTCAAAGGCTTTCTGACAAGCCTCTGTCCAATTCACCAACCTACGTTGCTTTTTGGAAGTAAGTTCTGTCAAGGGTTACACAATGGTACCATAGCCCTTGACAAAACTACGGTAGTATCCAATGAGGCCTAAGAAGGCTCCCACTTCGGTCTGTGTTCTAGGTGGTAACCAAGCCTTGATAGTTTCAATCTTGGCCTGGAGTGGCTGCACCTTGCCACCACCTACTAGGTGTCCCAAGTGCACCATGGAACCGTGCCCAATCTGGCACTTACTAGCCTTGATGGTCAGGCCTGCCTGTTGCAGAGCTTGAAGCACCTCCTTGAGGTGGAGCAGGTGTTCCTCCCAGCTGGAACTATAGACAGCTATGTCATCTAGGTAGGCTGCGCAGTAGGCATCCTTGCCAGCTAGGACACCGTTAACCAACCGTTGGACGGTAGCGGGGGCATTTTTTAACCCAAAGGGCATCACCCGGAACTGGTAATGGCCATCAGGTGTGGAAAATGCAGATCTCTCTTTAGCCCCCTCAGTCAAGGCGATCTGCCCTGATGTGAGATCTTGCCCTGATGTGAGATCAAACGTACTCAGGAACTTGGCAGCGCCTACCCTGTCAATGAGCTCATCAGCTCGGGGGATGGGGTGAGCGTCAGTCCGTGTGACTGAGTTGAGACCCCGGTAGTCCACACAGCACCAGAGTTCTGGCTTTGCACCGGGGGCAGCAGCCTTAGGTACCAGCACCACAGGGCTGGCCCAGGGACTGCTGGATTTCTGAATAACCCCTAGGGCTAACATCTTGGAGACTTCTTCCTTGATGCTGGCCTTCACCTTATCTGACAACCTGTAAATTTTGTTCTTTAAAGGGGGACTGTCTCCCTTGTCAATGTCATGGCCACACAGATTGGTGAGTCCATGAGTAAGGGAAAAGAGGGAAGAGAACTGCTCCAACAACTCATAGCAGTCTTCTCTCTGATCTAGAGTCAGGGAGTCAGAGAGATTGACACCCTCCACTGACCCATCACCTTCTTTGGCAGAGAGGAAGTCAGGGAGAGGTTTACTCTCCTCTTCCATGCCCTCATCTGTCACAAGGGGCATGCTGTCCTCAGACCTCTCAAAATGAGGTTTGAGTCCGTTATGATGGAGAACCCTTAGTGGGTGCCTAGGGGTCTTGATGTCCACTAGGTAATTGGCCTCCCGCTTCCGCTCCTTTATCTCAAACGGACCAGCGGTCCTGGAGAGCCCTAGGCTCTACTAGCTCCATTACCCAAATCTTGTCTCCAGGTGAGAACTCAACCAGAGTGGCCTTCTGGTCATACCACTCCTTCATCACCTCTTGACTGGCCTCAAGGTTACTCTTGGCCTGCTTCCAAAAGCTTTGGGTTAGGTTGCGGAGGGCCAGCATGTAGCTGACCACATCCTGGGGAGGGGTCTTGGGAGCTTTCTCCCAGCCCTTTGACTATGCTTACCGGTCCCCTGACAGGGTGACCATAGAGGAGCTCAAAGGGGCTGAACCCCACCCCTTTCTGGGGCACCTCTCTATAAGCAAACAGCAGGCATGGCAAGAGGATGTCCCACTTACGCCTCATGGCCTCAGGTAGGCCAGTGATCATGCCCTTAAGGGTCTTGTTGAATCTCTCAACAAGCCCATTAGATTGAGGATGATAAGGGGTGGTAAACCGGTAGGTAACCCCGCACTCATCCCACATGGACTTCATGTACGCAGACATGAAGTTTGTGCCTCTGTCAGACACAACTTCCTTAAGGAATCCCACATGGGCAAATATTCCCATCTGGGCTCTGGTCACCACCGGTGCAGTCACTGTTCTCAGAGGGATTGCTTCTGGATAGCGGGTGGCATGGTCCACCAAAACCAGGATAAACCTGTTGCCCAAGGCAGTTTTGGGGTCCAAGGGACCAATGAAGTCAATGCCCACCCTTTCAAAGGTGGTACCAACGACGGGGAGTGGGATTGGGGGGCTGTAAGCCTTTTCCCTGTCTTCCCACTAGCCTGGCAGGTAGGGCAGGCCCTGCAGAAATTATCTGAGGCTACCCACATTCTAGGCCAATGGAAGTGGGTGACAAGCCTGGCAACAGTCTTGTCTTGGCCCAAATGTCCTGCCAGGGAGATGTTGTGAGCCAGACCCAGTATGATGGTCCAATAACACTGGGGGACCACTAGCACATGTGCTGCCCCAATGGCCAGAAACTTAGGCTCACTGTAAAGGAGATCATTCTCCCAGTAGATATGGTGATCGCCAGAGGCTACACCAGCTGCTTGGGCTGTGGCCTGTAGCCTCAGACCCTCAAGGGTGGAGCATTCTTTCTGCACTTTGCAGAATTCTGCCCTGGTTGGCCCACCCTCTAATTGCCAACCAGCAAGTTCAGACAGGTTGCCCAGGTCAGCTCTGTCCTCTACAGTTAGCTCAGGGGCCTCTTCCTTCTCAGGGGCCCCGTCCACCACTGTGGGAACATCTGAGGCGGGTTTCCCATGCCTCTTGCCCTTCCTCTTTGCAGCTGTCTGGGCCATTGTTCCAGACTCCAGACGCCCTTGACTCCCTTCCCGGGCAGCCATGGACTTTGTGGTCATGCAGACCCACTCAGGCAAACCTAACATCTCCAGGTGGGATCTGAGTTCTACCTCCTTCCAGGCAGTATGCTCAAGATCATTGCCTAACAGACAATTTACACGCATAGCAGGACTCACACCTACTTTCAAAGTACCAGAGACCCCCCCAGTCAAAGGGAACCAGAGCCACCTGTAGGTTACTCTCACGATTGTCAGCGACTATGACCTGGTGGAATGTATTAGGGACTTTCTGCTCTACTGACACCAGCTGACTCTTGACAGTAATCATACTGGCTCCTGTGTCACGCAGAGCCTCCACCATTTGCCCATCAATGGTGACCCACTGCCTATACTTTAAAGTATTGGCAGGCATGTGGGCTTTAGGCACCATCTCTCTATCTCCCAGGGAAACTAGGGACACCTCTGTCTGTCCCCCAAAGCTAACTGGGACTATCTCCCCCCTGAGCTCTACACTAGCCAACCAGGGTATCTGTCCAGTGGTGGTCTATGCTCTTTTGGAGCACTGGGAGACGCCCTTAAAGTATCCATGCTGGTAGCGCTCTAAGCATTTGGGGATGAACTTCCCTAATTTCCTGTCAAAGAACCCTGGTTTCTTCCCAAATCTAGAGGAGGAATAGTTACCACCCTCCCCTTGGGAATTGTGTTGGGGGCCTTTTGAGAGTTCCTTATCTTTAAGTTTTTCTTCCCCCTCTTTCTTCTGTTGGGAACCCTGACCACCTTTGTGGGTGTCCCCCCCCAGATGCCTTCTCAAACACTCTGGTGCTAACCTAGAGGTCCGCCTTCACAGCAAGCCTCCTGGGATCCGTCAGCTTACTATCTACCAACTTTGTAAAAGAAATACTGAGCATATGCTCTCTAACAATCAAATCATACAACCCTTTGTAATCATTTACTTTGCTGCCCGCACCCATCCATTCAGTGCCTTATTGGAGAAATCAAAACAATCTACCCAAGTTTGTGTGGAAAGTTTGGTGCTGTCCCTAAACATCTGACGGTATTTCTCAGGGGTCAGCCCAAACTTGGCCAGTAAAGCGGCTTTCATGGGTGCATAGACATTCTGATCATGTGGAAGTAGTGTAAGAAGTGTATCCCTCCCCACTGCTGGTACATAAAACCACAAGGCCGCCCCCATTGCTCCTCAGAGGTCCCATGGGCCCTTAGTGCAACTTCATAGGCAGCCACCCACTTGTCAATGTCATCTCCCACCACAAAACTTGGCACCACATTCTTGGGTACACAAACCTTTTTCTCCCCAACAGGTCCTGCATGTATGCTGCCACCATCAATGCTGGATTCAGACTGTCTCGCCTTGATCTCCAGCTCCTTGAAACTCAGTTCATGAGCCAACAAAAGTTTCTTCTCAGCCAAGGCTCTCTCAGCTGCAGCTTCAGCTCTCTTGGCTTCAATTTGCTTGGCTGCTCTTTCGGCTTCAGCTTGTTTGGCTTCTCTCTCTGCCCTCCTTTAATCCTGTTGAGCCTCAATTTTCAACCTTGCCATTTGCAATTGAAACTGTCTCTCCTCTCTCCTTTCCTCTGTGGTCAGGCCTTGATCAGAGACACTGCTCCCTGGTTTGGCAGAGGGCACAATTGCAAAAAATCCTCTGAGGGGCCATCCTCTGGATCCTCCTCCTCAACATTCTCATCAGAATGGGCTTTGGCCCAGGGCCTCAGCACCATTTGGAATTTCTTCTTTCTGGAAGCCTTTTGGGTAGTGTTAGACCTGACAGCCTTAGCGTGGTCAACCCTAACCTTTTGCCTCCCTCCCTCCACTTTTTAGCTGTTTTTTGCTGGTTTTAAAATTCTGCGCACTTTACCACTGCTGACCAGTGCTAAAGTGCATATGCTCTCTTCCTTTAAATATGGCAACATTGAATCATACCCAATTGGACTATTTAATTTACTTAGAAGTTCTTAGTAGAGTACACTATATGTGCCCAGGGCCTGTAGATGAAGTGCTACAAGTGGGCCTGCAGCACTGATTGTGCCACCCACTTAAGTAGCTCCTTAACCTTGTTTCAGTCCTGCCGTTGCAAGGCCTGTGTGTGCAGTTTCACTGCCAATTTGACTTGGCATTTAAAAGTACTTGCCAAGCCTAAAACGCCCCTTTGTCCACATATAAGACACCCCTAAGGTATGCCCTAGGTAACGCATGGGGCAGGATGTGGTGGAGGCAAAAGGCAGGACATGTACCTGTTTAGTTTACACGTCCTGGTAGTGTAAAACTCCTAAATTCGGTTTTACACTTCTGTGAGGCCTGCTCCCTTCATAGGCTAACATTGGGGCTGCCGTCATGCATTGTCTGAGTGGTAGCTGCTGATCTAAAAGGAGTAGGAAGGTCATATTTAGTATGGCTAGAATGGTGATACAAAATCCTGCTGACTGGTGAAGTTGGATTTAATATTACTATTTTAGAAATGCCACTTTTAGAAAGTGAGCATTTCTCTGCACTTAAATCTTTCTGTGCCTTACAATGTACATCTGGCTGGGTTTAGTTGACAGCTCCTTGTGCATTCAGACACACCCCAAACACAGGATATTCAGCCTCGTTTGCATACATCTGCATTTTGAATGGGTCTTCCTGGGCTGGGAGGGTGGAGGGCCTGACACTTGCATGTCAAAGGACAGTAGCCTGCCCTCACAGAAAGGATTGCTACACCCCCTTCTGGGACCCTGACAGGCAAGATTGAACTGAAAGGGGACCTTGTGCACTTCTACGCCACTCTTTGAAGTCTCCCCCACTTCAAAGGCACATTTGGGTATTCAAACAGGGCCTCTGCCCCTACCAACTCAGACACTTCCTGGAGAAGAAACCTGAACCAGAATCTGCATCCTGCCAAGAAGGACTGCCTGGCTGCCCAAAGGACTCACCTGTCTGCTTTCTGTGAAGGACTGCTGCCTTGCTGTTGCCTTTCTGCCTTTCTGCCTTGCTGCTCTCTGGCTGTGGTGAAGAAGTGCTCTCCAAGGGCTTGGATAGAGCTTGCCTCCTGTTTCCTGAAGTCTCAGGACCAAAAAGACTTAATTTCTAGAAGAAGGACTCCTTGTGCAGCGAAATTCGATGCACAGCCTGCCAGAAACTATGCACAGCCTGCACTACGGTAAAATTTTCACCAGACGCCGAACCGGAATGACGCAGTCCGACTTCGCATCGAGAAGATTGACGCAGTGCCAGCGTAACAACCGGAAATTAGATGCACGGCCCACCGGATCGACGCACAGCTGAGCCGGAACGACGCAGCCTGACTTCCAGAGAGGAATCAACACATCGCCTGCCATGCAGTAGAAAATTTGACGCAACACCCACCGAATGTATGCAGCTCCTGTGACTTTGTCCTGCCAGCGCAGGAAATCCACACATCGTCCTCGGGGCATCCGAAAACCCACCAACCCGAAGAGGATCCACGACTGAGTGCCGTAAATCGACACACATCTACCCCTGCGTGAAAACGAAACAACGCATCACCGTGGGCGGCCAGAGAAATTGACGCACACCCCTTTGTTTCCATGCATCTGTTCCTCTGCGGTTCCTTGCGGAGATTTTGCACGTGAACCAGGCACTTTGTGCTTGAAAGAGACTCTGGGGGTCATTACGACCTCGGCGGTCTTTTCGCAAGACCACCGAGGTACCGCCGTGCTGAAGACCGCCAATGGTGGCGGTCTTCCGTGCCACGTATTATGACCGCTGGCAGCCCGCCGTCCTTTTTCGTACGGAAAGCCGTCAGCAGCCATACTGGCGGACGGCGGGAAAGTGGAGGTTGCTCAACCTCCACCGCCACGTCAACAGAACACCACCCACTGAATCACGTCCCATGATTCGGTGTGGCGGTGTTCTGGTGACGGTGTTCTGGTGGCGGAGCTGCCCCCATGGATCCTGTCCCCTCCCGGAGGATCAACAGACAAGGTAAGTTGATCGTCTGTTAGGGAAGGGGGTGGGGGGTGTTGTGTGTTGTGTGCGTGCATGGGGGTGTGCGTGGGATCGCCTCATTCCTCTCCGGCAGAACCCAGAGAGTCCGGCTCTCACCCTTCCACTCCGTAGCCACTAACCTCATCTGCGGTGTCCCCCAAGGCTCCTCGCTAAGCCCGACGCTGTTCAACGTCTACCCCTCGCACAACTGGCCCGTCAGCACAATCTCAGCATTCTCCCCTACGCCGACGACACCCAGCTCATCCTCTCCCTCACTAAAGATCCACACACCGCCAAAGCCAACCTCCATGAGGGATTGAAATCCATCGCCGAGTGGATGAGAAACAGCCGCCTGAAATTGAACTCCGACAAGACGGAGGTCCTCATCCTCGGACGCACCCCCTCGGCCTGGGACGACTCCTGGTGGCCCACCGCGCTGGGACCTCCCCCAACACCAGCCAACCACGCACGCAACCTCGGCTTCATCCTCGACTCCGCCCTCAACATGTCCAAACAGGTCAACGCAGTTTCCTCCTCCTGCTACAATATCCTCCGCATGCTCCGTAGAATCTACAAATGGATCCCGACGGAAACCAGAAAAACGGTGACCCAGGCCCTCGTCAGTAGCAGACTTGACTACGGCAATGCACCCTACACAGGCATCCCAGCAAAAGACATCCAACGACTCCAACGCATCCAAAACGCCTCCGCCCGCTTGGTCCTCGACGTACCCCGCCAATGCCACATCTCCCACCACCTGAAGGACCTCCACTGGCTCCCCGTGGATAAGAGGATCACCTTTAAGCTCCTCACCCACGCGCTCAAGGCACTCCACAATGCCGGACCCGCCTACCTGAACAACAGACTCAGCTTCTACGTCCCCTCCCGCCAACTCTGCTCTGCCAACCTCTCCCTTGCCATCGTTCCCCGCTTCCAACACAAGACTTCCGGCGGCAGATCCTTCTCCTACCTCGCCGCCAAGACCTGGAACTCCATCCCAACCCCCCTGCGCCAGACCCAGGACCTACTCACCTTCAGGAGACTCCTCAAGACCTGGCTCTTCGACCAATAGCAGCCCCCCCCCTCAGCGCTTTGAAACCCTAACGGGTACGTAGCGCGCTTTATAAATATTGTGATTGATTGATTGATTGATTGATAGAGGGGGTGAGTGAGTGAGTGTATGCGTGCGGGGGTGTTGTGTGTATGGGAAATGTGTGCGGGTCGGACGGTGTGCATGTCTGTTTGTATGTGTGCGGGTATGTGTTGTCGGGGTGTATGTGTGCGTGTAGGGGTGTTTGTGCATGTTGGGGGTGTGTGCGTGTAGGGGTGTGTATATGTGCATGTTCTGGTCGTGGTGGAGAGGGGGTTGTGCCACCTTTGGGGGGTGGCAGGGGTAGGGGGTGTGGGTGGAGGATTTGTGGTGGGTAGTGGGGGAGACCCCTATCAGTGCCAGGGAAGGAATTCCCTGGCACTAATAGTGCCTACCGCCATGGATCTCATGGCGGTTCCCAACCACCCGAGATCCATGGCGGAATGCAGGGTCCTGATACCGTCGGCGGTCTAGTGACGACAGCCGGGCTGGAGACCGCAATCCCCAGCTCAGCGGTCTTCACCACCATGGCGGTCGGAATGGTGAAGTGGCCACTGGCCTGTTTGCGGTCTTACCGCCGCTTTAACACCGACAGCCAGGGTCGTAATGACCCCCATTGTTTGCTTTTAAAAGACTTAAGGCACTGTGGCCCTCCTTACAACCCTGGTGGTAAATGCCTCCTACCGCAGTATTTCACTACAGCTATTGTGATCCACACTGATACATCCGCCACTATTCAGACACCCACACAAGTCCGCCAGACCAAAGGTCAGTGATAAATTGGCGGTAACAAAACCCACTCCGTTAGGCCAACAGGAATATGCCCACAGTATCATGACCCACGAATCACCGCGGCGGTCTTTCAATCGCGGTAAACCATTGGCGGTACACACCGCTGTGCTCAAAATACACACACACTTACAAAACTACACCACATTTGGCAATTCCAACTACGCACACCTAACACACATACACACACCACACACCACACACTCACACCATTATAAAACACACACCCACATTACCCACAACCCTTTCACCGAAGAAAAAAAAAATGCGAACAGAGAGAGACACAAGCCAGGAGCACCCACCCAATCTGAGCCACATAACATCATCACCCATACACCATCCAGGTACCTCACACCACACACCACAACACATCACCACACTCACCCTCACACATATCACTCACACCACATCCATGGCACCCCAAAGACACCCCAGGTTTTCAGAGAAGGAGCTAAGGGTCATGGTGGAGGAAATCATCCGGGTAGAGCCACAGCTATTCGGATCACAGGTGCAGCAGATGTCCATTGCTAGGAAGATGGAGTTAAGGCGGAGGATTGTGGACAGGGTCAGTGCCGTGGGACAGCACCCAAGAACAAGGGATGACATCAGGAAGAGGTGGAACAACCTACGGGGGAAGGTGCGTTCCGTGGTTGTAAGACACCAGGTAGCCGTTCAGAGGACTGGCGGTGGATCCCCACCTCCTCCCCCACAACTAACAACATGGGAGGAGCAAGTCTTGGCAACAATGCATGCTGAGTGCCTCGCAAGAGTAACAGGAGGACTGGACTCTGGTAAGTCAAATCTTTACTACTATATCCCCCACCCTACCTGCATGCCATCACAAACTCCTACCCCTACCCTCACCCCCATCCCTCCACCACCTCACATATACCCCACCATCACAACCCACCCATCCCAATACCAAGCCCTGCATGTAACACAAATCCATGGACCCCCATCACAGACCTACCTGGACACTCACCATCACCACAGCATGCCCATTAGAGAGAATCACCTAGCCCACAAAATCACCACTCACACATGGCAAAGCTGACAGGGCAATCATAACCAGACAGGGAAACTAACCCATGCACAAGATGGCACACGCAGATACAGTAACACTGCATGTTCATTCCCACAGGACCCCTACTCAACGTCACCGGAGAGGAGTAGCCACCAACATCCAGTCCCCCCCAGCGGAGGCCCACAGTGATGACAGCAGCTCTGCACGCCTGGATCACGATGACCAACCTGGCCCATCAGGGACCTCTGGACAGTCGGTTACCCTGCCACAGTCGCAACCCACCACAGAGCCTCCCCCTCAGGAAACACCAGCACAGCACCCACCCAGCGGGCCTATGCCACTGTCCCCAGGACACGTCAATCAGCAGTGTGCCCACCACTACAGGTACCCCAAGCAACCCCACAAACACAGCACGATCAGGGACCTTGGGTCAGTGGCAGTGGGCACACAGTTCAGGGGACAGAGGCAAAGGACAAACGGGAAGCTGGGAGGCTTGCTGTGCGACAGGGGAAGGACAGGCACAGGGAACCCACCCTCCAGGAGGCACTCTCCAACATCCTGCGAGCATACCACCATTCCCAGGAGACCATGGGTCAGATACTGTACAAGTTGCAGGAGACCCAGCAGCTGCCGGAGGGACAGTACCACGGGATCAGGGAGGACCTCAAAAACATCTACACCATCCTGGTCACCATCGCAGGGGTGCTGGCACACATGGGCAAGACCATGAGGGAGGCAGTGGCACACCAGCGGGCCCCTGACACTAGCCACACCGAAGAATAGCCCTCCACCTCCGCCGGCGCTAGTGGACAGGAGGCCCCGCCACAGGGCCAACAGGCCACCAGCACCCTACCCCCTGCAGAAGGAGAACCACACCGCAAATGGTCCCTGCGATCCAGGCAGAAGCCAGAGAACATTGCCAAGACCCCCGCAGGAAATAATACTCTCCTGATTGTCACCCGTCTGTCCCACTCTGTCACCCTGTCCACCTTGAACTGCCAGTACTCCCCTTCCTATGCCCCATTGGACAATGCACCTGTGATACAAAGAGACTGGACTCTAACTGGATATTCCTTCACCATCACCCCAGCCCATTGCACATCCCCCTCTACGTCTGAGCACTTAAATAAACACCCTTGGAACTAATACTAATCTTGAGTCTGTCAAATGATTGAATCATGTATTAGTACAACATTCTGAAAACATTGCAAGTCATTTATACAGTCACTTATACATTGGTATGACCTTTAGTGGGCAGCAGTAAACATACCAGGAGCTAGAGTGGGCCACAGAGATCTGAAAATAGAGATGCCAAAGGGTACAGTAAGTATCCATAAACATAGGGAAATCAGGCTGCCATGTACAATGTCACACAGAAAACTGAAATGTAAAGTGAAGTTACAGTGTCTTACCTGTGTGTCACTGGAAGTACTGCTGAATTATATTACTTCTGTTGTCCACATCTTCTTCCTCTGCCTCCTCTTCCTCACTGTCCACAGGCTCCACCGCTGCCACAAGACCATCTCCAGGCTCAACCTCCTGCAGAAAAGGCACCTGGTGTCTCAAGGCCAGGTTGTGCAACATGCAACATGCAACATGCAACAATGATCTGGCACACCTTCTTGGGTGAGTAGTACATGGATCCACCTGTAAGATGAAGGCACCGGAACCTGGCCTTCAGGAGGCCAAAGGTTCTTTCAATGATCCACCGTGTTCGCCCATGTGCCTCATTGTAACGTTCCTCTGCCCTTGTCCTGGCATTCCTCACTGGGATCAGTAGCCATGAGAGGTTGGGGTAACCAGAGTAACCTGCAAATATCAAGGCATACCTGTTAGACACACACTAACCCTTAGGGACAACCACATACCAAGACACCAATTTATACTGGGTGGTGACCTTGGGCTCACCTATTAGCCACACCCGGTGCCTCTGGAGTTGGCCCATCACATATGGGATGCTGCTATTCCTCCAGATAAAGGCATCATGCACAGAGCCAGGAAACTTGGCATTCACATGGGAGATGTACTGGTCCACCAAACACACCATCTGCACATTCATAGAGTGATAGTTTTTTCTATTCCTGAACACTTGTTCATTTCTCCGTGGTGGGACAAATGCTACATGTATACCATCTATGGCACCAATGATGTTGGGGATATGTCCCAGAGTATAAAAGTCAGCTTTCACTGAGGCCAAATCCTTCACCTGGGGGAATACAATGTAGCTGCACATGTGTTTCAGCAGGGCTGACAACACTCTGGTCAACACGTTTGAGAACATTGGCTGAGACATCCCTGATGCCATGGCCACCGTTGTTTGGAAAGAACCACTTGCCAGGAAATGGAGCACTGACAGGACCTGCACTAGATGGGGTATACCTGTGGGCTGGCAGATAGCTGACATCAGGTCTGGCTCCAATTGGGGACACAGTTCTTGGATTGTGGCCCGATCATGTCTGTAGGTTAGGATAATGTGTCTGTCCTCCATAGTCGCAAGGTCCACCAGGGGTCTGTACACCGGAGGATGTCGCTATCTCATATTCATCCTCAGCGGCAGAAGCCTATGGAGGGAAACATTGAGCAGAGGGTCTTATTCACACATCAATTGAAATAATGATGCATCTTTTACTTTACAGAACCTTTATGTGAATCTGAGAGTCAGTTGCTGTGCCAATGTCTGTTGTGACGCAGTTAGGTGCCACGGCCTGTGCCCCTCTGAAATGGCAGCTGCCTGACCTGTGAGGATGGACAAGTGGAAATGAGGTAATTCCGCTGGTGTGCGCCGTTGCGGTAGGCAGTCGACGACCACAGCGCAACTTCACATTGGTTATCATTGGGCCCTATGGGTTCCAGGAGCCAATGGCGATGTACGCCGGCAGGGACGGTTCACACCGCCGCGGACGTGACCGCCATTTTCTATCTGTTCACTCACTTACTACCTGACCTTATACTGTAGAAGACCTAAACTGCAAGTGCTGCTGTGACCTGTGTCTGGAAGCGAAATTGGCTCATGTGTCTGGGGGAAAGGGCCCCTGCCTTCACTACGGAGGAGTTGGAGACACTGGTGGATGGGGTCCTACCCCAGTACACTTTACTCTACAGTCCTCCAGACAAACAGGTAGTACACTGTGAGCATGATGCGTGGGCCATGAATGTATGGATTGCTGTGTGTAAGCCACATATAGGGGGAGCTGAGGCGTCCTGGCCAGGGTGATGCATGTATGGTAGTCAATGTATGTGCGTCAGGCGATGGGAGGGATCTGGTGGGCCATGAGTGTGACGATCTGGACGGGTAACTAATGCCATTTTCTGCTGTCTTTTCATTGCAGGTCAGTGCCCATCAGAAAAAGGGTATTTGGAGTGCCATCGCCAAGGAGGTGCGGACCCTGGGGGCCTTTGACAGGTGGAGCACCCACTGAAACAAACGGTGGGGGGACCTGCGCCGATGGGCAATGAAGACGGTGGAGGCACAGCTGGGGCTGGCCTCCCAACGAGAAGGGGTGTCCGTCCTACCCTGACGCCCTTGATGTTCCGCATCCTGGCGGTGGCCTATCCGGAGTTGGATGGGCGCTTGAAGGCATCACAGCAGCCACAAGGGGGTGAGTACAGATTCAGATTCATGACTGTGCGCGCGTTAAGGTTTACCTGGGTGGGGGATGTGGGTGCCCCTAGGCCAGGGCGCACATGACAGGATAGGTCCCTTGTTGGGCAGGCTCTGAAGCACTCTACCCCCAATAGTGTTAGTGGGTATCTACCACTGGGCAGGGTCCTGTGGGTTTCAGGTGTGCAGCTAATGGTGTTAGGCATTGTACCCCATGGGCTGGTGACTATCTTAGTAACTGGTAGTGCATGACCTAGTGCATGACCTAGTGCATAGGGCTGCTCCCTGTGAGTTGTGTACGCCAACGACAGTGTTGTTGCTGGCATTGAACAAGTGTATCCTCTCCCCCCCCTTTTTGTTTTGTCACCCTGTCCTTGGGTGCATTAGCATTATCTGGCGGAGGAGCAGAGGCAACGGCGACGTAGGGAGCTGCATCCCACATGGGCCTGGAGGCCGAATCCACCGACGATGAGGGCACCAGTGGGACGGAGGGCGAGGGGAGCACCACGACGGGGACAGGAGGGGATACCACAGACAGCGGCTCCTCCTACGATGGAGGCTCCCTGGTTGTGGTGGACTCCTCTGTGCCCACCCCAACCAACAACAGGTACAGCCACCATCCCCCTACCAGAACCGCCCTCTCAGCAGCCCCTCAGCGTGTTCCCGTGCCCGCTCACCCAGGAGGGTGGGCATCTCCTTCGCCCCAGGCACCTTAGGCCCTGCCCCAGGCCTCCCTGTTGCCCTCAGTGAGGAGGCTATTGACCTCCTGATATCCCTCACTGTTGGTCAGTCAACCATTCTGAATGCCATCCAGGGTGTCAAGAGGCATTTGCAACAAACAAATGCATACCTGGAGGGCATTCACTTTGGCGTGGCAGCCCAACAGAAAGCATTTCAGGCTCTGGCCTCAGCACTGATGGCAGCCATTGTTCCTGTCTCTAGCCTCCCTCCTCCAACTTCCTCTACCCACTCCCAATCCCCCCAACCTTAACCTATCCCAAGCACACCTTCAGACCATCATTCACCTAAATCACCACACAAAAGTGGCTCTGGCAAACACAAGCACCACACTTCATCTCACAGGCACTCACATAAGCACCATACCCATGCAGACACACCAACATCCACTGCCTCCACAGTGTCCCCCTCCTCCTCCTCGTCCACCTCCCTCCCGGTAGCGTCTCCACTCACACCTGCATGCACTACATCCTCATCCACTACCTCCATCACCAGAACGCCCATCACAACACACCCCTCACTGGCAGTCACCACCTCCACATCCATGCACCCGTCCGCTGTGTCCTCTCCCAGTGTGTCTGTGACCCCTCCTCCCAAAGAACATAAACGCAAGCACCGGCCCACCCATCAGCCATCCACCTCACAACAGCATCCAGTCCATGCACCTGCACCCAAACTCAGCAGACAGACACCTCCTACAACCACTCCCTCTTCCTCCATTCCCAAACCCTCTCCCTCTTCTCGCCCCAGTGTCCCTAAGAAACTTTTCCTGGCTAACATTGATCTCTTCCCTACCCCTCCCCCCGTCCTTACCCTCGGGCCAGGGTGGCGTGAACCCAGCCCAGCACCTCAGCCACCAAATCGTCATCCGCTGTGGTTCCTGCAGCTATCAAAGGCTCAAAGGGGGCACCCGTCAGCCCAGCCAGTGTGTCACCAATCCCTGCCAAAGCCATTCCGCCACTTGGCAAGGTGAAGAGAGGGACAGGATCAAGCAAGGGGAAGGAGCCACAACCACCCAGCAAGGCCACCTCAAAGACTCCAGCTGCCAGACCCAAGGTCACACCACCATCTGCCAAGGTGAGGAAGGTGCAGAAAAAACAAGCCATGGCACTTCAGCCGTCCGAGGATGTAGGTGAAGGCCTGGTGTGTACCAGCACAACCGCCAGCACCACCACCTGCACGCGGCCAGCACCACCAGCAGCCCGCCGCTAGCACCGCCACAAGCCCCGCCACCTTCACCGCCGCAAGTGCCACAACTGTCAGCAGCAGCAGCCCCAGTGGGCAGCCGTCCGAGGCTGCAGGGGAAGGGCTGGAGCCTCCCTCCACCACTGGCAGCACCGGCACCCAGGTGAGGGACTGTGAACTGCCAGACCCCAAGTGTTGCATCACTGGGCCAAAGCCCCCTCCAGAACCAGTGGAGATATGCATCCACTCTTCCCCTCCTTGGCAGGATGAAGCACACTAGGCACAAATTCCCCTCCAGAACCAGTGGAAGAAGGCATCCACTCACCCTATCCTTGGCAGGATAAAGCACACTGGGCACAAAGCACCCTCCAGAACCAGTGGAAGAAGGCATCCACTCACCCTATCCTTGGCAGGATGAAGCACACTGGGCACAAAGCACCCTCCAGAACCAGTGGAAGAAGGCATCCAATAACCCTATTCTTGGCAGGATGAAGCACACTGGGCACAAAGCACCCTCCAGAACCAGTGGAAGAAGGCATCCACTCACCCTATCCTTGGCAGGATGAAGCACACTGGGCTCAAAGACCCCTCCAGAACCAGTGGAAGAAGGCATCCACTCGAGAGACTGTGGCCTTGCACTCACCAGGAGCAAGCAGTGGGCAAACCACCCACTTGAGAGACTGTGGCCTTGCACTCCCCAGGACCAAGCAGTGAGCAAAGCACCCACTTGAGAGACTGTGGCCTTGCACTCCCCAGGACATCACTGTGGGCATGGAGCTCTCTCCAGGAGCAGTGGCGTTGTCCCATCTTCCGGCTGAGGTGCACCCCCCTTCACCCTCCCCCTGAGGTGCTTGTGTGTTTTCGACCTGATGCCCCTGCAGTGTTCTCTCCGTATTGAGGCAGGAGTCAAGTGTGGGCTTGGCCTATGATTTTTGGCCCAGTGGCCCACGGACATTTTGAGTGTACAATGTACCGCCTTATGTACATATTGTATATTTTTGAAAATACTATTTTAGAAATTCTTACGTATATCTGACTATTTCTAATATATCATTGATTTGACTCTGTTCCTTTTGCCATTGCGTTCTTCCAGAGGGTTACGGGGTGTAAATGTAATATTGATGCATATGTTTGTGTGTATCGTGTTGTGGGTGAGGGTGGGGTGTGTTGTGTTGCGTGTGTGTGTCACTCTCTTTTTCCTACCTTCTCCCCTGTCTCCTAGGTGCAGTACTCACCGTTGTCATTGCCGCCGCCGTTGGTACTTGTGGTAGATGAGGAGGTAGACCAGCATGGTGAGGACCTGCAGCTTTGGCTCCATGGCGTCCTGGTTCTTCATTGAGTGTCCAGAGGTTTCCCTTCTGTGTACTGTTTCCGCCGTGCTTTTGATGGCATTGGTACCGCCCCGGAAAAGCTGGCGGATGGGCGTGATGGGGTGGGCGGTACATTGTCTTCCGCCTGGCTGTTGGCGGTTACCACTGCGGTGTTTGTTGCTCCCGCCATGGCAGTCGGAGTGTTAAAGTAGCTGTATGTTTTGGCGGTTTCCGCCGTGGTCGTGATCCCATTTTTTTTACAGCCAGCCTGTTGGCGGTATTACTGCCGCCTTAACATCGACCGCCAGGGTTGTAATAAGAGCCTTTATGTCACTTTCAGTGATATCCCTACATATACTTATTGCATTTTTTTTTTTTTTACCTGATTCTTATAAGATAAATATTATATATTTTTCTAAACACTGTGTGGTTTATTTTTGTGGTGCTATCTTGTGTTATTTTATGAGTTATTGCACAGATACTTTACACATTGCCTTCTAAGTTAAGCCTGACTGCTCAGTGCCAAGCTACCAGAGGGTGGGCACAGGATACTTTGGATTGTGTGTGAGTTACCCTGACTAGAGTGAGGGTCCTTGCTTGGACAGGGGGTAACCTGACTGCGAACCAAAGTCCCCATTTCTAACATTGGTGATCACCGTTGAGGATAGGACTTGTATTTGTGCAGTGACATACAGTAGCTAAGTATTTCACTACCTACCCACAGTTAAAGGTCAGCTTGATTTTGATCTTTTCTGCAATTTCATTTTTCCTGACAATTTTTGACTAAAATCCTCATTCAACAGGAGGAGAGGAGGACAGAGAGAGAATCCAAACAGGCTGAAGCGGAAAGAGCAGCCAAACAAGCTGAGGCTGCAGCTGAGAAAGCCTTGGCGGAAATAAACTTTTGTTGGCTCATGAACTGAGTCTCAAGGAGCTGGATATCAAGGCAAGACAGTCTGAGTCCAGCAGTAATGGTGGCAGCATACATGCAGGACCTGTTGGGGAAAAAAAGGTTTTTATACCCAAAAGTGTAGTGCCAAGTTATGTGGTGGGAGATGACATTGATAAGTGGTTGGCTGCTTATGAAGTTGCACTAAGGGCCCATGGGGTCTCTGAGGAGCAATGGGGGGAGACCTTGTGGTTTTATGTACCAGTAGTGGGGAGGGACACACTTCTTACACTAGATCCAAAAGATCAAAATGTATATGCACCCATAAAAGCCGCTTTACTTGCCAAGTTTGGGCTGACTCCGGAGAAATACCGTCAGAGGTTCAGGGACAGCACCAAACTCTCCACACAAACTTGGGTGACTGATTTGATTTCTCCAATAAGGCACTGAATGGATGGGTGCAGGCAGCAAAGTATATGATTACACAGGGTTATTTAATTTAATTGTCAGAGAGCATATGCTCAGTATTTGTTCTATAGAGTTGCACCAGCACCTGGTTGACAGTAAGCTGACGGATCCTAGAAAGCTTGCTGAGGAGGCGGACCTCTGGACCAGCACCAGAGTATCAAAAAAGGTACGGGGGGGCCAAGAAGGGTGGTTGTGGTTCCTCCCAACAGAGTGAGTGGGAGGTTAAAGATGACCCTGACAAGTATTATAGTAAAGGTTGAGGAAAGGGTTCCCATGCCCCATCTGAGAAACAGGGTGGTGGTTCTGGTGGGTGGTGGCCCAAAGCATCCTAATTCCAACCCTGCTGCTTTGAGTGTTCCCAGCTAGGACACAGGAAGGGGGACTTTGTCTGTCCAAAGAAATCACCCACTGGTGGGACCTCTACAGCGGTGGCCAATGTGGCCCTAGGGGAAAGTAGTCCCCAGGGACAGGTCGTAGACCATGCCTTAATCTCCTTTAGTTGGGAGATAGACTCAGAGGGTGCGTTGGTGATCCCTGAGGGTGGGAGTTGTCACTTCCACCAGGTGGTAGTGAACAGGGTCCCAGTCACTGCTCTGAGGGACACAGGGGCTAGTCTTACCATGATGGTGGAGAGACTAGTTTCACCAGAGCAGTACACCGGCTTGGTGTGTAGGGAAACTCCAGCCCATGGGGAGAATTTCTTCCGCCCCATGGCCCTGGTGTCCCTGGAGTGGGGTGGGGAGGTGACCCAGAGGTGGGTCATACTTAGTCCCAAGCTGCCCATTGACTGCATTCTGGGAAATAAGTTATCCCTAGGGTTAGGAGAGCTGAGTGGGTTGACACCTAAGGGTGCCCTGACAGTTTAGTTATCTGGGACGACCACTCCCCAGAGAAGGGTACGTGAGCCCAGATGTGGGGGCAAGGTGAGGAAGGACTCACCCTTGTCCTCTGTTTGGCCTCAGGGTACAGAACCTGGGCTGAGTGACCAGTGTCAGGGTACCACACCTGAACTGGTGGGAGGTAGAATGGAGAAGGGGTGCAATACCCCTGGGGCTACTGCCCTCCATTCTAAGGTGCCTCAGGAGCCCCTTAAGAGCCCCCTACCAGCCCCCCAGCTGGAGGAGGAGCTCATCCAAAGGCCCCAGTCAGAACAGCGTAGAACTGGCAAGTGCCCCTGCAGTAGTGGGCCATTGTCCATGTTCTATCGCCTTAAACAAGGAAGTCCATCAGAGTGTTGATCAGCCTACCCTGGCTTTAGGCTGTAAGGGGGATATGTTGGAACTGGCCTTTCTGCAGGGTCACCCCCAAACTTTTTTCCTTCCTCCTTCTATTTTTCTGCCCTCATTTTTGCTGGCTTTAGGACTCTGCACACTTTACCACTGCTAATCAGTGCTAAAGTGCATATGCTCTCGCCTTAAAACATGGTGATATTGGCTCATACCCAATTTGCTTATTTAATTTTCTTGTAAGTCCCTAGTCAAGTGCATTACATGTGCCCAGGGCCTGCAAATTAAATGCTACTTGTGGACTGCAGCACTGGTTGTGTCACCCACATAAGTAGCCCCCTATCCATGTCTCAGGCCTGCCATTGCAGGGTCTGTGTGTGCAGTTTCACTGGCACTTCGACTTGGCATTTAAAAGTAATTGCCAAGTCTTAACTTCTCCTTTTTCTACATATAAGTCACCCCTAAGGTAGGCCTTAGGTAGCTAATAGGGCAGGGTGCTATGTAGGTAAAAGGCAGGACATGAACATGTGTGTTCTATATGTCCTGGTAGTGTAAAACTCCTAAATTCGTTTTTACACTGCTGTGAGGCCTGTTCCTTTCATAGGCTAGCATTAGGGCTACCCTCATATACTGTTTGAGTGGTAGATCCTGATCTGAAAGAAGTAGCCAGGTCATATTTAGTATGGCCAGAATGGTGATACAAAATCATGCTTAATGGTGAAGTTGGATTTTATATTACTATTTTAGAAATGATACTTTTAGAAAGTGGGCATTTCCCTCCACTTAAATCCTTCTGTGCCTTCCAATCCACGTCTGGCTAGGTTTAGTTGACAGCTCCTTTGTGCATTCACTTAGACAAACCCCATACACAGGATACTCAGTCACACTTGCACACATCTGCATATTGAATGGGTCTTCCTGGGCTGGGAGGGTGGTGGGCCTGACACATGGCAAAGGACAGTAGCCTGCCCTCACACAAAGGACTGCCACACCCCCTACTGGGACCCTGGCAGACAGGATGGAACTGAAAGGGGACCTTGTGCACTTCTAAACCACTCTTTGAAGTCTCCCCCACTTCAAAGGCACATTTGGGTATTCAAGCAGGGACTCAGACCCTACCAACTTAGACACTACTGAGGTAGACACTCTACTTCATCAAGACACTTCCTGGAGAAGAGAACCTGAACCAGAACCTGCAACCTGCCAAGAAGAACTGCTTGGCTGCCCAAAGGACTGACCTGACTGCTTTTCTGAGAAGGACTGCTGCCTTGCTGTTGCCCTGCTGCCTTGCTGCTCACTGGCTTTGCTGAGAAGTGCTCTCCAAGGGCTTAGATAGAGCTTGCCTCCTGTTCCCTGAAGACTCAGGACCAAAAAGACTTCATTCCTGCAAGAGAACTCCCTGTGCAGTGAAAATCGACGCACAGCGTGCAAGAAATGACACACAGCATGCATCCCGGTGAGAAAATCACTGCACGCTGAATTGGAATGATGCAGCCCGACTTCACAAGGAGAAGATCGATGCAGCGCCAACGTAGCAACCAAAAATTTGACGCTCTGCCCACTGGATCGACGCAAAGCCAAGCCAGAAAGACACAGCCCGACTTCCTGAGAGGAATCAATGCAGCACCTGCCGTGCGGTAGAAATTTCCACGCAACGCCCACCGGATCGACACAGCCCCTGTTACTTCATCCTGCAAGAGCCGGATTTCAACGCATCATCCCTGGGGCGTCCAAAAAACCCCGCAACCCAAAGAGGATCCCACTGCACCGGAAATCGTTGCAAAGTCTTCCCTGCGTGAAAACTCAATGATGCGTCGCCTGTGTGCACCAGAAAAATCGATGCACATCTCCCCATTTTCCACGCATCTCCTCCTCTGCGGTCCCTTGTGGAGAATTTGAACGCAAACCAACTTTATGCTTGTAAGAGACACTTGTTGCTTTTTAAGAGACTAGAGACACTTTATTTCATTTTTCCAGTGATATCTTAACATATACTTATGCTTGCAAACTAACTCCTCGTTTAATTATTTGCTGGCTGTTAAGGTAGACTACATATATTATTACCCTATCTTTCCTGTTTTTCTTCATTCACCTCTTTTACTAAAGACGCAGACTTTTCTATTGCTATGCCAGTCTCCACAACTTCCTCTTATGTGGATCAGCAGTTTTGGATACTTTTCCTGTTCGTATGGACTAATAGTTAATCTCTTAACATTTCATCTGTGGAGACACCAAAGCTGCATGTAGTTAAAAGACTTCTCAAGGCAGTTAAAATGTGTCTGATGTTTCTTGTCCTTCTGCTTCCTGGTATAAAAGGATACATCTCTAATGTGATGATACTTGTAGCTGGTTTAAAGTAGTTTTCTAACCAAATGGGTCCTAAAAATCATATTGCTCTCCCCGTTTGCTTGCTTCCACTTTATGTAATGTTGTAAATTTATATTGTCCCTGAGATCCAAGGCTATGTAGAAAGATACCCTTTTCTACGTTCCACAGGCATTCTATTGCCATACATGGCAGCCACGTAAGTGAGGAATTCTTCATTCCATCTTTCTCATCGAATTAGTGGATCCTTTCTTCTCTGGATAAGCTTTTATGGAGGAACAAATTGCATACTGTCTGCTAGTATGTGTTGTGTGTCCAGCAATAAATATTATTTTATATGCTGCAAGTGTGGTAATTGCCAATGGACTGGTAAGTGTGATTGAAAGTGCAAGGCAGTAACACTAAGATATAATACAAGTTCGAATTTCAAATCTAGTCAATATGGCACAGAATAAAGGATGAGCAATAACTGGCTGAAAATGGAGGTTGAATAAACAATGCTATGTGTTGCTTACTTTTCAATCAGAGTTATTGTGTCGCACATGTATCTGCATTATTGTTTTTTTTCCTGTAGAGGGGCGGCCGCGTATTTCAGTGGTACACATTTTCATTCACAATAATGCTAAACAAAATGGCTGTTGACGTTGAAAGAGAGGCTTGCAGAGCCGAACGTTGGAAGTACTCATGGAGAATATAGAGGGTACGCCCCTTCTTATGTTCCACCCAATGGAGTTCCTGGCTGAAGCAGCCTGGTTCAGCTATGGGTGGGACAGGCAAGGTGACAGATCTCCCCTGAGGTGGTCTTAATTGTCTTCTGTGTTCAGGTGTGACAGAGTTCACTTGAAGAAAAGGAGAACACTGGGAGCCGACTGTGTGCAGGGTGGTGTAGGTATGCCCAGTTACTGCCTCTCTAGGAGACATGTACTTCTTATTAAATGTGGCACAGTCCTCAGCGGTAATACAACTAGGTGTTGCAGTGGCATAAGTGCTCAGCTTTTGGGTGTGCGCTTAGGCTCCAACAATGGGTGGCAGCAACTTCGGAATATCCACAGGATGTCTCCTCCACACCAGAAAAAGTGCTACATCTGCAAATAAATCAAGAAATCAGGGATACTCAAATAGCAGTGCTTAATTTGTGCTTGTTGATTCCGGTGCTGAGCACCGGCACTTATTTGTGAGGGCCGGGGCTTATTCTTATGCCTCAAGTATTTGCGGCGAGCAAAAGACACATACGGAAAAGACGTAAGAAAGGAAAAACTAAAAAGCGTCATAAAGGGAGAAAGTAGAAACTTGCAGGATGAGCTGAAGAGGCAGGGGTGGCCTTAAATGGATTGAAGAGGCTCGAGATGGCTTCAGTATTACACTGTCTCAGTATTCAGCGCTGGCAGATTTAATTACAGCAGCATCGAGTTTAAAAGAAGGGTTTTGAGCACCGGCACCTCTTAATATACAAATTAAGCACTGTCTAATAGGATTTGTTTAAGACAAAAGTAACTTGAAGCAAAAGCTAGACTCTCAATAACGGCCAGTAAATTGATTGGGGCTTAAAGAACCTTGAAGAACCACTGAATGAAAAAAGGGGGGAGGGGGCAGGAAGAAAAAAGAAGGAAAACATAACAGTGGCTTAAGTATCAGCTACCACACTGTGCTTCCGATGTGTCCTGTTAACACCCAAGAAGACCTCCTCCCCCCTGCAATATGGATAGAGATGCAAGGATCTGGTGTTGAAATACTTAAATTCTAGCCCTATTGGAGGGTGGTAAGGCAAATCTGCCCAAAGTGTCTACATATGTGGTAAATCCATGAGCATACTGGTGAATTCAGAATTGAGCATGGAAATAAATGATGTCATTATGTAGGCCCAATATCGATTTTAGTAAGATGAGTCAATGACCAATTGGGACTTTGTAGCAATTATTTTTTCTGAACAAGTTCAATAGACACCATTGTGCAGCACACAGTATATGGCCAGGGAGTCTTTTCACTGTTCCTGATGAACACAAGGTGAAGATTTGCACCAGTTTATGAGGTGCAGCAGGGGATGTGTGGGGAAGGAGGTTGAAACAACATAAGCATAGCAAATTGAGGCTCAAGGATGGAGGAGTCAAGACCTTGCAAGAAGAAATCTAAAAAGAGTGGATAATAAAAATAAGGGCTGAGTAGCGAAGAGAGGCAGTTCTATGCCGCTTAGCTGTGTGGAAAAGTACGGAGACTCCCCTCCATCAAAGAAGTAGATGGAAAACGGGAGTGCTGCCTACTGTGGATAGTAGAATGAAAGTTGAGGCTAGGCATGTGGAGGGTATGAGGTCAAATTTATGGTACTCAATCTCGTACACTCATAAGAATACTGCTAGCCCATAATACTACTGATCATGCACTATGCCGACCCTGTACTAATACTGAGAGGCTTTTTTTCAGATCCCGAAATACTCTACGGATACTGTGTATTACTAGCAGCGTGTATTCCAGGTCTTCAGGAACAAGTGCACAATTATTGGATAAACATGTCATTGCCTTTGTACACTTGACTCTCCCGGGGTAGCAAGGGTGAGTAGTCACAGCTTACTCCACCAGTGGTAGGAACTCAGAAGCTCTATGAAACTCTATCAACTCAATGCCCAGTGACAACTTTACCGTTTTTAAAAGAATAGGCATTTAATTTACAAGTAGAAAAGTAGGTCAGGTGATAATAGACTAGCAATGCAATGGTGAAAGCGTGATTTCTCTGTCCTTCCTGATCTCTGAATGTCCCCCTAATCATCTGTAGAAAACAAAGAATTCCGTTCACCTCTATGAAATCATAAACCGCTGTCTTAGAGGTACTTTTGGACAACTGTTCTCATAGTATGACGAGCCCTGAACCACAGGGTCTTTGCTGGACCAGACTCATTGGCGTGGTTTTTCCCCAACTTTTTCCCCTCCATCCTCATGTTTTTGCTGACTTCATTTTTGCTGGCTTTAAGACCCTGCACACTTTACCACTGCTACTCAGTGCCTAAATGCTTATGCTGTTTCCTTTTGAACGTGGTGAAATTGGCTTAGACCCAATTGGCACATTTAACTTACTTGAAAGTCCCTAGCAAACTGGTAGTACATGTACCCCGGGCCTGTAAATTAAATGGTACTAGTTGGCCTGCAGCACTGTTTGTACCATCCACTTATGAAGCCCTCTAAACATGTCTCAGGCATTCCTTTTCAGCCTGTGTGTGCAGTGTAAACTGCTATTTCAACACCATTTCTTTGAATGCATATAAATCACCCTAAGGGTAGGCCATAAACAGCCAATAGAGCAAGGTACAGCACATTTAAAAAGTTTAACAGGTACTTGTAACTTTTACATGTCACGGCTGCGAAAAACTCATAAATTAGTTTTTCACTACAGGAAGGCCTACTTCTACTATAGGATTACATTGGGTTGCCTTATAAAAATTAACAAGTGATAACTTTCGATTGGGAGCAAGTGGGAATGTCGAATTTGGTGTCTAAAGAATTGTAATGTAACTTCCTCTTTAATAATAATGTTGGATTTTAAGTCACAATACAAAAAATGCCACTCCTGGAAAGTTGGCATTTTCTTGTTTAAACTATTTGGGACCTGCAACCTGGGTCACATGAATAGGTGGAGCTGGCATTTGGACTTTGTGTATTACTCCCAGACAGTGACACAAAGGAGAATAGGTGTTGGCAGAATGGGTCATCTTTGACTTGAGGAGGGGGGGGAGCTGTCACCTACAACATCTGCACATTACAAAGGCTCTGCCTAAGCACACTCAAAAAGGGTTTGGCTCTAGTCTTTTGTGACCCCAGACAAGCTGGGGTCCAGGGCAAAGAGGCACTACATTTTAAGTGCTACGGGGGTGGAAAGCCCCAGCGCCTTCTTCTCTTTCAAAGTGGACACCAGGTATAAATAATGGTCCCTCAGGCCCAACTCTTCAGTACAACCCCGGACCTGTGCAAGCCTGGGAAGGACTGTTGTGCCGCTCTGCAAGAGTACTGTTTCTCCTGATAACCTGCTGCCTTTATGAAAAGACAGGACCTGTAACTTGCACCCAAGACCACCAGATTGACTCCAAGGGCTAGTTGGCTGGGCTCCTGATCAGAACCTCGGGCACAGAAAAGGCTCCAACCCCTCAACCTAACACCTGGACCCTGTCTGCTGTGAGTCTTATCCCCCAAGTGGTTCCACCCCTAGCTTGGACCCTTGGAAGTGAGGCCTGAAGGTGCTCTGCCTGTTCAGGTGTTGTCAGAACTGACACAGTGTTATGCATCTTCTCGCATTGATGCTTCTGAAACCCACAGTGTGGTGCTTCCTTAATGCAGGCCTTTTGCGTCACAAGCTCCTCATTGGAGCCATCCTTCATTGACGATGCAGAACTCCACATCATAGCCCAATAGCTTCTTTGGAACCGCTGGTGCTCAACGCATCTTCGACACAGGACTTCACGTCACACGCCCCAAGTTGATGGCATCTTCAATGACGATGTAGGATTCAGCATCACAGCCTCACAGCTCCTCAGAACCGCAGATGTGCAACACATTCTTGACCTGGGGTCTTGCAAAGCTAAGCAACCCAAATTTGACATACTTTGTTCAGCTGGTCTAACTTGATCCTTGTATCCAGCCTGTGCTCCATTGCAGTTGGCCTGAACTTGTTACTTTTTCATAGTATGGCGCGACCAGATATCTACAGTTGGTCTTTTGTGCTTCTTGGCACTATTTGTTTACTTAAAACTTTGAAATTGCATATCCCCAGTTCTACTGGTTGAATTTTTGTTGTTTTGGTCTCACAATGATTTAGTAAATTTCACTCTATTTTTCTAAATTGGTGTGGGGTTGTTCTTGTGTAGTGTTTCACTTTCTTCCTGTTTGGAGTGCTCCATAAAAATACATTATACTTTGTCTCTAAGTAAAGCCTGACTGCTTGTGCACCAAGCTACCAGAGGGTTGGGCACAGGTTAATTTGCTTGTGTCTCACCCTGAAAGAGATTGTGGTTGCTGTTTGAGTAGGGGTTCACCCCCTCAAACAGTAAGCCAGTTTCCTGCAGTCCCCTATCTAGAACTGTGTAGCATTTCGTGATAGTCCAGTTTAGGTACAGCGTATAGTGGGGGTAGCATCCGTGTGTACATTTATAAAATTGTGTAGGGTTAGACTTTTCAATGATATGATATTTAGTAATGCCTCCCTGCCCACAAGGTTAAAAATGGTTAAAAATAAAAGTGTCTGTATCTCAGGCCTTGCATTTCTTTCTAGTCAATATGTTTCAACACCCTGTGTGAATATAATGCTTTCAAAAGGATTGCTTCCACAATTATAAAGGATACAGTGATCAAGCTGTCACCTGAAATAAAATGTATTGACTGTTCCTTGTGACGGTGTGAACTCGCAAACAAAAGTCCAGGGGAGACCAGGGCCAGCGTTTATATGTTCACACGGGTGGACTCAATTCTTTGTGTATGAGGTAATGTTAGGAACCACACAGAAAAACTGAAGGTCAATGCAAGCTTTTTTCAAGAATATGACAAAAACACAATTGTTGAGCTTATACATGAATAGCAAGATGGTAAAGCTTTCTTTACCATGTAATGGATTTCATCCATAAAGCCACTGTTGGGTATGAGCCACTAATAATTAGGACCACTGGTGACACTGAGCTGTCTCTGAAACTGAGAAATTGATCACACTGAGCTACGAAGAACACTCAGCTGTAGATGTTGCTCGGATATCCATAATACAGAGCTAGTATAAAGACAGAGTCACTGGTGATCAGAATATTAATTCCCAGTACTGAGCATGGGTGATACTGAGCCACTGGTGACACGGAGCCACCGATGATAGATGACTCTGGTAATTCCGTTTCACTGAAAATAGGGAACCTCATGTAGGGAAAATACTGAGAAACTGGGGATCAACATATTCAAACGTTTTGGATATTAGTTTGCGACACTTAGAAAAAAAAGTTTCAGGCACAATTAATACCCGTTCCTGACACTGTTCTGATAAACTTGAAAAAATATGGATGCTCTGCCCATCTCTGTCAGTGGCGTGTGTTTATCGTACATTTTGATGGTGCAATTTCTGCTGCAGTGCTTGTGGGTATTGGTGTATGGCTAATCTGTCTTTTTCGTATTTACACCATTGTTGGCATGTTTTTCTGTTGATTGTTGTATTTCTTAATGTGGGTTTATTGCCTGGTGTGTGTGTTGGGCTACGTCGGTTGGTGTGTGTTTCTGTCTTTCTCCCCTAGTGAACTGGGGGCCAGATGGAAGGGGCTACAGCACTTTAATAAAAACTCATCTTTGATGGCAGGCTAATATTGTCCTCAATTCTCAAATGATGATACTGACATAGTTTTTGATAATCATGCACCAGACTGACATCTGTTCAGTATAACTATTCCTGCACACACCTAAATAAACAAAACAAATTGAAGCCATAGACCAGCAGTGCGCCACATAGGGACAGGATCGCCGGATCCATAACCGATTTTCAGGATATCTACAGCAGATAAATGTACAGTCACTGAATCTAAATGGATTTCATTTACACAGTGGTTATCCTGAACACCCTGCATCGGTTGGCACTTATGTTGAGCTATTCTGCCACACACCTCTAATCACCACAATAAATATATTAAGCGTTATGTTTTTAAACTTTTAAATCATGTCTTTAACCAGTCAGAAGCCTGGAGCGAACGTATCCTTCAGGCACCGATGATAGTCTTACTTTTCTTGGACTTTGAAAAAAATCTGTTAGTTTGATTTCTGCAGCCTAGTGTACCCCACAGGAACCTTTCTAAGGAGGTAAAATTATTCAGACCTGCCCGGGGCTGTCCCAGGGTTCACAAGAAGATCTGGGGCAAGTGGTGGGCTCATCATGGGCTTGAAGCTGACACTGGTTGACTATCACTGTGATTGTATCTGGCTGACTACTGGTTCACTCTTAGTAATCCTCTTGGCTTGATAGGCAACGGTCCTTGTTTCGTTTTGTTTATGTTGTTGTGCAACTGCAAATAAGCAATAAAATGTGGTTACAATTGTTTAGTCCTTTGACTGGACAAAGGCATCTCTGTGTACCTTGTTGATATGAGGTTCAAATCCCACCAGGCCACCTCACCTTTGCATCCTTCCAAAGTCAACCATAAGTGCAATTGTTAATTAACACTGGATTTCACCTATGCTCAATTTGCAGTGCATATTCTATCAATTGTCAATACATCACCGGAGACGTCTCTTATGATAATTTTGGGTTCATTGGGTTGTGGGCATCTCTTGCTCTTGAGAAGATCAAGTCTCCGTGGGTCTCACTTGGCGAGGGCTGTTTAGCCAGGTGAGCACTGCAGCTGGCATAGAGCTCCTTGGCGTGGGCGTTCTGTACTATGACCTCTGGACATTTTTGATTGCATCATTCAGTTGGCTGGTTTCACCAACTGCTTGAAGAAGTAATAACACGTTAACAGGGTTTGGTATTAAAACTCTGAGTAGTCAAGAGGAGCCAGGTCAGAAGTGAGACGGTGTGAAGCTTTCTGGTGAGTGTAAGTGGATTTCTGCAAGCAGGCTAATGGGTGTCAACCCGGATACTAATGACATAGAGCTTGGATGTCTTATCGTAAAGACTAGTGGAGACACAAGAGGCTGTCTCCAGCCCCACAGACATCACAAAGGAGAATACTGCCCTGTGGGTTTCATATTCTCCTGATTCAGCCTTTCGTTTATGCCAGATGATATCGTGCAGCACAGGTATGTGATCATAACTGGGTCTGGAGAGAATCCTTTTATTTGTCTGACTTTGAGATAAAAACGTTTGATGAGAGTCTGACTTGCTACCTGTGTGTTAGTGCCCTTCAGTACCACTAACTAGCTCCCTACCCATTGTGACTTACTTTGTGACCATGTTTAATGCCCTTCCATTCAAGTGACAGGCCACTGGGACTCTCCAGTTTCTTTAACTGGACAACTGCCAATTTAAAACCATGTAACCGATTCTTGCACCTATGTGACTGTGACTCCCCCGGCTCATGTGAATGTTTTTTAGTTCATGTGACTGCTCCCTCCCTGCAATGACTTGTCCCTCCCCCACTGCTGTGGTCTGCTACGTTCGACTCCTCGTACCTGCATGCATCTGATGGGATCAGATTAGACCATCTGGTGCTGAGAAGTGGGTTTTAGAATCTTTGAAGCAGCAAGAGCAGGGAGAGAGTCATTCAAGAGATTGTAGTGCAGGCAGCAACATCTTCAGCTGTTCTGTCTGGTCAGGGAGTCAGGGAGACAGATATCTATCTATTACATGTATATGTTTCTGGTAGAGACATCACATTTGCTGTCAGTGCGTATGTTTCTATGCATAGTGAAAGATACCACTTGTTCTGTCACTTTATAAGTTTCCATGTTCAGTGAGAGACACTACGGGATATATTTACTAAGATTGTGTGCCGTTTGTGTCACAAAAGTGACGTAAATGAATGGCAAATCTTTTTTCCCCTAGTTTACTCACTTGAAAGTTATGTGCTGCTTTGCATTACTTAGTTCCAAGGGGGCGTTCCAATGGGCCTTCCCATGCACCCCTCATGGTTTTTGATGCAAAACTCTAACCCACATTTCATATAGGTCCTTTCTTTTCTGACTTTGCTTTTGTGCTGCACTGTACAACACACATACAAAGTTGAAAAAGTTTTTGAGTTAGTCTAAGCATAGTATTCCTTCCATTACAAAATCTATGTTAGACTCAAGCAGATACCCTTGCACTGTGGTGCAAAAGTGTGTATGGTGCCTGGCTGCCAGATTGTGTGATGGCATTAGGAAGAGGGGAGAAGATTGCCATATTTCTGTCTCCTCTCGCAGTGCAGCATTTTTGGCTGCTGCGCTACATGAGAATTTGGTAAACAGATCCCTATATATGTTTGTGTGGTAAATGAAAGGTACTATTCCTGCTATCTGTATATGGTACTGCTATCAGTAAAGCACAACTCCCTTTCTACTCACATTAACCCTTCTGAATTGTCTCCTTTCACTCTTGCGTTATATACTGGCCTGGGCAGAGGCAGGGGTAGCAGCTGCCAATAACGCTTGCTGGGACAGTGTGCTGGGAGGTCAGGAATAATAAAATACAAAATTACATACCTGCTGCTGCTGGACGACACCTCAGTGCTTTGTCTGCTTGCTCCCCTCTCCTCCAAGTCCATATGCTTCTCTCATGCTGTTACCCATCATGAGAGAAGCGCTGGCATTGGTCTAAGCAGGCTGAAATTACGCTCAATTGGGGCCTGGGAGCCTGCGCTGGTTCTCTTTCCGGCTGTGCAACACAACTTGGGTTGAGATTTTTAAGTGCGCATGTCGGTTTGGCTGGCCTAAGATGGCCAGCCAAACTGCCATATGCAGAGTTAGGGCCAAATTTACAAGGCCGGAGGTGCAGAGTGGTGCAGCAAGTGCTCACTGCACCACCCTGCACCACAGTGAAAAGGCATAAATGCACCATGTCTGCAAGATACAGCATAATTCTGTCCTTTTCCCCTGCTCTGACGCACAATGGGCTGCCATGCGCCAAAGCATGCAACTTTGCACCACAGTGCGAGGGTCCCTGCATTGTGGGGATGATTGTTTTTGTGCAGGAGGGGTCTCCTTCCCACACATAAACAATCACAAGGGGTTTTCTTCTTTCTACGTGTGCTGCACTTTGCAGCACACATGGAAAGAAAAAAAATGGGGAGAAATACATCTATTTCTCCTGTTGCGTCACACTTACGTCACTCCTGGAGTGGTGAAGGCCTTTGACGCATTCCCAGATTTACAATAGCTTGTAAATCTGGGAATGCGTAAAAATACATAGACGTTGCCTGGGATCCTCCACGCAACATCCATGGAAATGGCTCCCTGATCCAAAGTAAGGCAACGCAGTGGCTTGCGCTGCATTGCCTTACTCCACATCTACAAGGCAATGAAAAGGCACCCAAAGTGGTTTTCTGTGGCCTTGTAGATTTGGGTTAGAAGCCTGAGCCGCAGGTGCGTTGTGAGGATGGCCTCACCCACCCTAGACTGGCGGACTTGATAAGTGAAAAATAAATTAATAATAAAATAGTTTGATTATCATTTTATTTTTCTGCATTCTGCTGCCTTATAGCAGTGGGACAATGCTCCTCTGCCATAACGGAGGGGCTGCCCCTGCACAGAGGTGTCTGGTTTTTCCTCCAACGTTGTCATTCATCTTCCAATCTTTCAGAGGTGCTTATGAATTCTTATGCATTGTTCCTGCAGGTGGCGAAAGAAAATCCAGCAATGGGATTCAACTACTTGATAGAGGCAGTCGGAGGTGTGGGATGCTTCCAGATTATATTTATCATATTCTCACTCCTCTCAACTACCATGTCTGCCTGCCAAATATTCGTGCAAAACTTCTCCGCACATGTGACTGCTCATCACTGTCACCTCCCTTTTCTATCCAATGAGACGCGCAGGGTTAACCTCACCCACAAGGATTTCCTGAAGGCCTTCATCCCAGTTGGTGCCAACCAGCAACTAGAGAGGTGTTTTCGTTTCACCACGCCTCAGTGGGGCCTACTGACCACCAACGACACAGAGGTGAACAGGACAGAGGCAGTCAGAGAGCCATGTTCTGATGGATGGACATATGATACCAGCCTCTTTTCGTCAACCATTGTTTCTGAGGTAAGACACTCTAGCCATGTTGTAACAAAGTGGAATACTGGTGTATAACTCTCTTTTAGGGGCACACAGGCCTTCATTTTCATGTTGCCTGAAACCCTGTTTGAGACTTTTGGTGGTGATACCTGTGCAATTGTTGCACATTTGAGAACAGTGCAGCCTTAACATGTATATGCTGATTTTATGGCTCATTAACGTAACACAAAGTCCAGGTTTTTACAATTTCTGTTTTGTCATATGCCACAACTTTCTGCTTGACAACGGGCTGTGGCCTGTAAAGCAACTGCTGGGGTGTAGTTAGCTACACCATAATGACTGCTATTTATGTATTAAACATTGCCACCAAACTAGTGTAGTACTTAGGCATATGTTGGGCTCATTATCAGTACCAAAACACAATATGGTGGGGTAACTATATCCAATAGAATCCAGATATATTTGTTAAGTGCAGCTCATCACCCGTGAGAGTATACAGGCACTGTGGGTACTGCTGCCGGGGCAAAATTGAGTAACCAGATCTTGAGTCCTTTTCTGCATGAGGTCTGTAGGTGGATTGGGAGGGTGTTGCAGAACATCGCAGTGAGGTGGGAGAAAGAGCGTTCTCCACTGTTGCTGCGGCAGATGCGGGGGTGGGGATGGATGAGGAAGAGGTAGGCAAAGCGCAGGTGCCTGGACGAGAGTTGGAATTTCAGTTGGTTGTTGATGTACACAGGTCCTAGGTCGTGGAGGGCTCTGAAGGCATGAGTCAGCATCTTGAACAGGCATCTCTTCTGAATGAGGAGCCAGTGGAGTTTCTTCAGGTGGGGGTGAAGTGGGTCTGCTTGGGGGGGTCAAGGATGAATCTGGCAGCTGAGTATTGTATCGTCTGTAGTCTCTTGAGGAGTTGCCTGGTGATGCCTCCATAGAATGCATTGCCATAGTCCAGTCGGCTGGCAACCACAGCTTGTGTGACTGTGTGTCTGGTATAAATGGGGAGCCATTTGAAGATCTTGAGGAGCATGCAGACAGTGAGGAAGCTGGAAGACGAGACTGCGTTGATCCATTTTTTTTTGTCAGTTTATTGTTCAGGATGATGCCTAGGTTGCAGGTGTGGTTGCTTAGAGTAGGTGAGGAACCAAGTTTGGAGTGCTGTCATGCGTCATTCCATGGAGAGGCGTTTCCGAAGATCAGCACTTCCATCTTGTCTGTGTTGAGCTGTAGGCAGTTGGTTCTCATCTAGTCCATAATGTTCGTCATTCACTTATGGAAGTTTGACAGCATGGTGGCAAGGTCTTCTGATAGTGAGAGGATGAGCTGGGTGTTGTTGGATTTAATGTTTAGTCCATGTGTTCTTACGACATTTGCTTAGGGCGTCATGTAGGTGTTAAACAAGGTGGGGCTGAGGGATGAACCTTGAGGGACGCTGCAGATATTGTTCTTATGGTGAAGGGCGGGAGGTTCTCTGGGTTCTACCTGTGAGGAAGGAGGCAATCCATTTGATGGCATTTCTTTTCATTCTGATGTTGTGCAGCCTTTTGATCAGGATGTAATGTTATACTGTGTTGAATGCTGCTGAGAGGTCAAGCAGGGTCAGGCCCGCCATTTTTCGTTGGTCGAGGAGGGATCGGATGTCATCGGTGGCTGAAAGCAAGGCAGTTTCGGTGCATTGGTAGGTGCGGAATCTGGATTGGGAGATATCTAGAAGATTGTGGTTCTCCAGGTGTTCTGTGAGTTGTCGGTTGGTGGCCTTCTCGAGGACTTTGGTGGTAGTTCTTGAGTTTGTTGTGCTCAGTGTGTGGTTTCTTGAGTATGGGCTTGACTTCTGTGTGTTTCTATTCTTTGGGGAATGTGGCCATGGTGATCGATGTATTGAGAATGGTGGCGAGCTCATCGCTGATCGCCATTCTCCTGAGGTTGAAAATTTGGCGTGGGCATATGGCCACAGATGCTCCTGAGTGGATGGATTTCATGATGGAAGCCGTGTTCTGTGTGGTGTGCTGGTCCCAGGTGGTGAGCAGGTGGTAGTGTTCTTTGTTTGTGAGGTCGAAGTGGCTGAGGAGGTCAGTGGGCTGGGGTTCAAAGTTTTTGTAAATGGTGTAGAGCTTGTTGTGGAAGAAGTCCACCAGGGAGTTGCAGAGTTCTTGTGAAGGAGTGATGATGTTTTTGGTGGCTGAGGGATTGAAGTCTCTGACGGTGCTGAAGAGTTCCTTGCTGTGATCGGAACTTGCTTTGTAGTAGTAGGCAAGGGTGCTTCTTTTCATCTTTTTCAAGAGTTGGTGGGATTGGTTGAGGGCAGTTTCTAAGGTGGTAAGTTCTGCAGGCTCCCTGCTTGTGTGCCATTTCCTTTCAACTTGTTTGTAGGTACGCTTTGAGGTTCTTAGATCAGTCGTATACCAGCTGGCTTGCTTGGAGGATCCTTTGGACTTGTTGGGTTTTGTTGGAGATGACTATGTTGGCACAGTCTGTGATCCAGGAGGAAAAGTTCTTGACTGCCTGTTTGAGGTTGGTTGCGGTGTGAGGGTGAGAGGTGTTGAGGACGTCCATCCACTGCCAGGCTGAGATCTTGTTCCCACTGCAGCGGGTGTACAGGGTAGTTTGGGCGTAGTGCCAGGGACTCCCTTGATAGTGAAATAGACAATAACGTGGTCTGTCCAGGTGAGGTTGGTGACATGTCTGGATTTGATTCAGTCATTGGCAGAAAAGAAAGGGTCGGGTGTGTGTCCTGCAATGTGGGTGGGGTAATTAACCAGCTGGGTGATGCTGATGTTCATGCTTTTGAGGAGTTTGGCGGTGTTGGTGTCATTGGGGTCATTGAGGTGGAAGTTGAGATCACTGAGGAAGATGTCGTTTTTGGAGTGTAAGGTGAGTGGAGCGATGAAGTCAGGGATGACGTTGCAGTAGCTGGGGCGAGGTCCTGGGGGTCTGTAGGCGAGGGTGCCTCAGATTGTGGTTTTGCTGTCAGTTTGGAGCTAGAAGTTGAGATGTTCTATGATCCTGGTCACGTTATCTGGGATGGTGGTGCAGTTGATGTTTTCCTTGTGAATAATGGTGATTTCACCTCCATACTTGTTGATCCGATCTCAGTGTGCGATCTTGTAGCCTTCTGCTGAGGCAGTGGCAACGTCAAGTGCAGATGCAGGGTAGAGCCAGGTCTCGGTGAGGAAAGTGACACTGCGGGTGAGGGAGGTGACGGTGTCCCACATTTAGGCAACGTGTTTGCATAGAGATCGTGCGTTGAGCAGGAGGCGATGGTTATGGTCTGGAGTGGTTGAGGTCAGAGTGGTGGTGATATCCGTACATGCTGGAGTTTGGTGCTGCAGGAGCAAAGGCAGTGTCAGCAGGTGAAAGGTCCAGTTATGGAGCAGACGGGCTTGCCTTTGGCTCACCGGCAATGCACCTGCTGTGCTTGTCCATGCTGCGGCCTCCATAAGTAGACCTGGAAGGTGGGAGAGGCTAGCTGGCTGCAGAAGGGACAAGATGGGAAGGAAAATGGCGGATGCCGAGGGCAAACAGAAAATCACTGAAAATAAACAGAAAAATAACAGAAAATCCAATTAACACAGCCACGTACAGCAGAGAGGTTACAGGCACTAGACAGGCAGTCCCAGTGTAGGTGAGTAATGGTGCACTGACTATACAGGGGATTATCCATCCCTCAGTATCTGAATGTCATTGGTTTCCCCCTCGTAGACATTCTGATTCAGGGGAAAGATCAATTCCTTGGAAGAAGAATCCTCACCCACAGTAGGTGGCATGCTTCATCATAGGCAATGTTTCCCCACCCTGGTAGTATGATACCACCAGGGAATACTTGACCTCCAACCGGAGGGAATGCTTCCTGGACAATGTGGGATCCAGATTAGATAAATGTACTTAGAGATCACCAGTTATAAGCTTTAATAATAGTAACCTCTGGTGCCTCTAAAATTAGTTATGCAACGGAATGTGAGCACGATGGCTCAATGCAGTGCCCATGTGCCTACATGATGCTCCCCATTACAATTGCCTATATAAATCATGTGCATTCATCAGGGCCATGTATCCCGAAAATTATGTCCTATTCACTACTTAGACCTAAATGCGATTATTTAAGACATGAGTGGTTCCTACCAGTTCTGAGAGTCAATAAACCCTAACTTAGGGAATACCTTGGGAAGTCGTGCCCTGGCTTAACTCCCCTTCTCTACTTATGTGATTAAAGTAGTCACTTATCAGTCTCATACTGTCTATCTGTCTGTAATTATATTTTGATATACATATGTATTCACTGAAAAAAAACAAAGGGTACAAGGACTTTTTAGTTAGGTTGATGTTTTACCCATACCAAAACATAGAAATTCAGCAGTTATAGTTATAGTTATACTTATGTTAAGAAACTATAACTCATTGCCCAAAGTTACTTTCCAGCACGAGTTATAGTTTCTTTAGATATGTATAACTATAAGTATAACTGTAACTGCTGAATTTCTATGCATTTGTATGGGTAAAACATCCACCTAACTATAACATCCCTGTAACCTTTGTTTTTTTTTAGTTAATTTCTATGATTTTTTAATGCACAAGGTAATATTTCAGTCAGGTTGCAGCCAGCCAACCAGGGCCTTGCTTTTCCCAAGGATACGAAGAATATCTGAGCAGGATCCAGGGAGGATCCTCAAATCTATGTCTCGGCTGAAAAGAAGGGCAATTTATGGCCCATGAGGGGTCCCTAAGGGACTCGCGCCGTAAATATAACTCATACCCCTGACATGCAAAATGTTTGCTTTTTGTATTATTTGACCGCTAATGTTTAATTTATATTTTTAATATTGTTATAGAAGTTTTCATGAGTGCTGTAGTGTCTGAGGTAGTTAGTGGTGTATGGCGAGGGCAAGTGTTGTAGTTACCTTAGAGTTATTTCAAGTAACTATAACTCACGCACTAACTATAACTGCAGAATTTCTCTGGTTGTATATCATTAAATTCAGAACCTAACTATAACGTCCCTGTAACCTTTGTTTATTTCAGTGACTTTCAAAGTTTTTTTAAACATTTTTATTTCCTAACTATAATGTCCCTGTAACCTTTGTTTTTTTCAGTAAATTTCTACAGTTTTTTGACGTAAAGTAATTTTCATCACTATATGTTAATACAGCCACCACTGCGCATGGCAATTGCCTGTGCGCAGTGACGGTTGGCCACAGAGCTGGCGGCAAACCCCTATAACAACCCAACCCTGTGTATGGTCTTGCCCCCCCCCCCCTCCCAGGGCACCCAGTCACAATCTCAGGGACCCTGGGAGTCTGAAGATCCCCACGGTCCTAGCTGGCTCCCTGCCTCTGTGGCAGCCAGCATTGCTGTCACAGAGGAGGGAGCTGCTAAAGGAGCTCCCTCCTCTGTGAGAGCATTTGTTTCCTCTTTCTCCCTGACTGCATCTTTGTGGACAGAGAGACAGAGGAAACCTCTGCTCCCAGCGAGGGAGAGCTGTTTGACAGCTCTCCCTCGTTGCAAGCAAAGTGTTTGCTGTGACTTGGCAGCAGCTATAAAGCTGCAGCCAAGCCACAGCAAACAGCTATGTCCCTGAGTGGGCTCCCCAGGACATAGCAGGAACAGGCCCTTGGGGTGGTGGTCCCCTTGGCCATCATTGGCTCCTTGAGGATGGCCGTACCGCCCCCCCTCCAACAAATAGCCCAGGGGAGGTAGTGGTCCCCAGGGTGCGGGGGCCCACAACGGACCCCCTTTTCTTTTTTCAATATTTGCCCGAGGGGGGATGCTCTCCGGGGCTGGGGAGGGGGGGGTGTGCCCTCTCGCATACAATTACAAGTTTGCCTCAGGGCTGCAGCGGACCGCACGGTCGCCACCGCATATCAATACCATTACATGAATGCCCCTGTGGCTGTGGGAAGGAAGGGCCACAGACCCCCCTGCATACCATTACATGACTGCCCCGGGGAGGTGGTGCTCCCCGGGGCAGTGGAGGAGTCCCATATACCATTGCAGGAAAGCCCAGGGGAATTGGTGGTCCCTGGGGCTTTCCAAAGCCCACAAAGGGGCCTTAAAAAACAATGGCGGGAGCTTGTCTTTTTAAATTTGTTTGCCGGAAATTAGCAGCGAAAAGAGAAAATGCTTTTTTGGTCTGGCGGGCACCCCAACACCAGAGTTAAGGAGTCAAGGTGTCTCTACCCTGGCTCCCTTTCTTCTTTACGTACTTTTTTTTTTTAGAAACTTGGCTGAAGCCGAGTCCCAAGATGACTGCCAACACTTCTTGGTTGAAGTGTTGGCAGCCAATCAGAACTGTACATTTCCCCGCACAAGCTCGTCATTATTTACACAGGTTTTGTGGCCGGAAATATACAAATTTGGATGTGCCTGAATTTCTCAAAAACTACTGAATGGAGTTACACCAAATAAGCAAAAGTGTAATGTGTGTACCAAAAACTAACTTTCTGCCAAATTTGGTGTAATTCTGTCCAATGGATGAGGTTGTAGCCTGATTCAAAGGTCCCATGGAAATTAACATGGGAAATGCTACTTTTTTGCCCCCCCCCCCCTTTTGCTCTGGCGCTTACTTTTAATTTAGCCCCCGTGTGGGTCAGGCCCCAGGGTCATTGTGCTAATTTTAAAAAATCGAGATGGACGCAGAGGGTCCTCCTTCAAGGACTTAATGAAGCCATTGGGACTACCACCACCCTGGGGCTGAATTCTGCATTATGCGGGGGTCGAGCAGACCCCCCAGGCCCTGGGTGCCACCACCCCCCTGTGGCCTCAATGTTATAAAAATGTGGGGGGCTGTGTAGACCCCCTGGGCCCAGAGGGTCACCACCTACCCAGGGCTGAAACAAATCCAGTAGAAAGTACTCCACTTGGGTTGGCATTCTGGACAAAATGCTCGCCTCTTCTTGGATAAATATGCACAGCAGGATTCATTCTGGCATGACGCTCAATTCACAGAAATAGAAAGCTCAACAGAACGCATTTACACAAATAGACAAAGCAGGTGCTCAAGCTGAGGCCACACTTCTGTAAAGTACTAATTAACCAACTATCTTGTGCATTATAAAGTGTTTTTTCTCTGCATTTCGAGCTTCAAAAAGTTGTCTGTAAACCTTGATGAAGGTGATTGCATCCCCAGTGTGCATGGCTGAAAGCCTTGTGTGGTATGGGCTTGGGTGGGTATATTGGGTTGGCTGCAGTGTCTGGCCTCAGACAAGGCCCTGTGGCAAAATCCGTGGGGTTGGGTGTACATAGGGCGTTGGCCGCAAGGCCTGGCCGCAGCCAACCCCGCCGCATATGGGCGAAGGCTGTGTGTGGCGCGGGTTTGGATGGTTCAGACGTGCACTGCAGTGGTTGGATTAATGTAAAGTAATTAAAATTACTTTACGTTAAAAAAAACATAGAAATTCACTGAAAAAAACAAAGGTTACATAGAAATTCTGCTGTTATAGTTAGAGTTATTACAAGTAGCTATAGCTCGTGTCCTAAGGTAGCAATAACCCGCGCCCTCACCCTGCACTGCTAATTACCCCACATATTACAGCACTCATGACATCTTTGATAACATCAGGGATAATATCAATGTAATATTTGCAGTAACATTTTGAGGAAAAACTGGGCATGAGCTATAGTTACCTTAGGGCACTAGTTATAGTTACTTGAAATACATATGACAGCTACATTTCTATGGTTTTGTACTCTCAAAATGTGAGCCTATCTCTAACATCCCTGTAACCTTAGGTTTTTATATGATTTTCTCTGTTTTTTTAAATTCTATTTCCTAACTCTAACATCCCTGTAAACATTGGTGTCACAGAGAGAGAGCTGCTAAAGATGTAGCTCCCTCTCTGTAAGAGCAATTGTTTCCTCTGTTTCCCTCCCTGCATTTCTGAAGGCAGGAAAACAGAGGAAACCTCTGCGTCCAGCAAGTGGGAGCTGTTTGACAGCTCTCAGTGCTGGAACTGGAGTGTTTGCTCTGACTTGGCAGGAGCTGCTAAAGCTCCTGCCAAGTCAGAGCAAACAGCTATTCCCCAGGGGGTGGGCATCCCAGGACACAAGAGGAGTTTAAACAGCTGCGGGGAGGTGGGTGTCCCCAGGGCTGAAGGGGGACACACTGCCCCCCTTAATTTCCATTCATGGTGGGCTCCGGTGGGGTGCAGCGTGGCCCTCCTGCATATAATTCAACATTTAACCCGAGGAGGTAGCTGTCACTGGGGCTGCGGATGGGGCCACATGCCCCCCTTTAATTTTCATTAATAGCCCCAAAGAGGTGGTGGTCCCCAGGACAGCAGAGGGGCTGTACAGCCCCCTGCATACAATTCACCATTTGCCCTGGGGAGGTGACATTCCCCGGGGCTGTGGGGGGTCGCGCAAACCCTCCCTTAATTTCCATTAATAGCCCTGGAGAGGTGGTGGGTTTCAGGACTGCGAGGGGGTGGTGGGGTTTGTTCACTGAACTTTCACATCTCTAGATATACAAATTAGTTTTTTCTTTAATTTCTCAAAAACCACTGAACGGATTTACACCAAATAACAAAAAGGGTGTTTTCTCAACCAAGAGCTACCTTTCTGCCAAATTTGGTGTAATTCGTCCAGTGGTTTGGGTGCTGTTCCTGTTCAAAATCCCTATGGGAATTAACATGGAGAAAACACGTTTTGGAATCCCCCTTTTCTCGGCCCCCGCTTGACGGATTATCCCCAAACTTTCCAGACAGCAGCTGATGTGAACGTCTACATTTTTTGGAAACTTCGTGACGATTCGGCAACTGGAGCCAAAGATGTAGGCAGGTTAAAAAACGCTTTTTCAATAGAAACTAGAAACTAGGTCCTAACCCCTGTAAGGTGGACAAACCAGTAGACTGCATAAGCAAGAGTATGTTCACCAAATTAATTAACTTGGATGCCCTATTGCAGCATGTCCTCACCAACATCCAATGTCAAGTGTTCACAAAGTAGCTTTCATATCAGATGTTCACATAATGTATTCCATGTCACAGAAACTGTCTCAGCCCACATCTTCCTCCCTCAATGAAGGAACAATACTCAGTCGTCAATCTTGCTTGAGGAAGAGGCAGTCATTCCGTCAGACTTGTTCTCCAAGTGGGTTCTCTGTCCTGAGAAATGGTAAATAAGATAACCCTGTTGAGCACCACAGAACCTCGACTATCCTGTAGGACAATCTGCCTACATTTCCTGCCCATGCTATCAAAGTGCTGAGCTCCTACATATAGGGGACAGGGGTGAAGGCCAAATCTGTGTACGTTTGGAATCAAATGATGACATCTGATGAAGCAGAAAAAGAAAGACTAACATTCATATATCATGTAACAAAACCGTATAAGACAATGTGATTTTAGCAAAGAAAAATGATGTATGTAGAAAAATGTGCCCACAAAGTAGTTCGCCTTAGAATAAACAAGCTTAATTAATCATGAAAATCGACAAATGTATGACTGTGTCATAAATGAAACTATATTCTATGATTTTCTCGTTAAACTGTTATATGCTTAGCTTAAATTTAGCAGAGGCTTTGGCCTAGTCGCCTGGTCTCAATTTTAACTGCATAGCTTTCACTTGTATTAACAAAGACGTGTTTTTAACCTTTAAAAGCTGTATTTTTCTTGTAGAATGACTAATACACTTATCTTAAAGTTGCGTGCTAGGCAACTTTCATCCCCTTTGAAGCAAGGTCAGTTTCTGCAGGTGCAGACAATGAGGAAACTGATGAAAAATTAATTGGCAACTTTGTTGCTACCTGTGTTCCAAAACTCCAAGGACATCTTATGCGTAGATGAGCATTAAGAGAAAAGACACTATTGATTGGTTAAAGAGAAACCATCCCATGGACCCTCCAATGGAAGAACCTGAAGAATTTGGAACGTTTCTTATTTAATCCCACCGGACGAAGAGAAGCCAGCCATTTTCTTTGATGCCATTTTGAAGCCAGATTTGAGAAGCCATTTTGATGACACTTTGATGCCTTTTCTCTATCCCAGAGAGAGACTTTAAAGAATTCTCACCATAGAGACTTTAACTTTAACTTTACTTTGCCTTGCCCATATAATAACTTTTGCCCCCCCACTTTCCTTGCTGCTGCAAGGAAAACTTACCTTAAACTTTGCCCCTTTGAAGTCTGCCCCATGCTGATCGAACCGGTACCTGAAGGATGAAGACTTATCTTGAATGCTGATTATAGTTGGTAATTATAAAAGGATAAAATGTACTGTTCATTGTATTTTCCTTCTTAGGTACCAACTGCTTATTTTGACAGAGCCTAAGCTAGAAATTTTCTAAATTTGTGTTGATTAAATTCATTTTTGCATGAAGCCCCACATGCCAATGCTAATCAGAGGTTAGTTGAGGTATTCATTTGATTCACCATGCTGAATTGAAATCTTGTTATGCTGACCGATGTATGCAATTAGCCAAATTCAGTTACTTTTATTGGTGATTTGCATTGCTGTAGCTGAGTGCATCATAATCCAAGTTTTGCATAGATTGCGTTTCTTCCGTCGCTATGGACAGCCGGTAATGTTCGTATATGTGTACCATTTGATTTGGAGACTTACTTACATTGTGTTAGCTTTGTTAATATAGGGAAATAAACTCATTAAGTTTTAATAAACGGGTGTGGTTATTCATGACTGAAAGGTCATGGTGTGTTTAATTATACATTTTCTGTTTAACTAATTTGTTGATTGATCACTAATTGAGTATTGGTTATTGATTATAAATGATTATTGATTTGAGGGATCCGACAATTCTTTGGATGAGGAGAGCTCATTCAGGTCAAAAGGTTCACTGACCTCCAGCGTGTCCAAGTATAAGTAATTTATAAGGACTGGACGTGCTATCAGTAAATGGTAGCAGAGATTGATGGTTTGGCCCTTTGGGACCCCATCCGAACAATAGACAGATTCAAGTTAGAATTTTCTTTAATAAAACAAGTTGGAGAGATGATGATACCCTAAATCCCCAATGACTTTCCCGGAATCTCAGAGCTTGTGAATGGAGGAAATGGAGGTGTGAGAATATTTTCGGCGTTTCTAGTGACGGTATGAGTGAAGTTAGGGTTTCGCGCTTGCATAGCTTATGCCGCAGATGAATTGTGAAGTTTGTGAGGATTTTAGGGGGTTACGAACTCCAATCAAAAATGTTTTTTAGAGGAGTGGTACTCCAAAGTGTAAGAGTAGGGAAGTCGTCGAACTTCATATGTGTGTAGCGCTTTGTGCAGGAAAAATTGTCCACGTGGTTGTTGATGTTGAGACGTGACCTGCGAGGTCAAGAGATTCCGGAGTATGTTGAAATGTGTATGAGACACTTGTTTGATGTTGTAATTTGTTCGATTTAATAGGTTGATCGGGCGTGGTCAACGAGTCAGTACGAATATTGATGAATGAAAAAAAAATTCGACTTTGAGATTTGACAAATTCTAAGGTGCACTGGAATAGTTCATTGATCAGTTGAGAGTAAAGTTTGCAGGTAAAATTTTGCTTGCGAAAGTGGGAAACCGAGAAAGATGGAATAACTGCTGAGGCTAGTGAAAAATCCCTAAGGTTTCTGAAGTGATTGTATTACCTTTCCTGTAGTAAACCGACAGATTTGTTTTCTTCTTTTTGATTAGTGCTCTCGATATATTGCAGAAATTAGTTTTGAGTGAAGCTGAATGAAGGAGGACAAGCCACAAGTCTTTGTCAGCCACAGTGTGTGAGTGTGACGTCACTAGGAACCGCGCTGGGATAGGTTTGGTTGGTGAGAAGGGTCGCGCATGGATTGGACGCAGTCCGTGAAGCGCCATTGGTGGGGAAAGGCAAGCGAAGAGTATTCTGGGAATTAAAGTCATTTATTGATTACATTTTGAGAAAAATAAAAGACGGAAAGATGACATTTTTCAAAGCATGTAAGAGTGCCTTAAAAGTAGAAAAGACACTAGCGGATGCTAGATGGGATAGTGCTCAAAAAGTTTGGAGATCAGATATATTGCAGGGAGTTAAATTGTTTCCAGCAATTACTGACGAAGCAGAGATGGAAGGAAGGAAAGCTACCCATAAAACAAACAGGAGTCAGTCCAAAGATAGAGAAAACAAGAGAACCTCGAAAAGGTCAGATGAATCAGACGATGAGGAATTCATTCAGCAATTGCTAAATGACCGTCCACCACCATATGTGGAAAACAAAAATGCCCCAAGCACTAGTACTGCCCCTCCAGAACCAATACAGGGTACTGTAACACCGAATTTGAGAAAATTGGAGATGCAGAGTAGTCCTAATATGCCTTTTACACCAGAAATACCACAAGTTCAGAGAATATATCCTGACATGACTAAACTGGAACGTGTTAATGATTATCAGCCACAGGTCCAAAGACGCTATTATGATGAGCATAATTTGGAAATGACTTCTAATTTAATGGTGCAGAGAGGACAGAATTACCAAAGACCGACATTGATTCAAACCGAACCAACACAAATTTTGATGCCTCAAAAGCAGATTCAAGAAATGCCAAAGTACATTCAAACAGCAGAAACACAGTTAGACATGTCAGCAATGATGAACCATAATGCGGGAATTAACATGCCACAGAATTTGGGTAACAGACAGAATCCGGATGCAATATCTTTGCCTGTCACTGTAGGTCCGCCAGTACCATTATATATACAAGCAAAGCCAAATGTATGTGATCAAAGTGTAATGACGCAGAATGAGACAGGAAGAAGATACATAGAAAATACCCAAGAAACGACTCCAGTAGGAACATTGTCAAATAGATCTGGGTCTTTCTTGGAATTTAGTCCAATTCCAATTTGTGTTCCGTCAACTGTGGTAAGGTCAAGTCCACCACTAATAATACCGCAAACTTCAAAAACAGAAATATTACAGAAACCATCAGTAGCAGTAGACATAGATGCTACATTAATGGGACTAAACGCACAACAGTTTACACAATGGTTGAACAGTCTGAATTCCCTACAGAGTACACCCAAGGGGAAAGGAGAAGAATATTTGAATCAAATAAGATTGGGCATGGAAGCAGGTGAGCTCGTAGATGGAACGATGTGTTTGAACAGGTTAGAATCATACACAGAAGAAGAGCTGAGATACATTGCCCTAGAATTACAAGAGAAGTAAGCAGCATACATAAGAGGTTACAAGAAATTGCAGACAGACACAAAATAGACATAAATAAAACAAAGCATTTGAGCAGAAGTTACAGGTTAGACTTTGAGACAAAAGATTTTGAACATATGAGGTCTGCAGGAATGAAAACACACCTTAAAGAAATATTGCAAAGCGCGCAGGTTTGGAGATGTTTAGACAAGTGGGAGAGTAGGTGGGTTAAGAAAAAGGATAAGAAGAAAGAAAGTATCCCAGATCAAAATGTCAAAACACATCAGAATGATCATCTTATAACCATGTTACCGATGAGAGAAACAGCAGGAGGAAAACTTATCCATGTACCATGGCACAGGTGTGACATTCAATCTTTTACGGATGATTACCCTAAGTTAAGAGAGAAACCGATCGAATGGTATCAACAAACAGATAGATTTGTGAAACTCGCAAAATGTCTTTGGGAAGACCTGAATACTTTATTCGAAATTGTAGTTCCAGCAGATTTGTGGGAAGATTGTAAAAGGGCTGTAGAGTGGCCAACAAGTGAACCGGAAAGAGATAAGGACACAGGTGCACCATCGCCTAGGGTAATGAGCATATACCATAAAGTGATTGAGTATCTGAAAACAAAAGTTGCGTCGAAAAATGTAGATTGGCAGAAAATTTACATAACAGCACAGGAAGTTAAAGAGTACTATGCATAATATGAGAGATTGTTGAAAGCATTTAAAAATTACAGTGGCACGGAAACGATTGAGGCAAAGGACATGCTCCATTTTGTATTCAGATTTGTGGAAGGATTGAGACCCGAAATTAGCCAGATGATTAAAATGCATTTGATTTGTTGACAGTCAAAATCGATCGATGAAGTGTTGAACTATGCAAAATACTGCAGTGATGAGATTGAGACAAAGCAGAAAAGGTTGAAAGAAAAAGTGATGGTGATGCAGATTAGAGCAGCTCCATCAGGTTTGCAAGGTTTTCAACAACAATTGCCGCAGCAGCAACAGCAGGGAAATGCTATGTTTCAGCCACAGATGAGAGGCAGAGGCCAAAGAGGTTTTGTGAATAATGGTCCTGACTTAAATATTGTTGTGATTCCAAATGGTATACAGGCAATGAAGAAAGTGATGCCATGTCACACGTGCGAAATCGTCGGACATTGGAAACGGGAGTGCCCAATGTTGGTGCAGGAAGGTGTAGGTCAGCAAAAAAATGATGTCAGTACATTTCAGAATATGAGAGGACCAAAATTGAGAGGTCCAAACCCAAATTTCCCAAATAATGTGAATCAGATGCAAGGTCTACAACCTATACAACAACAGCAGGTGAAAATGCCTTGTGTACAAATGGTACAATCACAGCCAATGCAACAGCAGTTTCCTATGGTACCTAATCAGCAAATGCAAGTACCCTTAGCACCAATGAATCAGCAACAAGTAATGCTTCCTCAACAGGTTACAGGTCAAGGAATGAATCCAAGTAACAGAGTACACCAATTCCCGTTACACAGTGAGAATGGAATCAACAATGAATGGGAGAGTGAAAGTTCAGATGAGGAGGGAAATTGTATGCTTGCAGCATCTTTGGAAGTTGATCAAAAGGGACCATATGTGGAAGGAAGAGTTATGGGTCACAATGTTTCATTTCTGGTTGACACAGGAGCTACACACTCTACAGTCAGAAGTATCGAAGTACCAAATTTGCCACTTTCAGGGAGAACAGTTCAAGTAGTGGGAGTGGCAAATAGGTATCTGACAAACCCAATTACAGATCCAGTGCAGGTCAAAATTGGTAACTTTCAAGGGTTACATAAATTTGTGGTGTGTGACTCAAGTCCAACATCCCTATTAGGAAGAGATTTATTATGCAAACTAGGATGCTCAATTATGTGCTCACATAATGGAATTGAAATTCAGACAAACAGTGATGAGGAAGAAGAGGACAGCTTAGAAGAAGAAGAAGAAGAAATGGAAACTGTTGATGAAGAGTATCCCCTGATTACTCTCTATCCTATGCTCACTGAGGCAGATATTCCAGCTGATTTACAGGAAACTGTTGAGAAGGAGGTGTGGGATATGACAGGGAAAGAAGTAGGATTGATCAAAGGAGCAGAACCAGTGAAAGTGACTGTAAAACCTAATGTACATTTTCCTCAGACTCCACAATACCATGTCACAAGATACTCTCATGAAAGTTGCCCAACTCATTGACGAATTTGTGAAACAGGGAGTACTGAAAGAAGTACTAAGTGGTCCATGTAATTCACCAATCATGGGACTAATGAAACCAAGTGGAAAAGTCTGAATTGTTCAAGATTTGAGAAAAATAAATGACTTAATAGTCAAATGTTTCCCGTAGTACCAAATCCAGCTGTAATAATGTTTCAAATTCCCTGTGATGCAGAGTGGTTCTCAGTCATCGATTTGTCACAAGCATTCTTTTCTCTGCCTCTTCATGAGGACAGCCAATTTCTCTTTTGCTTCAAATTCCTGGACAGGGTCTACAGTTTGTGTCGAATTCCTCAAGGGTTTTCGGAGTCACCATCAATTTTCTATCAGATTTTAAAGAAAAATCTGGAATCATTGGAATTACCTTTTGAATCAACCTTAATACAGTATATTGACGATTTTCTGACCCCCACCTCCTCCCCCACAACTAACAACATGGGAGGAGCAAGTCTTGACCATCTTGCATCTTGAGGGCCTCGCAGGAGTCGGTGGAGGATGGGACACTGGTAAGTCAATTCTTAACTATCATATCCCCCACCCTACCTGCATGCTATCACACACCCCCACTCTCTCCCCTCCCCTATCACTACAACTCCTCACATATGTACCCATGACACAAACCGCCCATCCCAACACCAAGCCCTGCATGACACAACTAAGCATGGACACCCCTCACTAAAGCATACCCACTGCACATACCCAGTACACCCCCCCAACCATCACCACACAACCCCACACACAGGAATGCTTGCACTGGGGTACACAAACACCCACCCATTGCACACCATTACACACACACATGCAATAATCACGCTCTTATGCCCCTGCAGGAACCCAAAGGACTGTCACCACACCAGAGGGTCCAGACAACACCACTCCACCCCCAGAAGAGGCCCACAGTGACGATAGCAGCTCTGCCCTACTGGATCCTGATGACCAGCCCGGACCATCCTGGGCCTCGGGACAGTCGGTTCCCCTTGCACAGGCACAGCCCAACACCGACCTTCCGCCCTCTGGTAACACCAGCACAGCACCCACGCAGCGGGCCCAAACCTCCCTACCCAGGACAGGTCAATCAGCGGTGTGTCCACCACTGCAGGGCACCCAGGGTAACCCACCACCCCAACAACAACAGGGACCTGGGGGCAGTGGTAGTGGGCACACGGTCCAGGGGACGGAGGCACAGGAACACAGGGGAACTGGGAGGGCTGCTGTGCGACAGAGGGCGGACAGGCCAAGGGAAACCACTCTCCACGAGGCCCTATCCTCCATCATGGGAGCATACCACCACTCCCAGGAGACGATGGCGACGGTCCTGGACAAGTTGCAGGAGACCCTGCGCCTGCAGGACGAACTGTATTTGGGGTTCAGGGAGGAGCTCAGGATCATCAGCTCCGCCCTGGGCACCATTGTAGGGGTGCTGAAGGACATACAGCAGACCTTGAGGGACACTGTGGCACTCCAAGGGGCTCCTGACACTAGCCAGGACGATGAACTGCCCACCACCTCTGCCGGCGCTAGTGGACAGGACGCCCCGCCACAGGACCACCACACCAGCACCCCACCCCCTGCAGACGGACAACCACCACGCAAGCGGTCCCTGAGATCCAGGAACAGGACAGAGCAAGATGGCAAGACCCCCGCCAGGAAATAAGACCACCCTGATTGTCCTCCCACTGTCCCACTTTGTTACCCTGTCCATACTTAAACTGCCCCAGCTCTACTTCCTATGCCCAGATGGGCAGTGCACCTGTGAGACTAATTGACTGGACTCTGCCATGGACATTCCTACGCCATCACCCATCCTCATTTTACAACCCCCTCCCATTTCTGAGCACTTTATTAAACACCCTTGAAACACAAAACAATCTGGAGTCAGTCTGTGATTTAGTAAATATGTATTATCAATGACAGTGTCATAATGGGTGTACCATTCTAAAGCTAACATACCTATGTCACACATCACAAGCCCTTGAAGGATGCAAGCAGTTGACACATAGGTAACCACACCTGTGAAACGGTAATGGAAGGGTACAACTCAGTTACCAAATAGTGATTTAAATTGAAAAACAGGATAGAGGTAGACCTGTGAAAGTTAATGTAATGCTAAAAATGAAAATGTTCTCACCTGTGTCTCACTGGAAATATTGCTGTATGACTGACTCCCTGTTGTCGTTGTCTTCATCAGCTTCATCCTCATCACTGTCCACAGGCTCCAAAGCTGCTACAACACCGTCATCTGGATCATCCTCCTGCAGAAAAGGCACCTGGCGTCGCAAAGCCAAATTATGGAGCATGGAGCAGGCGATGATGATATCGCACACCTTCTTCGGTGAGTAGAATAGGGATCTACCTGTCATATGGAGGCACCTGAATCTGGCATTCAGGAGGCCGAAGGTGCGTTCGATCACCCTCCTAGTCCGTCCATGGGCCTCATTGTAGCGTTCCTCTGCCCTGGTCCTGGGATTCCTCACTGGGGTCAATAGCCAGGAAAGGTTGGGGTAACCAGAGTCCCTCAATAGCCATACACGGTGCCTCTGGAGTTGACCCATCAGATCAGGGATGCTGCTATTCCGCAGGATGTAGGCGTCATGCACTGAGCCAGGGAACATAGCATTTACCTGCAAGATGTACTGGTCTGCCAAACAGACCATCTGGACTTTCATGGAATGATAACTCTTCCGGTTCCTGTACACCTGTTCACTCCTGTGGGGGGGGGGGCCAAAGCCACATGTGTCCCATCAATGGCACCTATGACGTTGGGGATATGTCCAAGGGCATAGAAGTCACCTTTCACAGTAGGCAAATCCTCCACCTGAGGGAAAATGATGTATCTCCTTACGTGTTTCAGCAGGGCAGACAACACTCCGGACCACACGTTGGAAAACATAGGCTGGGACATCCCTGATGCCATGGCCACAGTTGTCTGAAAAGACCCACTTGCAAGGAAATGGAGCACTGACAGCACCTGCACGTCAGGGGGGATTCCAGTCGGATGGCGGATTGGTGACATCAGGTCTGGCTCCAACTGGGTACATAGTTCCTGGATTGTGGCACGGTCAAACCGGTAGGTTACGATGATATGTCGCTCTTCCATTGTCAACAGGTCCACCAGCGGTCAGTACACCGGAGGATTCCGCCATCTTCTCATATGTCCCAGCAGACAGTGCCTACGAAGGACAACAGTGAAGAACCAGTCATCATTCATCCAGGTATGTACCCACAGTCACACACAAGACTACACCACTCACAAAACCCTTCCTGTATGTGTGTTGAGTGTAGGCCTAGCTATGTGTGACTCAGTAGTAAATGAAGCCATGTGGGCCCCTGAAATGGCAGCTGCCTGACCTCTAAAGTGGGACAATGGGATTGTGGGGTAACTGCGCTGGCGTTACACACTGTTGCGGTAGGCGGTCGTAGACCGCGGCGCAATGCTGCATTGGTTAACATTGGACCCTATGGGTCCCAGAAGCCAATGAACAGGTGCGCTGGCGGTGATGATGCACACCGCCGCGGACGTCACCGCCGCAGACGTCACCGCCATTTTCTATCTGTTCAATCACTAGATACCTGACCTTCGACAGGAGAGGACCTACACTACAAGTGCTGCTGTGACCTCGGTCTGGAAGCGACTATGGCTGCTGCGTCTGGGGAAAGGGCCCCTGCCTTCACTGCACAGGAGTTGGAGAAACTGGTAGACGGGGTCCTCCCCCAGTACACGCTACTCTACGGTCCTCCAGACCAACAGGTTAGTACACAGGGAGCACATTGTATGGGCTAGGCCTGGGTGGAGATGGCTGGTTGGAAGAGGGAAGGGGGCAGAGTTCATAGAACATTAATGCATGGGAATGAATGGGCCACATGGCCAGAGTAGGGAGGGGGCCACTCACAACGACGGTGCAGTTGGTAATGACTGTTCCTCTTTCCTTGTGCATGTCATATAGGACAGCGCCCACCAGAAGAGGGACATTTGGCGTGCCATCGCCAAGGCGGTCCGGACCCTGGGGGCCCACCAGAGACGGGCACCTACTGCCGTAAGAGATGGGAGGACATTCGCCGCTGCAGCAAGAAGACGGCGGAGGCTCAGCTGGGGATGGCCTCCCAACGTGGGAGGGGTGCCTGTCGCACCATGACCCCCCTGATGTTCCGGATCCTGGCGGTGGCCTACCCAGAGTTGGATGGGCGCTTGAGGGCATCACAGCAGACACAAGGGGGTGAGTACACTCTCATTCTTCGGACTTTGCGTGCAGTGGAGGTGTCTGGGTGGGGGAGGTGGGCTGTGGGTGTCCCTAGGCCAGGGCGAGTTAGGTAGGCAAGGCCCCTCCGTAATGTAGGCCATGTGGCACTCTACCCCACCTCAGCAGAGTGCCAAGTCGAGGTATAGTTGCCCCTGTGGCATCCATGTGCGCCGATGTCAACCATTGCCATATAGGCCATATCCCAGAAATTGCATGTGCAGAGGGCAGGAGCACGGCGTAATGCAGGGGGCATCTGCGTTTGTCTTGTCCGCCAACGGTAGCGGTATGCCATGCACTAAAACCCTCTTTCTTCTGTCTCCCCCCCTTTTTCTGCTCTCCCTGTACTTTTGTACATCAGCATCAACAGGCGGAGGTAGAGTGGCACCGGAGCACGAGGGAGCTGCATCCCACATGGCCATGGAGGGCCACACCACGGACTCTGAATGCACCAGTGGGACGGAGGGCGAGGGGAGCCTCACGTCGGCCACCGGATCACCAAGCAGCAACACAGACTTGTTCGACGATGTGGGCTCCCTTGTGGTGGCGGCACCATCTGTGCCCCCCACCTCTACAGGTACAGCCTCCACCTCCCCTACCAGCACCACCCTCCCAGCAGCCCCTCAGTGTTCGCCCCGTGCCCGCTCACCCAGGAAGGTGGGCATCACCTTCGCCCCAGGCACCTCAGGCCCTGCCCCAGTCACCCCTGCTGCCCTCAGTGAGAAGGCCATTGACCTCCTCAGGTCACTCACTGTTGGGCGGTCTGCCATTGTGAATGCCATCCAGGGTGTAGAACGAGAGTTGCAACACGGTAATGCATTCCTGGAGGACATTCATTCTGGTCAGGCTGTCCTTCAGCGAACCCTGCAATCTTTGGCCTCAGCACTGATTGCAGCAATTGTCCCCTGTGTCTAGCCTCCCCCCTCCAACTTCCTCCACCCAGACCCAATCTCATGTACCCCAGCCCATCCCAAGCACACCTACAGACCAGCATGCACACAAGTCAACACACACAAGTAGCTCAAGCAAACATAGGCACCACACACACCACAGGCACTCACGCAAGCCTCACCCACATACAGACACAACAACATCCACTGCCTCCACTGTGTCCCCCTCCTCCTCTTCTCCCTCCTCCCTCCCAGTGTGGTCTACACACACACCTGCATGCACCACATCTACAGGCACCATGAATCGCACCAGGACACCCAGCACCACAAGCCGCTCACCTGCACTCACCACCTCCACTGCCTTTTACACGTCCCCTGTGTCCTCTCCCAGTGTGTCTGTGACGCCCCCTCCCAAAGTACACAAACGCCGGCAATCACTCACCCAACATCCATCCACCTCATGACAGCCTCCAATACCTGCACCTGCACCCAAAACACCTAAAGTGCCACCTCCGACAACCACCTCCTCTTCCTCCACTCCCAGACCCCCTCCAGCTACCCATCCCAGTGTTCGTCAGAAACTGTCCCTCTGTAAAGTTGACCTTTTTGCCCCCACCCCCCCTCCAATTAATCAGTCCCGTCGTAGCGCCTCAGCCAAAAAGCCTCCAATACCAGTGGTGCCTGTTCAAGGTTTTTGGAGTGCACCGGCCACCAGGGCAGGCAGTAGGACCCAGAGCCAAGGCACTGGCAGCCCACCCCCTGTAAAGGCTCTAAAATTGGAGAGTGGACGACGGGACCGTGTGAACACTCCTGGTGGGAAAACAACTGACATGGGTTCCAAGGGGATTGGAGAGTCAGCTGTGACTCCACCAAAGGTGGGGAAGGGCCAGAGGAAGTCTGCCCATCCTGTTGTGAGTGTCACGGCGGAGAAGTGCGCCATCAATTCCGGCGGTCGAGACACAACCGCCAGCACCGTCGTTACTGGTCCAGAGACCACCGCCAGAGTCACAGCCCAGGAGGGCCCCACTATCGTCAGTGGTCCAGAGACCACCGCCAGAGTCACAGCCCTGGAGTGCCCAAGTATCGTCACTGGTCCGGAAACCACAGCCAGAGTCACAGCCCAGGAGGGCCCCACTATCGTCACTGGTCCAGAGACCACTGCCAGAGTCACAGCCCTGGAGGGCCCAAGTATCATCACTGGTCCGGAGACCACCGCCAGAGTCACAGCCCTGGAGGGCCCAAGTATCGTCACTGGTCCGGAGACCACCGCCAGAGTCACAGCCCAAGAGGGCCCCACTATCCTCACTGGTCCAGAGACCACCGCCAGAGTCACAGCCCTGGAGGGCCCAAGTATCGTCACTGGTCCGGAGACCACCGCCAGAGTCACAGCCCAGGAGGGCCCCACTATCGTCACTGGTCCAGAGACCACCGCCAGAGTCACAGCCCAGGAGGGCCCCACTATCGTCACTGGTCCAGAGACCACCACCACCGCCGGAGTAAGTGCCCAGGAGGGCCCAAGTATCGTCACTGGTCAGGAGACCACCGCCGGAGTAAGTGCCCAGGAGGGCCCAAGTATCGTCACTGGTCAGGAGACCACTGCAGGAGTAAGTGCCCAGGAGGGCCCAAGTATCGTCACTGGTCAGGAGACCACCGCCGGAGTAAGTGCCCAGGAGGGCCTAAGTATCGTCACTGGTCCGGAAACCACCGCCGGAGTCAGTGTCCTGGAGGGCCCCGTCTGCCACAGCCCCGCTGGGCAAAGATGAAACGTCATGCCACACACCAATGTCCAGTGTAGAAGACGTCATCCCACACACCAATGTCCTTATCAGAACCGCCATGGCAAAGCACCGCTGAACAGTCCTGAACCGCCATGTCAAAGCACCGCTGAACAGGGCAAAGACCGCCATGGCAAAGCACCGCTGAACAGTCCTGAACTGCCATGTCAAAGCACCGCTGAACAGGGCAAAGACCGCCATAGCAAAGTACCGCTGAACAGGGCAAAGACCGCCATGTCAAAGCACCGCTGAACAGGGCAAAGACCGCCATGTCAAAGCACCGCTGAACAGGGCAAAGACCGCCATGGCAAAGCACCGCTGAACAGGGCAAAGACCGCCATGTCAAAGCACCGCTGAACAGGGCAAAGACCGCCATGGCAAAGTACCGCTGAACAGGGCAATGCACTGGGTAGGAATGAATGGACCGCCACATCAGGCATCCTTATCCCATGTGCAGCTGGGACAGTGACAGGACACGACCTTTCACTGGGAGACTCATCCAGTCTGGGCACCAGTCCCCCCCAGTACCAGTAGAGACCTGCATCAACTTGAGAGACTGTGTCTTTGCACTCCCCAGGATGGAACAGTGGGCAACCCACCCACTGTATAGACTTGAGAGACTGTGGCTTTGCACTCCCCAGGATGGAACAGTGGGCAACCCACCCACTGTAGAGACTTGAGTGACTGTGGCTTTGCACTCCCCAGGATGGCGCAGTGGGCAACCCACCCACTGTATAGACTTGAGAGACTGTGGCTTTGCACTCCCCAGGATGGAACAGTGGGCAACCCACCCACTGTATAGACTTGAGAGACTGTGGTTTTGCACTCCCCAGGATGGCACAGTGGGCAACCCTCCCACTGTAGAGACTTGAGAGACTGTGGCTTTGCACTCCCCAGGATGGTAGAGTGGGCAAACCACCCACTGTATAGACTTGAGAGACTGTGGCTTTGCACTCCCCAGGATGGCATAAATGGGCATGGAGCCCCGTCGTGGATCTGGCTTTGCAGTCATCTGGCTGAGGTGCCCCCCCTTCCCTTCCCCCTGAGGTGCCTGTAGTATTTCTATCTGATGCCCTGGCAGTGTTCTCTCCGATTGTGGTCAGGTATCGTTTGTGGGCCTCGCCCATGCATTTTTGGACTGATGGTGCACGGAAATTGTTATGTACATATCTGCACTACTTCTCGTATTGTATATAATTATGACTGATTTTCAAATATATATCTGTATATTTTTGTATGACATGTATATTGGCACATTACATTGTTTGACCGTTTTTCACTTTGTGTATTCATTCTTCCGGGGGGATTGTGGGTTGTTACTGTGTTTTTTGTGAATGCATTGGTGTGTATGTTGTAATATGCGAGGGTGGGGGTGGGGGTGTTTGGTGTGTGTCCCTCTAACTTTTGCCTCCCCCTCCCCCATGTCGTAGGTGCAGTACTCACCGTTGTCTGCGGCGCCTACGTAGCTGTTGGTCGTAGAGGAGCAGAAACACAAGGGGAGGGAGTATTTGTAGTTCCGGCTCCATGGATTCCTCGTTCCTCGTGGGATATGTTCAGGTGAGCGTTTTCCCATAGCAAAAGCTGTTTCCGCCGTGTTTTTATCCACGGTGAATCCGCCCCGGAAAAGGTGGCGGATTGGTGGGTTGTAATACTGTGGGCGGTACATTGTCTTCCGCCTGTCTGTTGGCGGTGACCGCCGCGCTGCTTGTCTGTACCGCCGTGGCGGGCGAAGTGTTAAAGTGGCTGTCTTTGTTGGCGGTGTCCGCCAGGGTCATAATTCCCTTTTTTTGTCCGCCGGCCTGTTTGCGGTATTTCTGCTGCTTTAACACCGTCCGCCAGGGTTGTAATGACCACCGAAGTGTCTCCTTCAAAATTGCAATACTGCCAAAAGAAAGTGAAATATTTGGGTCACCAAATAGAAAAAGGGTCGAGAAAAATAATGAAAGAAAGAATAACGAGTGTACTACAAATGAGTCCACCCAAAACAAGAAAAGAGGTGAGAAAGTTTTTTGGGAATGGTGGGCTACTGTCGCCAATGGATTCCCAATTTCTCAACTCTAGCCAAACCTTTACAGAAATTGACCCAGAAAGATGCGCAGGATGAAATAATGTTGAAAAGAGATGAAATGGATGCCTTTATTGAATTAAAGGAATGCATGTGCCGAGCTCCAGCTTTAGGTATGCCTGATTACACAAAGCCTTTCACATTGTTTTGTCATGAACGTGATGCATGTTCCTTGTCTGTCTTCACTCAAGCCCATGGTGGCATAAACAGACCAGTAGCATATTGTTCAGCTACTTTGGACCCAGTCGCAGCAGCCTTACCAGGATGCTTGCGTGCTGCAGCAGCAGTTGGTATGAGCCTGAATCAAAGTGAAGGAATAGTGATGGGACATCCTTTAACAGTTATGGTCCCTCACTCAGTCGAAATACTTTTGACATGTTCCCGAACACAGTACATGACTGGTGCTAGGCTTACAAGGTACGAGACAATAATTTTGGGATCACCTAATGTGCAGTTAAAAAGATGCACTATGTTAAATCCAGCAACTTTGTTTCCCAGTGAAAATGTTGACATTGAAAACGCCGATGATTGAGCATGACTGTCTTCAAGTGACTGAATTTTGTACTAAACCAAGACCTGATATCAAAGATACTCGATTGGAAGAAAATGACCAGATTATTTTTGTTGATGGTTTATGTTAAAGAGATGCACCAGGAATATTGAAAGCAGGAAATGCTGTATGTACAATAACTGGTGTTCTGGAAGCATCTTGGCTTCAAGGAATTTATTCTGCACAAGTAGCGGAACTAGTAGCCCTTACTAGAGCGTGCCAACTTTCTGCATTAATGAAAGTCACCATTTACACTGACAGTAATTACGGATTTGGAATAGTGCATGATTTTGGACAATTGTGGTCACAAAGAGGCTTTATGACCTCTTCAGGATCACCAGTGAAAAATGGTGAAAGAATAAGAGAATTGTTACATGCTATCCAGTTACCAGGAGAAGTAGCAGTGGTAAAATGCAGTGCACACTTGAAATCACAAGACTTTGTTTCTTTGGGAAATGGATATGCAGATCAAATCGCAAGGTTTTGCGCATTGTACTGTATATTGCTCAGAGACGAATGGAATTTGATAAGTGAGCCAGAACTTGAACCAAGTGAAGCCTTTCCTCTAAAAGTTGTAGACACAATAGAAGAATTGAAATTCCTACAAAATAATGTTAGTAAGGATGAAAAACTCTCATGGAGTAAATTACAATACGTAAAGAAACCAGATGATTTGTGGGTTTCAAGTGAAGGGAGATTAGTTTTCCCAGACAGTATTTTGATGCAAATAGCTAGGTTATATCATGGACAAGCACACATTGGAAGAGATGCCATGATTAGATTATTCAAAATTAATTGGTTTAATCCCAACTTTCGCCAAGTTGCTGAAGCAGTTTGCCATTGTTGCGTCATTTGCCAACAAAAGAACGCAGGGAAGGGAACCTTAGTAAATTTGAGCCACATTGGAAGAGCAGGTGGGCCATTCAGCAGGATGCAAATGGATTTCATTGAGATGCCTATGCATGCAGGATTGAAATATGTGTTGGTGATTGTGTGTATTTTTAGTCACTGGATTGAAGCATACCCTACACGCAGAAATGACAGTCTCACAGTTGCAAAACTACTCTTGAGAGAACTAATAACACGTTTCGGATTTCCGATCTCTTTAGAATCAGATAGGGGAAGTCACTTCAATAACGAAGTAATCAAATTGCTATGTGCAGCACTGAACATTGAACAAAAGTTGCTTTGTAGCTACCGCCCTGAAGCATCAGGACTAATGGAGCAAATGAATGGCACGCTGAAATCAAGAATGACGAAAATATGCGCATCCACAAACTTGAAATGGCCTGACGCGTTGCCTTTGGTGTTAATGTCAATGAGAAACACAACTGATAGAAAAACTGTACTATCACCACATGAAATACTCATGGGCAGAGCCATGAGACTTCCGGCAGTTCCTGTGAATGCCCTTGTAAATATTACAGATGATATGGTATTGGACTACTGCAAAGGTCTGGCTGATGTGGTTCGCTCTTTTTCTCACCAGGTAGAGGCAACTACCTTGCCACAGATCCAAGGTCCAGGACACGCCCTGAAAGCAGGTGACTTGGTTGTGGTAAAGAAGCACGTGAGAAAGTCGTGTTTGGAACCCCGTTGGAAAGGACCTTTTCAAGTGATTCTGACAACTACCACCGCTGTGAAGTGTGCGGGAGTTCCCAACTGGATTCATGCCAGTCACACGAAAAGGGTGACGTGTCCCACAGAAGAGGAAATTGAAGCACTGAAGTTACCAACAACTAACAGGAAAGTACTAGGCACTGAGACAGAACGAAGAGAGCCTGAAAACGAGCAAGAAGAAATTGAGACGGAATAAATATTCTCTGAGGAAGACTCAGTCGATCCTTTTGAGGACAACAGAGAAGAAGCCTCAGGAGGTGACAAAGACCCTATCTCAGGTGAAGAAGCAGGACAGCCTAATAAGAGGAAGGCTTTCCCAGAAGCAGACGATACGGGAAAAGAAGGAGAAAACCTGATTGACCTCCTAGGGGAAGGAGACAAGACAGAGCAAAGCGAAATTGTTCCAATTCTTCCAGAACCGGTTGCAGGTCCATCAGGTGAAAGCAACGTGAAACGGAGACAAAGCATATCACCAGTGAAATCAAAGACTAAAGAAACATTAAATGAAAACAAATGGCCAAAATTGAAAGAGAAAAGAAAACAAGTGTCTATCATAACAACATTGAATGAAGAAAAAGACACAGCCAAAGAACAAGACATAAGCGAAAGGGAATCAAAAGGAGATGCAAAATTGAAAAGGAAAAGAATAGCGAGCAGAAGATATTCTGGTCCAGAATGGGCGTACACAGCCACTAACGATTGGTCAGACGAATTTCCATCTCTTAGTCTTGAAAACGAAGAAGCAAAACAACACTTTGGTACTTGAAAAGTGAATTTCATGAACATTACCGAATAAGACATTGATAACCTGATTGACTTTTGAAACCGATTTTGATACAAAGCTGCTAAACCGATAAGAGACTAAGCTGTTAAAGAAAACTGTGTGAACTTTGACCTCCTTGATCCTACATATATATATATCTGCAAATTTGATTTGATAAAGTATCTTCAACTTTCTGATTCTCTATAGATCATGACAGACAATACTACACAAGGACATAAGATGAAATATTGTAATACATGTGAATAGGTCTAATAATTACATGTGTACTAATAATCATTGCAATAATTCTTGGAATGCATGGAGGGAATGAAAGAGACGCGAATGATGCTTCTATTTTTAAAATTACTACTGAATTAACTCCTTTGGAGAAACTCGAACGAGACGAAAAATACTTACATGACTATACTAATGACAAGAAAGAACTCTCATCTAATGTTTTCTATCGCTTGCTGAATGAGTATGTTGAGACAATGGACGCAAAAGATTGTTATATATGTACACAAATCCCTACATCAGTAATAGAAGGGGTGACATATCATAGCATGCCCCTTACGTATGGAATAACATGTAGTTTGTTACTAACCAGATTTTATGGCCAGGAGTATATTCAATACTTCTATTCCAATCATGATGTCGTATTTTCATATGTCCCCATAATTGAGTATTTGAGCAAAGTAGCAAGAGATTATTACATAAAATTAGTTAGAGGTTTCTTTGAACCATTATCACCTTTTTCCACAGTTCACACTCATAAAGAAAATCTTACATGCTTACTTTCACCCGTAGAGAAAAGCTTTTTAGACCACACTGAAGATAGAAGGAAAATGGTAAAGGAAAAATTAGAAAAGGAATTACATAAAAGGACATCTGTAGACAACTATGCTTTTGCCACAATAAAGACACAAGGGAAACTAGCTTTAGATGCATTACACATAGCGAAACTTTGTATATATAGACCTAAATCATATTATGACACAATCTTTGTAGGAACGAGTGAACGTAAACATGTGTTTTTATTCCAGAATAAATGGACGTTGATGTTGAATGGCCTAGATCCAGCTACTCCAGGAGTATATTATATTTGTGGACTCAATGCCTATTATCGTCTTCCAAAGGGATGGTATGGGAGATGTTATTTGGGAATAGTATTTCCAAAGATTTATCAACTAGATGACTTAAAGAAATTTCCAAAGCTCTCTGAATTACATCGTATTCAGAAAAGGGAGACAGCTTCTGGTGTGGGAGGAGACATATTTGGAGCAATAATTCCTTCAGTAGGAGTTATATTGAATTCAATCAAAATACAAAAGTTGTCTACTATTGTGGATAACATGCTGACAAATTTCTCAGGAGCAATGATCCTGATGGATACTGAAGTTGCTGCAGAAAGAGCTATGACTCTTCAAAATCAGCTTGCTTTAGACATTCTTTTAGCAATGAATGGCGGCGTTTGCAAAATGCTTAGTGCACGTCACTGTTGCTCTTATATACCAAACAACAGTAAACAAATTAGAAATATGCTTACAAATTTAACTAACAATAGTACAGATTTGAAAGAACTGAAAGAACCAGGAGTATGGGAAAAGGTTGGAAAAGGATTTGCTTCCGTGTGAAATTGGCTCAGCAACATTTGGAACTGAATATTACTGAAAATAGTAAAAGGGATATTAATAATACTAATTTGCTTAATAGGTATTTGGGGAATATGGAAAGCTATTAAAATACTGAAATCAAGAAACAAGAGAAGAATTGAAAAGAAAGAACAAAAGGAAATGGTAAAATTATACAGTGAAAAATCAAAGGGAGTAAAACGGAAATGTGAAATGATTGAACTGCAAAATTATTGAAACAGAATTTTAATTAAATAAAATTTGTGAAAGATTTAATGTGATGACATAATTAGTCATCAGAGGAGGGATTGATGAAGCAGAAAAAGCAAGACTAACAAACATTCATATATCATGTAACAAAACCGTATAAGACAATGTGATTTTAGCAAAGAAAAATAATGTATGTAGAAAAATGTGCCACGAAGTAGTTCGCCATTAGTATAAACAAGCTTAATTAATCATGAAAATCGACAAATGTATGAATGTGTCATAATTGAAGCTATATTCTATGATTTTCTTGTTAAACTGTTAGATGCTTAGCTTAAATTTAGCAGATGCTTTGGCCTAGTCGCCTGGTCTCAATTTTAACTGCGTAGCTTTCACTTGTATTAACAAAGACGTGTTTTTAACCTTTAAAATCTGTATTTTTCCAGTAGAATGACTAATACACTTATCATAAAGTTGCGTGCTAGGCAACTTTCATCCCCTTTGAAGCAAGGTCAGTTTCTGCAGGTGCAGATAGTGAGGACACTGATGCAAAATTAATTGGCAACTTTGTTGCTACTTGTGTTCCAAAACTCCAAGGACACCTTATGCGTAGATGAGCATTAAGAGAAAAGACACTATTCACTGGTTAAAGAGAAACCACCCCATGGACCCTCCAATGGAAGAACCTGAAGAATTTGGAACGTTTCTTATTTAATCCCACCGGACGAAGAGAAGCCAGCCATGTTCTTTGATGCCATTTTGAAGCCAGATTTGAGAAGCCATTTTGATGGCACTTTGATGCCTTTTCTCTATCCCAGAGAGAGACTTTAAAGAATTCTCACCCTAGAGACTTTAACTTTGACTTTACTTTGCCTTGCCCATATAATAACTTTTGCCCCCCCACTTTCCTTGCTGCTGCAAGGAAAACTTACCTTAAACTTTGCCCCTTTGAAGTCTGCCCCATGCTGATCGAACCGGTACCTGAAGGACGAAGACTTATCTTGAATGCTGATTATATTTGGTAATTATAAAAGGATAAAATGAACTTTTCATTGTATTTTCCTTCTTAGGTACCAACTGCTTATTTTGACAGAGCCTAAGCTAGAAGTTTTCTAAATTTGTGTTGATGAAATTCATTTTTGCATGAAGCCCCACATGCCAATGCTAATCAGAGGTTAGTTGAGGTATTCATTTGATGCACCATGCTGAATTGAAATCTTGTTATGCTGACCGATGTATGCAATTAGCCAAATTCAGTTACTTTTATTAGTGATTTGCATTGCTATAGCTGAGTGCATTATAATCCAAGTTTTGCGTAGATTGCGTTTCTTCCGTCGCTATGGACAGCCAGTAATGTTCGTATATGTGTATCATTTCATTTTGAGACTTACTTACATTGTGTTAGCTTTGTTAATATAGGGAAATAAACTCATTAACTTTTATTAAACGAGTGTGGCTATTCACGACTGAAAGGTCATGGTGTGTTTAATTATAGATTTTCTGTTTAACTAATTTGTTGATTGATCACTAATTGAGTATTGGTTATTGATTATAAATGATTATTGATTTTTGATTTGAGGGATCTGACAATTCTTTGGATGAGGAGAGCTCAACCAGGTCAAAAGGTTCACCGACCTCCGGCGTGTCCAAGTATAACTAATTTATAAGGACTGGACGCGCTATCACATCTATGTTGTAATCAAGAACAGTGTCGTACATATTAGCATAGACTACGCCTCTGAATGTACTGAGCTTATTTTTTATACACCATGCTGCCAAATGTGATTATCGCATGCACAGTTCCAAGTAAAATTAGTCAGTCCTAAAAAAAGGGAAGCCCATGGTATTGCCCTAGTGGAACACGATCTGCTAAGAAACTGTCAAACTCCTGCTTTCATGAAACAAACCCCGTGGAGGGAAAATGAACTAATCTGAAACCGCCTCTGGCTCCTCTTTTCTCTCTTTGACTCTTACAGTGGGACTTGGTGTGTAACCTGCAGGACCTGCGGCAGTTGTCGCAGTCTGTGTTCATGGCTGGGGTCTTGCTGGGTGCTATTGTGTTTGGACGTCTGGCAGACAGGTACTTGCTCATTTCCGTCTTGCTTCTTTGTTCTCCAAATTCTCACCTATGCCTCCCTGACCAGGTATCTCTGCAAGGACATAGTCAGCCTTACTGCTAAAAAAAAGATGTCTGCCCTATGATGCTAAATTCATGGTGTTAGCGCTGAGTGGGATAGTGAGAGTTTAAGGCCCAGATTTAAAACAACTTTGCTTCGGGTTTGCATTACTTTTTATTAATGCAGCCCACAATGCAAAGTCTACTGATGGGCTTTACAATCCAACGTAACTCACAATTTGCATTGGATTATATTCCAAAGCAACGCAAGACAATGCAAGGCTCTGCTTTGCCCCAGATTTATCAAACTAGAGTGCACACATTAATACTGTAAACAATTCCACCAGTTCGGTCTGAATGTAGTCCAAAAGATGAAAACCATCCAAGGGTCTTGAAGTGTGTTAAATTCCAAAACTTCAGCCTTCTTGTTTAATCATGAACAATTGGACATCCACAGCTGACGTGTTTCACCCCTAACAGGACTTTCTCAAGGTAAAGCATATGTGGTTTCTTATACATAAAACAGCAATCAGATAGCCAAAGTCAATTTTTACATCCATACTTTCTTTGCCAAGGTAATGGAGGACAGTTTTTCCACCTTGTCTATTTGAATAAAATAGTGGAGATGACGGTATGTTGACTGAGGACTTGTAGCCATAATACAATCTACAATCATAGTCTAGAACCCAGTTTGCAAGTCACCAACATTCGTAAATGTATACGATTGAACATTGGTGACAAACAACCTAAGAATAATAAAGTTTTGGAAACAAACACACTTCAAGACCCTTGGATATTTTTCATCGTTTTGGACTACTTTCAGCCCAAACTGGTTGTACTTTGTGCACATTAGTTTGATGAAACGTGTATGTATTCTATCACATAGACCGCTTTGGGTTCTGAGGTAGCTGGATCCACAGTGTATGCACCAGTCTTAACACTTTTGGAGTATGGATATTGAGTCACTGGACTACATATGAGTATTAGCTACTATTGTAACTCATTCTTTGCCTTGCCTTGCTTTGTGTCAAGGGGAGTTTCATGGATGGTGTATGGGATTTCCTATGCAACCACCTATGGGTTTTGATGCAAATTCCTACCTCCAAAGGATTGTAGACAGGGATCTGTACCAGAATCCTGCATGTACCTGGGGCAGGCATAATGAGGAGAAATTTTCCCATTTCTTTTTTTTTTTTTTAACTTAGAATGTGTGCTGTAGGATACAGAATGCATGCAAAGAGGAGAATTCCTGAAAGCATAGATTTTGTACTGGAAGGTACTCTTTCCTGCATAACAAATTGTGAAAAGATGATCCAGCTCAGGGAAAGAGAAGAACTGAGCCATTTTTTAGTAAACATGGCACAGTTTTGCTCTCTCCTGTTCATTCAACACAGCGCAGCAAATTGATTTGCTGCTCTGCGTAGCTTCAGCCCCTACTACATCTGGCCCTGCTTGTCCTGTTGGTGCCTCTAATACTAAAAATCAGTAAGAATTAGTGAGGGCCAATCATATGTCTCTATACAGCCTTTATGAGGTGTCAAACTGGCAGAATATTTCCTGAATTCCCTAAAGAAAAGTCCACCTTTGTCTTCCTAAACACAGGGAGGACTCATTTATTTGTTTATTAATCTAGGGCCATATGTGCGAACACATTTTCCCATAGACACAGAATGGGCAAAACTGCTTGCTACATCTGGCCCTAGTCTTGTAGGTAACATCAAAGTATTTGCGAGAAGTCAGAGGTGTTCCCACTTCCTTTTCTGATGAGTCCGCATGGTTGACTTTGGGAGACAAATATTGCTTTCTAATTATAGAATATCGATTAGCAGCTATGCCTCTTTAGGTTTGCAAGGTGTTGTCCCCCGCCCCACCCAGACTTAGCATAATCTTTTATAAATGTTTTACTTTTCCAGTTTTAAGAGAGTTTAACGTTTGACCCTGAGACTGTGCTCTTGCTATCTTTCCCTCTTGTCATGTTCACGTGGCAATGGACACAGGTTTGGACGGCGCGCCTTGATTATCTTGTCCTACCTGCAGATGAGTGTTGCTGGCACTTGTGCGGCTTTCCTGCCATCCTTCATCCTCTACTGCTCTTTCCGTTTCCTGACAGGCATGGCTTTCTCCGGACTCCACCTCAGCTCGATCTCTCTAAGTGAGTAGAAAAAATAACATTTTAGTAAAGCAGGGCGAAGAAAAGTAGGAATAAGTACTGTCAAAACTAAAGGATCTGGCTTATAAGTGAAAGTGCATGTTCATTGACCAGTGTGTTTAAGTGATTTATTGTATTGACATTTTGAATGCAACAATGATTCAATTGGTTGATGAATGGATGCTTCCATCGGTACACTTACTTATCCATCCATGCATCGATCATTTGTCACCTGTGCACAATTGGTTGATGAATGGATGCTTCCATACAACGCACTCTCTCATCCATCCAGGCATCGATCACATGTTGTCTGCGCACAATTGGTGGATGAATGGATACCTCCATCCACGCACTCACTCATCCATCCATGCATCGATCATGAGTCATCCATGCACTTTGAGCATTGGACCTGCACTGGATATGCACTAACAAAGATACTGGGAAAGAGGTGCTGTCAAAAATGACCAGCCAAGCCACACAGATAGGCTCACTAGGTGCTTCTTAATTCACAAACTTGCACCCAAGGCAGAGTTCTTAGATGACAACCACCCAGCGCATGCCATTTTGCTCTTTTTAGGGTCGAGCATGCAAAGCGTTCTCTCCCTGTTGTAATATCTCTATGGGCTTTGTAGGCAGCCCATGCCAAGGCCATCAGTTTGGTTGGTTCATGGGCTTAGCTTTTAAAATTCGCTTGATTTCATTAGTGAAAGGCATGCCTACCTCATGCATTTCTGGTGTTAAGCCCTCCTGGAGCGCACTGGCCAATTACTGAAAACATACTATTTTTTCTCTTTATTTCGTAGGCAGCGCGATCTCGCTGGGCAGTAATTGAGCGCTTTGCATGCCATCGACCCTGTTACATGGATAATTGCATTTTTGCCGGTTACATGGATGATTGCACTTTTTGCCAGTTACATGGATAATTGCACTTCAGCTGGTAACATGGATAATTGCACTTTTGCCGATACGTTTTACTGCAAGCCAACTTCTGTTTCCTTTTTGGTATCTGCTTCGTGCTCATGGCAGCGTTGGCTCGCTTATGTGAAACTGTTTATGTTTTCATTTTCAGTTTATGTCGCAAGAAAAGTCCGGTTAGGAGTTTACAACAGTGATAGCTGTAACTCGAGAAAACGCGAGACCCATTGCATTGCAAATGCTTTTTACAATTTAGATAAGGGACGCACCCAGTTGCTATGTACATTTCTGCGTGGGACTTGTCTAATGCGGGGCACTCACGATGTAGGTCTTGTATTTCCCTGAGGAAACCGAGAAACATGTATTGTTCTTTTGCCCTAAATACATTAATCATAGGCGTAAGTACATTGTCCCCTTATGCCGGTGCTTAAGTTTTACAAATCGTATTGATGCACTGAGAATGTGCAAGAGGATCTATCACTAGTGGTAGTGGTGTTGGTCTCCAAGTTTCCCTTTGCGGCATGGTCTTACTGACAAAAACTGATGAAAATATTACAGTGAATAGATGTGTGTGGGGTCCACCTCCATGATTCTTGTATTAGCAATTTAGAATTTTTTATCTGTGCAGGCATTGATTTTAGAGCCCCGCCTGCTGCTGCCTGCCTCTTCCAATAGGTTGAAGGCAGTGTTGCTCTTGTTGTGCTGCCTTCTAAGTGGTTTGGCAGCCCATACGTCACTTCCTGTACTTGGCCGAGGAGCACCGGCCAAGTACAGTTAACTTACGCCTCACATGTTTTTCTGTTGTTTGGATGGACTATTTTTCTTTGTTTTCAGCCTCTCGTGTTTGTCAGCACTCATGTTCAAGCTCGCAGTTCATTTTTTGCGTTTGCCTACCACTGGGTCCTTCCTTTTACATAGTCAGCAGTAACAAGTAGTTGTGTTGTACTTGTCGGTTTTTACTTTTTTGTCACTATAATAAACATGAAATCGCCCTAGGAATGAATCCTCAGACTCTCCCGACACAGCTGGAGAGCCTATACTACAATATTCACTGCACTCGGGAAACCTCGACCCATAATGTTCTGCAAGCTTTCGTTTTACCACACAGTTGTGCCCATAAATCAGCCTGCGGTGATCCTAGGACAATGGGACCACCCCCAAAACATTTATAACGATGTGCTCTTTCTGTTCAACCAATCTTGTGGGTCACACTAGGAGAGAGGGGACACAAATATCATAACCTATTCCATCATTTAGTGCATGTTTAACTTCTCTTATAGCTGAATTCTTTTTTTTTATACAGCTAGGAGGATTTTATGTTATAATGGCCTTGTTGGTACCTTGATATTTCTGCATGGCAGACATGTTATGCGCTATGTGCTCTTGACATTGAGAGAATAATTGTTCCAAAATAATAATACTGACTTAGTGGGCTTGACAAGAACATCTAGCCACCACTTATGGTACTGCGCCTTCTGTTAAGAACAATGACAATTTACTTCTGATAAAGATTTAATGTATTCATGGAAATTCAGCCCATAATGCTTTGCAGGCATTAGTTTTACAACAGGTTTGTGCCCATAACTCAGCCTTTGGTGGTCCTACAGTATGGGGACCATCCCCAAAACATTTAGAATGGTGTGCTCTTTCTGTTCAGGCAACCTTGTGGTGGCCCAAATATCATAACATCTTACACCACTCAGTGAAGCTTTAAATTCTCTCATAGCTGAAACATTTGTTTCTACAGCTGAGAACAGTTTGTGTTGTAAGGGCCTTCTTAGTATTCTGACAATTATGTCTGGCTGATAGATGTGTAATGCACTACATAAAAAAAGAATTGCTCCAGGGTGCTACTGATTTAATTGTCTCAACAGGACATCTAGCCACCACCAGTAGTACTGCATCTTCTGTTAATGGGATACCTAGCCACCACCAGTGGTACTGCACCTTCTGCTATTGAATGAACACACTTTATTTCTGATAAACGTTTAATGTATTCATGAAAAATCAGCCCCTAATGCTTTGCAGGCATGCGGTTTACAACACATTTCTGCTCTTAACTCAACCTGTGGTGGTCCTAGGGCAATAGAACCACCCCCAAAACATTTTGAATTATATGCTCTTTCTGTTCAGGCAATCTAGTGGGTCACACTGGGTGAGAGGAAGCCCAAATATCAATACCTCTTCTACCACTCAGTGTATCTTTGAATTTTCTCATAGGTGAAAGAATTTTTAAATATATAGTTGAGAGGAGTTTGTGTTATAAGAGCTTTGTTGATATTAGTATTCTGACAGTCCTGTTTGGCCTGCACGTGTGTAATGCACTGCGCTTTATTCAAAAGAATAATTGATCCCAAGGCATTACTAATTCAGTTGGCTCAACAGGGGCATCTAGCCCCCACCAGTAGTACTCCAGCTTCTGTTTTGGATTTTACAGGGACATCTAGCCATCACCAGTGATACTGCACCTTCTGCTGTTGACTCTACAGGGACATCCAGTAATGATCTGCGTCACAACATCCTTGTGCCACTGACTCCACAGTGAAATTATATTTAATTTAAAAGGCCTGTGAGGCATAAAAGGCCTGCTAGGCCATGTTTCCTCCAAATGCTATTTTTACTGTTGTTCTCTGTAGGGGCTTTTCCGACCATTACAGTCCAATGCCAATTGTATGAAGGAATACACAAACGCAGTTTATTTCTGATAAATGCTTAATGTGCTGCATGGCTAAATATTTATAAGGTCCCAAATGCGAGGTTGTCATTATCATTTACAATGCCAACAGCTCTAACTCTTGCCAATGCGTGAACTATTGCATTGCAAATGCTTGTTTTATCTTAGTATCCCATTGTCAGTTGTATTTAACTATTGTGTTTTATGATGTATTTATGCTTGCTATTTTGCACATTCTTGAAGTTGTGATCTAATTCTCGCTCAATCAATAAACTATGAACCTTTGAAGTGGGGTAGCGTAAAGGCAAAGTGAGTGACCTTGTAGAAGAAAAGGTGAGGGAGAGGAGAAAGGGTTTAAATATGGTTACGAAAAAGATGCCAACGACAAATAGCCCTAAATAGTAATGGATCAATGCAGATGCCTGACACCCCAGGGCCTGTACAAGAAGTGCATTCCTTAGAAGGTATTGTTTGTCTTTTATGGCAGCTAAACATCTTCCTAAATAGGGACCTTTTGGCCCAGTCAGGCTGTATCTAGCTCGGTCCAGAGAGGAGAGACACATTCTGGAACTGTCCATGCCTGCCAGAGGCTGGTGGTTATTATGACGAGTCATGGTGTCAGCAGTCCCCCTAAATCATGGAGGGGCTGAAGATGATCTGTCACACTGACCCTCAGGAATTCGCTATCTCTGGGGTTGCCAAAGCAAAGCAGACTTGAGGATAGGGTGCTTGCCTATGTCAGGTGCTGGAGAGAAGGGCAATAGTTTCTGCTTGTTAGAACATTTTAATTTTGCTGCATTAGACGAAGTTCACAAAATTTTGCATTGCGCAATTTTGCATAATTTTTAAGCCAGGAGTTTTAACGCTGGCTAATGCCTTTCCTACGCACCATGCGGGCACCTTATTTAAGGAATGACGTTAGCCGGCGCTGCGGACTGGTCTGAGTAAAAAAAATTTACTCAAACCAGGCAGCACCGGCGTAGGGGAAAATGGGGGTTGTGCGGCAAACAACGGTGCAAGTCAGGTTTGAGGCAAAAATCATGCCTCAAACCGGACATTTTTTGACGTACAACCTCCATTGAAATGACTCCTCTATTAGCAAAGACAGGAGTCATGCCCCCTTGCCCAATTACCCTGCCCAGGGGACTTCTGACCCCTGGGCATGGTCATTGGGCACAGTGGTATGTAGGGGGGCCCAAATTAGGCCCCCCTATGCCACTTTAAAAAAATAAAAAAATACTTACCTGTACTTACCTGGGATGGGTCCCCCCATCCATGGGTGTCCTCCAGGGGTGGACGAGGGTGGCAGGGGTTGTCCCTGGGGACAGGAAAGGGCACCTCTGGACTCCTTCCATGGTCAGAGACCATGGAAGTGAGCCCACAGGTCCCTTAACGCCTGCCCTGACCCAGGCGTTAAAAAACAGTGCACATCAGGCTGTGCGCCATCTTTTAAGGCCTGCCCCCTCCTGTGCGTCAAAATGTCGCTGGAGTATAAATAAGGTGCACAGGCCTGAAAGTAATTTTTTGGGCGGGAACACCTACCTTGCATGTCATTAACGCAAGGCAGTTTCCTGCATCCCAAAAATTACGCACACAGAGGAATTTTGACATCCGCGGGCTCGGGCGTCAAAGTTTAAATATGGTGCACGGTTTGCGCTGAATATGCAATGCACATTCGGCGCAAACAGAGTATAAATATGCCCCATAATGTCATTCGTGCACGTTTATATAACTTCCTGGAAATTTCTCAAAATGTTGACAAAAAATAACTGCATGATGTCCCACACTTGTCTGATAGGCACTGTGTTTATCACTGAGTTTGCAGTTAGAGATGTAATATAAAATGTTACGTTAAGGCCCTGTGCAGCGCCAGTATGCATCACATAGAGGACTTGACCGTGCTCACTGCACACAGTTGCATTGCACAAACAGGACATGGCTATGCAGAGCAAGTCCTTTATGTTACACACCGAGGGATGGGCTATACCCACTTACCCACTTTTCATGTACTCGTTAAAATTTTTTATACTGCACTTATGGATAGTGGGGCATATTTATCAAGCTTTCCCGCAGTGCATTGCAGCAAGCCACCTTGTTGTGCTGCATGAAAGGGAAAGGGCAGGAATGCTCTCTACTTAACATTATAGGGCACGTTCCTGCCATTTTCTTGCGCTGGCACACTTTTGGCTGCCTAGCACCAATGCAGGCACCTTTGCATCGTAGTGAAAGGGTGCCCACGTTGGAGACAGATTTGTTTTTGTGCAGCAAAGGACCCTAAGCAATGCACCTTTTATCGTCCGATTTCTTTACTAAATGTCGACGCCAACGTTTTACAGGCATCGTGGCACATAGATGAGCCCCTTATGTGCAAGGATAACATGAAAAGTATTTGTCACCTCATGGACAAAACACAACATTCTCGCAACCCGACTCTTCTCCTGTCTATTGATGCAGAGAAGTCCTTTGATCGGGTGCAGTGGCCATATCTCCACGTCGTTCTAACGCGCCTGTGCCTGGGACAGCGTTTTTGTCAATGGGTTCAGTGTTGCTATGCTTCCCTCAAGGTCAGGGTGTGGGTCAATGGGTCCTTATCTAGGCCCTTTCCAATCGCTCGGGGAACCCGACAGGGTTGCCCCTGTCACATTTACTGTTTGTCCTTTACATGGAGCCATTTGCAGAACACGTAATCATCCACATATTTTGGGCATCCATATGGGGGCAAGGAACAAAACATTTTGCTATATGCAGACAGTGCCCCTTTGACCTTGTCTTACCCTTCTACGTCCCTGCATGTGGTGATGGGGGAACTAGAGGCCTTTGGCAGAGCCTCTGGCTTTAAAGCTAATACCAGGCAGGGAACCCCATCCCCCACGGCTGAGTTAAAACTTATGGGCATGGGGTGTGCAGCACCCTCCCAAAGCCTCCTTAAGGTCCAAGAGGACACCACCCCTCCGAGGCCAATAAAATTAGTAGGGGGAGATGGGCCCTCCCTCCTGTGCGTTGCTATCGCCCCGTGATCACTTCCCTTGGAGCTGGCTCAGTGACAGTGTCCCAGGGTCCCCATTCCTTGACACACTGTCTATTTCCTACCCAAGGGAGCATGAGCAGGAAAGTTTTTTGTGCTCCCACTATGCAGCAGGGAAAAATAGAATTGCTCCTGCCTGGCAGGAGCAGAAAGAAAAGCGGCTCCCACTGGGTGCGAGGTATGGCGGCTCCCACTGCTCACAGGATGGGTGCTGATAGGGGAGCCAGTGAGGCTGTGAAGGCATCGGGGCTCCCCCAAAGCCCGAACATCAATGTTGTGGGGGTGCACCAGGCAGGCACCAGGGCATCCTAGTGATTTAAAATAAAATGTGCCCAGCTTATACAGTGGCGCCGTTTCCAGGAAGTTAGAAGGTCTGTGGGGCCCTGCTTCTCTCCCCATGACCCCTAAAGTAAAACATGTTTTGAGGTGTCCTGGGTGGGCACCCTGGGTTAAAAATATTATCAAAAAATGCTGTACCTCGTGCCTGCGTGGACCCCTCAATCTCTTCGGATGGCCCATTAAAAAAATTAAAGCAGTGAATATCCCAGGTGAGAGAATAATAATAAATAAGAGGCCGGAGCTGCTCATTTATTATTCACTGCTCCTGGCAAGCAGTGCCCCATAAAGCCCTAGGAATTTTTAAATAACATTCTTTATTCCTGGTGGTGCCCCCCAGAAGGGGAAGTGGCACCACCAACCGCCTTTATAGTGTTGTTGGAGGCTGCAGGGAGTCCAGCAGCCTCCCCTTAAACATTAAAATAAAAATACAGTAAGTCTCCTGGGTCAGTAAATCTCTGACATAAGAAAAGCTTATCATATTTTTTAAAGCGTTCTGAGCTGGAGTTGCAGGACTTCCTTGTGGTGCTATGGCTGTACCTTGTCACCTGAATAACGGTAAAAGAAAAGCTCAAAGACACATTGCTGTTTTTTTTTTACTAATGACTAATTTAAAAAAAATCACTTTAAAAAACATTATAATGTGTGACTTTGTATAATATACATTTGATTATAATTATTTGTGATTTTTTCACAAAGCTAATTGGTCCGCTTTAGAGATATTAATATGCTGAGCAATTCATGAAGCCAATATGCCTACTTTATTTATTTTGGTGCTCTGAGCCTTTGACAAAGTCAGTAGGTTTGCCTTACTTAAAATGACATCCTTTATATTGTAACACCTTTAGCCATGCGGCCCGCTGGTATTGGATACCAAAGTAGGAGGTTGGATGCAGGCCCTGCGCCCAACCCCATCCTGTGCATGGCCAAAGGCCACTATGCACTGCTAATTACCTCACATACTACATCAGTCATGATATGGTCTATGGCATCATTGATAACATCACTACAACATCTGTTGTTATGTTATGTCGTTATGCTCTGTAGATTTGTTGAGCCCACTTGCCAACTGTGAGGGTATCGAGGCAATTAAGCAGGTGTGTAGGTCAAGTGAGTAATCGAAAGGAGAACCACATGATTCAATCAATCAATCAATCACTCAGTGATTTCTAAAGCGCTGCTAATCACCCGTAGGGTCTCAGGGTGCTGTTTGCGGGCGAACTGCTCAATCCAGGAGCCAGGTCGTGAAGTCCTTCCTGTACTGCTTCAGTGATGCGGACTGCTTGAGTTTGAGAGGCAGCATGTTTTCCATGTCTGGGATGCGAGGTAGGAGAAGGATCTTCTTCCAGTCGTGCTTTTCTGGATCTTGGGAACGGCTGCAAGGGCAAGCTGAAAAGAACAGAGATGTCTGTTGGGTATGTAGAAGGTTGAGGTTTGCCAGTCCTTTGTTGTGAAGTGCCTTGTAGGCGTGGATCAGGAGTTTGTATGTGATGCATTTATTGACTGGGAGCCAGTGTAGGTCTCAGAGGTGGGAGGAAATGTTGCTGTGTCGGGGGTGTCCAGGATGAGCCTAGCTGCTGCATTCGGAATTCATTGTAGTTTTGATTGTAGTTTCTTGGTGATGCCGGCATAGAGTGCATTGCCATAGTCCAGTTTGCTAGTGACAAGTGCGTGGGTGTCTTCCTCATGTTGGAGGGGATCCACTTGAAAATCTTTTGAAGGAGTCAGAGGGTTTGGAAGCATGACGATGAGACAGTGTTGACTTGGGGGGTCATGGATGGAGAGGAGTCCAGGATAATGTCCAGATTGCATGCGTGGTCTGTTAGAGTGGGGTCATTTCCTCGCTAGTTGGTGAGTTGAAGAGCCATATCTTCAGCATTTTTTGGAAGTCAAGTTTTGAAGAAGAGGTCCTGATGTGTTAGGGAAGGTTGTTCCAGGTCTTGGTAGTAATGTAGAAAAAAATCTGTGACCTGCAGGTCCGCTTCTGTTGCTGCATGGGATATGTGCGAGAGAGAAAAACGTAGATCACAGTTGTCTGGTAGGTTGGTAGAAGTGTAGGCGGTGGTTGATGTAGGTAGGTCCAAACTTGTGATGGGTGTGTGAGCAGCTTGAATTGGCCGTGTTTCTGGATGGGGAGCCAGTGACGCTCTCTGAGGTGAAGCGAGATATGGGTGTACGAGGGAGGCGAGGATGAGTCTGGCGCCGAGCCTCACACCACAGCAGGACCCTTCACCTGCTTGCACTGTCATTTAATTTGTGACTACGCTCCTTCATGCACCACCAACACTCCTCCATGCACCACCTCGACACAGGCCTCCACACGCACTACCCCCCCACCACCTCCCCACCTTTCCTGCATGCTCCTCAAACAAAGACTTGCTCTGTAAACATGCCATCACCCCAATTCATCAAAATTGGAATGCAGGCCCCTACTAGGAGCATGTGGTATGGTTTATTATACCCAATCCCTCTCCCAGCACTCAACCAGCTGAGGTTGAGTTATACCTATATAATTTCCTACAGCAATCCCCTACTTTGTTTCCAAGGCTCCTATATTTTCTCAATTTTTGGGGACCCCCCTGGCTGACAACATATTTTCTGCTACCATGACCCAGTCGATATTCTGGGTCCATGACTTCACCGAAGACTCTACTGGGATAGGCATAGTATTGTCTTTCATTGTATATAACAATGCTATTTCTATAGGCTTTTCAAAGTCAGCCCCCTTAATTCTTTGAATCTGCTTTTTTACTCCATAGTCAAAGTTTGGTTAAAATGCTTACTTGTCCACATCCCTGAATTCTTATGTTCCCCTCAGTTCCGTTGAATTTAGCCAGTTGCACCTGATTATAAGAAGCCTATAGAGTATTTTAGGTGGACTAGCCCAAAGTCCGATCCAATGATTAGTTGTAGGCGTAACCAGAGAAATTTGCTGTTGTGAAATTACTTGTAATTACCTCAAAATGACTTGTAATTATGGGTAATTGTGTGAGAAGGATAATCCAGCATTCAGTGCTATTTTTTTGGTGCAAAATGCACACTCTTGCATCCAAAATGGGCCAGAGGATGCATTTTGCACTAAGGAACTAGCACAAAGTACTACAGAACATGAACAGCAGTAGCCAGCAGCTGCTTGCTCTCTCTTAGTTTGTTTTTCTGCACTCCTGCAGTAGGATGTTTGCCTCAAATTACTTTTATCACCTCAAATTTGCAAAATTGTGTTATTTTGGTAATTTCGCATCACAAGAGTAACGCATAATTACTGAAAGTACTCCAATTACTCTGCGTAAACAAAATTTTGCACAGGCCAAATAATGATACCTTCTCTTGGGTACCTATATGCCTCTTCTCAATCATTACTGTTCAGATGGTCCAGGTCATTTTGCGCCAGTCATGTGGCTTTGCAGGTTATTAATCTGTGTTCTATCCACCAGGACCCATATTTACTAAGCCCTCATGTTGCCATTGTGCCACACAAGAGCTTAAGTGATATTTAATAGGCCATGCAAAGCACCCTTGCATGGCACTGTGTGGCTTAGTGAATCTAGAGTAATGTAAGGCAGTGCAAATCACTGCCTTGTGTTGCTTTGCATTGGGAAGGCATTCACACGCATTCACCTTTGGATTTTGGCAAGTTCCAAGATTTAAAAAGGATTGTAAACTTGGGAACGAGTAAAAATGCCATGCCAACAGGGAGGACTATATATATATATATATATATATATATATATATATATATATATATATATATATATATATATGTCTCCCTGCTATTTCCTCTTTCTATGTGTGATGGATTTTGCAGCACACATAGAAAGAGGAGAATGCATCTGAAGATTGTTTTTGTGCAGTAAGGTGTCCATTCCTGCACAAAGCAATCTTGCCTGTAACTCAAGTACCCCTGCACCATGGTGCAAGGGGAACTGTATTGGCGCTATGGTGCACACAGTGTGCATGGCAGAGCGAGTGATCAGGAATTTACCATATTTTGACAAATTTGGCGGTTTCCTGCTCTCTCCAATTGACGCAGCGCAGGAAGTTGTCTTGCTGTGTTGCGTCAAATGTTCATAAATCTGGCACTCAGAATAATCCATGCTTGTGTAAAGGGGCAAAAAGCTCTCAATTCTTGTGGAGATTCCTCGTTTATCCTTTGCTTGTGTAAGTTATAATTCCTTAGTGCACAGGGTACTTGGAGATAGTGTTAGTTTCGGGACTCTGCCAGTTAGTACTCCATTGTAGTACCTAAATGCTTTGAGCCCTCTGGGGTCCCTTATTTCACCTAGTTTTGAGATGCCAATCAAATCACACTTTTGGAATTCTTCCACCTTCCCCAGTTTATTCAATGTTACTGATACTTGTAGGGAAGCTTCTAGTTTGGGTTGTTGTTCCCATCCAATTAGTAGGTTTGTCTTTTGCCATGTTTTACCCACAAGCAATGTGTGGGATGTCAATGTTGTTGGAGTACATCTGCCATACAGTGGCTCTAAATAACCTTTATCCCAGCTGCTCTTTTATCTGCCAGTATAGATGGTTTCTGTTGTTCACTGACTGCCCAGACACAGAAAGTAGCTGTTATTGGTGCACACTTGGTCAAGTAATTCCGCCCTCGTAGACTCCTCTCCAGAAAGTACTCACCAGTACCTTTCTGGTAATTCCACCATCCCACAGCAAGGTCCGGGCTAGCCCTTCCTTTCTTCCAAAGTAGCCCTCTGGGGTTTTACAGGGGATATTTTGGAGTACATATAAGAACTTGGGCTGAGAAGTCATTTTACATAGAGTGACACGCCCAATCAGGGCTAGAGGGAGTTTCAGCCAGTGTTGAATGTCTTCCTTGAAGTTTGTCAGTAAAATCATTAAGGGTCTAATTTAGAGTTAGGAGGATTAGGTACTCCATCTCAAATGTGACAGAGTACTCTGTCTGCCAAATTCTCATTCTGCCGTCTCGATTTAAACATAGTGGATGGTCAACCTTCCATTGGCTGTGCCCCCGTTGGCTCTGTCAAATTAAATCTTATTGTGATGGCTTGATGGAATGCTTGTGGCTGGACTCAGGGCATCAGACTGCCCACCCTATTTAAGATTGGCGGTCTGATGTCTTTTATTTTTCCTGTGTCGCTTCCAGAGAAGCCTGAGTTGACAAACACAAAAATTGAAAAAATTACCCCCTGATCCAGGGAAGAAACTACCTAGGTGTCATTAGATATTTGTTTTTCAAAAACAAACTCCAATTTTTTGGCAAAGGCCATCAAAACAGATGGCAACCATCCACCAACTGTTTTGTACCTTCAGCGGAACCTCCATACCTGCAGCTTCACTGAAGGTGCTGAGATCACCAACCAACTGTGTGAAGTAGTAGGCACACTGAGATCACCACTGGGCCGGTGGTGATCTCCAAATTTGACCGGTGGTCGTCTGTCAGAGTGACAGATGTATTACCTTCCTCATGTATAAAAGTGTCACTGTCTTTGGTCACTTTAATGCCAACATAACAGAAGCCCTCTCTAGATACCTTCAGTGGTCATTTTAACTTTTTTGGGGAGTGTGGGGGAAGGGAAATTAATTTAAGGGATACAGAATAAACTTAAACTAATGTACTCTAAGGCCTGAAATTTATCATATATTGCAGCTACTCTCAGCAACCTTAAGATGCATTCCTGGGGTCTGCCAGATATATGACGGGTTTGTCTATGCAGAGCAAAATCATATCCTACCAGCCCGATTCCATTTCATTCCTTTAATGTGGGTGGCAGGCTATTGGCTCTATGACTAAGATGAATAAGAGGGGGACAAAAGACATCCCTCCCTTGTCCACAGCCTCAATGGCAATGACTCAGAAATTGTCCCATTTGCCTATAGTCTGGCTCTGAGATGTGTATATATCATCCATGCCTTGGCAACAGAGTTTGGGCCATCCTTGTAAATATTGTGAGAAGGAACAGCCATTCAATTAAGTGAAATGCCTTCTCAGAGTCCCGGTTTAGGATTACTGCAAGTTCACGCAGATACCAAGCTCTACCCAAACTGCAATAGAGGCGATGTAAGTTATGCCTGGTGGAACCAAGAGGCATGAATCCCTGTTTAGCTGGGTGTATCAGTGTGCCTACTACTTCATACAGTTGGTTGGCAGGGATTCCCCTGCTTATATATACAGATAATATTGTCTAGGCATGTGTCTCCTGGCAAGTAGGCCTCCTCCCTGGCCGTCCTCATCAGAGCAGCATCCCTCTCTGCTGCCTAAGTTTCACTGGAAGTCATTAACCATTTCCACTGGTAACCCATTATGTCCAGAGACTTTCCCACTTTTCAATTGCTTTATTGCAGCTGCAATTTCTTCCATCTCAGTCTCTGCCTCCAGACCCCTCAGTCATCATAGGCAAGACACATAGGGGCATAGTTATACTTGTTTTGTGCTGAATTTGCATCATTTTGTTACGCAAATTCGATGGAAAACTAACTCCATATTTATACTTTGGCGCCATTTTTTTATGCCTGGGTCAGGGCAGGGGTTAGGGGACCTGTGGGCCTATTTCCATGGTGGAACACCATGGAATAAGCCCACAGGTGCCCTATCCAGGCACCAGGGACACCCCCACCCACCCCAGAGGGGACAGCGGAGGATGGGGGACCCCATTTCAGGTAAGTATAGGTAAGTACAGGTAAGTATGTATTTTTTTAAGTTCTATTGGGGGCCCTGAAATGGCCCCCCCTACATGGCACTGGGTGCAATGACCATGCCCAGGTGACCCTGGTCCCCTGGGCTGGCCATTGGGTGGTGGGCATGACTCCTGTCTTTTCTAAGACAGGAGTCATGTGGTATGGATGGCTTTGCATCAGAAAATAACTCTAGGCAGGTTAGAGTCATATTTGTTACTCGAACCTGCCTGACATAATTTCTTGGTGCAAACCCCCGTTCTTCCTTACCACCAGCCCCACCAGACTAACTTCATTTTTTTACACTAGCCTACCCTTTGCACCGGCTTGCGCCATTCCATAAATATGGTGCCTGGCTGGTGCACAGAAATGGTGCAAGCTGGTGTGAAACTTTTTGGTCAGACTGGACTGTTCCTGCATTATCAGCAAAGAAGGTATCAGTAGTGATGTTGAGACATTTCCTTACTCCCCCGTCCTTGGTCTTCCATGTCTCCAACCTCCAGCCTCCCTTTAATTTCCCTGACTTCCCCTGCATTGTTACATAAGCAGGGGGTGTCCCCATTTCCTTCTAGGAAGATATTGTGCAGCCGTGCTTCTCCAGCTCTGTGTGCTCAGTAGGAATATGTATTTTAGAATACAAACTCCGTGCGTCTGAAATCAGGAGCATTGACTAGCATTTGGATGTATTTATTTCCCTACAACGACCTGTATGGATTCTATAAAACCTCATATTGTGGTACCATTCATCGCACTTTGTGTCCTTTGTGTTATATCTGCTGCTTCGTGCTTATGAAATTTAAAACCCGCCAGGATCATCAGTGCTTCTGGGGTTTTAACATCAATTCACTCAGATTATATAGGACCATGCTCTGGAGCCTAGGTTGGAGGTATGTTGATATGACAGCTATTTTCTCTTTTCCCAGTGCTGCGAAGCAACGTTCAGGGCAAGTCTAGCTGTGGTTTCTAGTTAGTGGTAGGAATTTCCTGGCAGGAACCAGAGTCCCTCTCAAGCCTGAAGAGAAACACGAGTGACCAACACTTTTAGTAAACTCTATCTATGGATGTGCTTCTGTTCCCCCAGGTATGTCTCCTGTAGGAGGACAATGTCTTATCCATACCTTCTCAGATATTGCAGCACAACTCTATGATTTAGTTTGTGATTTAAGCCATTGATATTCTATATTAATATCTTCAACTACTCTTTACACTCACATTTGAATATTTTGTGTGTTATTCTGTTTGTCTGGTTCTGGGCTTTAATCCATGAACACGCAATTGTCCTAACTTTGTGGTCATCAGCATGTGTTGTGCTTTTGGTCTGAACTAACTTCCTTCGAAGACTCTATTAATTAAATAATAAGTGCCAGTGCCTAAAGATAACTCAGAAGCTCGCAGCTGAAGCTCTCGGACCTCTGGATTGACAAATATGAAGGCAGCTCAGTCGATTTTACATCATACTTTTTTCATCCACCACCTTCTACTCGTATCCCATTTATCTCACTTTTGCAAGTTATTTTTCTTTCCTGCTTTCTCCCTCATGTCACTGTTTTTCTTTTTTTTCTTCCTCCTTTTCTCTTTTTGTGTTTTTCTCACTTCCACTCTGGGTCAAAGTCTCATGGTGAAAAATAAGTGCCTGTCCCCTAAAATAAGCACTGTTGTGCCCCATCCCAACCACAAGCTCAAGTTAAGCGCTACTCACTTCCCGCACCATCCTCCCTATTACTGTGTGTGGCATGTGTAGCAGGTCTAGAATCTTGCTGAGACTCCCTGACTTGCCAAGTTGTGCCAAATCCAGTCCCTGGGCCCCTAGAAAGAGAAGCTGGAAGAACCTGAGTGAAAATCCACACACAAGAGCTGAGCGACAGAAAAATCAATGCAGTGGCTGCATCTTGACTGAAAAATCGACACAGCGCTAGTGAAATCAACATATGGCCAGCTCAGTGTAGATTCATCGCTGCTGTGCATCCTGATTTTCCACGCACTGTCCCTGGGCATCAAGATCTTCAACATCTCTGCACAGGCCCAGGGCTGCATGTCCGGAAATCGATGCATCGCTTACCCGGGCAGGAAAGAATCGATGAACGGCCTCACTTGCTAGTAAGGCATCAACACATCGCTTCCTTTTCTGACACACGCTCGCCCATGGGGCTTGATTTTGGATGCATACCAGGTATCCTGTACTAAAATCACACATCCGTTGATTTTTATGCATTAAGACTTTTTACTTTAAAAATTCACAGCTTTGCTTGTGTATGTTGGATTTTTGTTGTTTTGGTCTTGTTTGGTATAGATAAATGGCTATTTTTCTAAACTGGTGTGGAGTCATTTTGTGGTGTTTTCACTGTGTTACTGTGTGTGTTTGTGCAAATACTTTGCACATTGCCTCTGAAATAAGCCTGACTGCTTGGGCCAAGCCGCCAAGGGGGTGAGCAGGGGTTATCCTAGCTGTGTATCTCTCTAACCCTGACTAGAATGAGGGTCCCTCCTTGGACAGGGTGCAAACCACTGCCAACTAGAGTGCCCATTTCTTAAAGTCCCCACTTGCCAGAAAGGCCATACTGCACCCAATTTACTAACTGTAAGAGGATGGCCTGATTTGTAGTGGGCACGTATGGTACTTACACCTTATACCAGGTCCAGTTATCTATCCATTATTAGTGAAATGTAGGCAGTGTGTAGAAGCCAGGCTCTCTATAGGTAACTGTGGATGAGCAGCCAAGGCTTATCTAGGAGACATGCAAAGCTCATGCATTACCACTGTAGTCACACAGTACTCACGCACATGAAAGAAAACCCTCAGTGTCACCAAAATAAAGGTACTTTATTTTGGTGACACAAATACCAAAAATACCATAGAGGCTATACTCCCTTAGGAGGTAAGTAATACACAAAGTATATACACTAGTATGCAGAAATAGGTGTAAAAACAGCTAGAAAAGATTGCAATTAGTGAAAATCACAATAGTTACAAATGGGTCTAGGGGGAGCAAAAACAATATACTAAGAAAGTGGAATGCGAAAGTCGGTCTCCCACCTAGGCAAGTGTAGTGTGTAGAGGGAAGCTGGGAGTACTAGAAAACCCCAAAGGTAAGTACTAGAACCCCCTCCCCCCTCCAAGTGACCAGGAAAGCAGGAGTCAATCACAGTAACTTTCCCAGATCAGACACAGAAACAAAAAGAAGAATCATGGAAAAAACAGAAAAGATTGCAAGACACCAACAGTTGATTCCTGGACCAGAGAACCTGTGGAAGAAGGGGATCAAGTCCAAGAAGCACAGAAGAGTCCAGGAAGAACAGGAGCCCCTACTAACCAGGATGAAGGTGCTAAAGGAGAACCACAGGTGAAGAACAGTCAGTACTGCACCCAAGAAGACGAAGTTGGGTTCCTGGAGGATGCAAATGATGTCCCACACTGGATGGAGGATTGCAGTCTGGTTTGCGTTGCTGGAGTTTGCCATCAAGCCTTGGCACATGCAAAGCTCACAGTTAGTAGAAAATGGCGCTGCCTGGGGTCAGGAACAACCGGCTGGACTTTACCCAGGAGGGGAAGTCAGAGGAGGCTCTCAGCAATTCTGAGAGTCCACAGAACACCAGGCAGTATGCACATGAGTCCCACAGCACGGGGACAAGGAAGGTGCAAAAGAGGCCCACACAGCACAACGACAAAGGCTCCCACATCACCGGAGAACCACTCAGGAAGGTGTGCATCGCAGGATAGAGTGCTGGGGACCGGAGCTACAAGATGCATGAAGAGCTTGAAGGAAGGATGCCAACAAGTCTTGGCAGCTGCAAAACACGCAGTGTACAGGGGGTACTGTCTTGCGTGGGGAGGCAAGCTCTTACCTCCACCAAAGTTGGACAGTGGGATGTGAGGACTGTGGGGACCACTTCAGTCTACCACCTGTAATGCAGTATCCACGCAGCTCAGCAGAAGAGGGGATCCTCGCAGCCAGTTGTTGTTGCAATTGGTGCTTGCTGAAGCAGGGGAGTGACTCCTTCACCCCAAGGGAGATTTCTTTGCTCTTCTGGTGCAGGCTGAAGACATACTGTCCTCAGAGGATGCACAACTGGGAAACAGTTGCAGTTGCTGGCAGGAGCCGGAGATACAATGTTGGAGAAGGCATCTTGCTTCTTTGTTGCAGCTTGTAGAGTTCCTGGAGGGTCCAGATGGAGTTTCTTCAGTGAGAGTCTTGCAATCTGAATCTGAGGACCTACCAAAAGGAGAGACCTTAAATAGCCCTGAAAGGGGGATTGGTTATCTAAACAGGTAAGCATCTATCAGGGGAGGGCTCTGGCGTCACCTGCTGGCACTGGTCACTCGGATGCTCCCAGAGTTCCCTGCCAACTTGGAATCCAATATGGTAAAACCCGGGGACTCTCTGGAGGAGCTCTGAGCACCACCTTTGGGGTGGTGATGGATAGTGTAGTGGTCACTCCCTTTTCCCTTGTCCAGTTTCGCACCAGAGCAGGGCCTGGGGTTCCCTGAACCGGTGTAGACTGGTTTATGCAAGGAGAGCACCAAATGTGCCCTTCAGAGCATTCCTAGTGGCTTGGGGAGGCTAACTTTCCCAAGCCTGTAACACCAATTTCCAAAGGGAGATAGTGTAACACCCCTCTCCCAAAGGAAATCCTTTGTTCACCCTTCCTGGGCTCAAGCTTTGCAAGCAATAGGAGGACAGAAACCTGTCTGTGAGGTGGCAGCAGCTGGGGCTGCCTCGAAAACATCAGAGGGCTGGAATAGCAATACTGGGGGTCCTCTAAGGAGCCCCCAGGGTGCATGGAATCATACAACCAATGCTTGCAAAAGCCTTGGGGCATGATTCCTACATGTTTGATACCAAACATACCTATGTTCGGAGTTACCATTATGTAGCTGGACATAGGTAGTGACCCATGTCCACTACACGTGCAAAATGGTTTCCCCGCACTCACATAGTCTAGGGAAATGATCCTGGAGGTCATGGGGGCATCTCTGCTAGTGCAGGGGTACCCCCACACACAGGTACTGTGCAACCTGCCCTCAGGGCTGGAGGGCCTGCTATAGGGGTGACTTATAAGTGACCTGGTGCAGTGTAAATGGCAGTGAAAAGGGATTGACCCTTTTCACGCCGGCTGCAATGGCAGTCCTGCAGCAGCCCTTGCAATGGGCTCCCTAAGGGTGGCAAACTATATGCTGCAGCCCATAGGGATTCCCTGGAACCCAAATGTCCTGGGTACCTAGGTACCATATACTAGGGACTTATAAGGGGGCACCAGTATGCCAATTGTGGGTGACAAATGTGTTAACAGTAGCCTGAAATCAAATTTAAGGGGGAGAAAGCATAATCACTGGGTTCCTAGTTAGCAAGATCCCAGTGAACACAGTCAAGCACACTGACATCAGACAGAAAATGGGGGTAACCATGCCAAGAAAGAGGGTACTTTCCTACACTAACCTATGTGCTAAACATTAAAAAGTAAATCTCCAAAGGATGCAGAGAAGGGGCCCATGGTATTGAACCAGCAATCTTCAAGGAAGATCCACCTTATTGGGCACCCTCCTCATGGAATGGATTAGTGATTTGCCAATATATAAAAGAGATCCAAGAGTATACCTGAGAACTACCACCTCGAGGCCCTGATAGACAATGAAGCAAAATACTTTGTAGGAACCATTCTGGAAGAATTACACACTTCGGCTGAGGAAAACCATATAATTCCACTAAATCAGACTGGTTTCACCCAAAAAAAGACACGTGTCAATAAGTAACTTCATGGCCCTGTCCTTGCTGAGTAATTTTGCAAAGTCTTACAAACAACCTGTTCATCTATGCTTTATCAACTACAAATCCACATTCGATAGGGTAAGCCGCAGACAACTATGGGCAAAACTTGTGGTTTGGAAGGTGCTGGTAAACCTTCTAAGAGCACTACAAATGCTACATTTAAAAATGTGGACCAAGGTCATACTGGGAGATGGCTCCCAAATGTCCAGGATGATACCAACAACAGAAGAACTAAAACACGGCTGTGTTCTGTCCTGACTCCTTTTAATCTGTTCCTTTCTGATCATCTGCCATTACTAAATAAAATCAAGTCATGCACCAAAAATGGGAGGAATCTTGCTATCATGACTTTGTTCTGGTCAGCTGGACAAAAGTGGGGTTGCAACATCTTCTTGATGCAACCTTGAAATATACAAACAAAAATGAACTGACCATAAATGTGAAAAAAAAACATATTAAACATTCCATCGGAAAAACTGAACAACTATAATTGACATTTGGGAAATTAAAAGTTTGAGTCAGTGAATGTATGTAAATACCTTGGTGTTTTATTCTACTCTAATGGGAGGTTTGCAACAAAAACTGAGGAAACTAAGAAGAAAGACAAAGCACTAGCAGTTGGACTAGCTCTGCTGCAAAATAAGATGAAGGGCTACTTGCTTTGTCTGATTCTGGAGGTTTGTAAAGCTAAGGTCCTCCCAACCCTGGCTTATTAGAACGAGGCTCTGAAGGATCAGGACAGCACCGTATTGGAAAACACTGTCATAAAAATCTTCAAGACCATTTTCCACCTGCCACCGGATACATCCCCATCAAAAATCAGGATGAAGTTCAGCCTGGTAAAACAATCTTTGGGCAGGAAGATGGCTTTTGTGAACTGTTGCCAAAGCTTCAAATTTGCGAAGTAGGGATCCTTGGGCCACCATCTTTGGTTGGAAATACAGGTGAGGTATCGCTCACCCATGAGAGATTTTTTTTACAAACGTCACTTACATCCCTGGGCCTTTCATCCATATGGACCTCTAATTTCAGCCGCAGCAAATTGAAAAGAATATTGTAACTAAACAATAAAGCATTGTCTCACCTGGAAGACAAGCAGTTGCTGATAAGGAGGAGTCACAGATGGTTAACCCTCAATAACTTTAGGAAAATATCTCCTCAGGCATATTTAGCGACTCCTTATAGCATGTATAATAAGGAGCACTTTTTAAAATACAGATTGGGGATGCTGCCATCACTAAGACATCTTCTGCCTTGGAATAGAAAGGATAGTGGGGAACTCTGCAGACTCTGTGAACAAGCGCCAGAGAATATCATTCACATGCTGTGTCTTTGCAAAGCCTCTCGGAAAGAGTGTTGATGCTTCTCTTTGGTGAGTGTGATGTGGGCATCTTGTAACGGCTTGGCAAATTCTCAGAAATATGTCATCATGGTCTTCATATGACTTGCCAAAGAGTAGAATGGTATCACTCCAATTAAGGAAATTGGTATACCTTGAATTGATTTTCTTATTGATTTCTGAAATATTTCAGCTGCAGACGAAGCACCGAAGCTGAGGCATTTCTAACTGTAAAGTCTGCTGTGAATAGTGAATGTTGTGATATACCTCAACCCTTATTTTATTTGCAGATGCTGACAGCCTTTGTTGAGGTCTTGACTAGCTATCACACAGGCACCATTCAGCTGCTTTACCGTGCCCTGAATTCAGGATGCTACACACCTCTCTCTTTGAATTGCTTGAACAGGTTGATGCATGTCAACACAAATGTGTATTTTACCACCTGCTTGACGTTTTGATGCAGCTATGTCCATTATTAGTGATTTCCTTGTCTGAATGAATTGGGTAGTGTTTCAGATCGATGTAGGGTCCCCATTCTTGAGAGCGACCCAGATTGAAGTCAAAGAAATGGTTTTAATCTTAATTTTTTTTTATTTTTTTTCTTTCTCTCCTTCTTTCTTCCTTTCTTCTTTCTTTCTTTCTTTTTTTCTTTCTTTCTTTCTTTCTTTCTTTCTTTCTTTCTTTCTTTCTTTCTTTCTTTCTTTCTTTCTTTCTATGTTTTATTTGACTGTTTCCAACAAATCACATTAGATTGATTAAGTTGAAATCGGGTATAGTGAATATACACGCATATGCAAGTGATCCGCTTTCTGTGGTACTAACTTTTCACTGTTTATGTTTGCATTTATTTTTAATAAAGATGGGGCTTATTACCTTGAGAAAGGCTCATGTGAGCTGAAACTGTTTTTCTGCTGCATTAAAGGATTTGATATTGTCACCCTGGTGACAGTGTCAACCAGAATGGGATAGGATCACCATTCACTTTACCATTTAAGATGAGTACAGGTCAGTGTTTGTCCTCCCCAGCCATGACATTAATGGATCTTGGCCAGGCTGCACTGCAGGGCCAGTAGAAACTCCTCATTCTCATTGATCTGCTAGGAGCTGAAACTGGTAACGAGCCGATTGAGATGATTAACCAAGACAAAGAGAAGACATCTGAGTAGCCAGTAATGTAATCATGTGCAAGTCTTGAGAGAAATGTCTTCAGCCCTGTATGTCGAACCTGTCACAACATCAGAGTGCAAAGGAGCTCAGGGCATGCCCTGTTTGCAGTAGGGTCTGACACTTTTTTTTCTTCAATAAGCAGCAACAGTGTTCTGTGCATTGTCTTTGATCCTTTCAAGCTGTTTCGTGCATTCCATGCTTGAGATCAGGATAGGCTTTAGGGTAGTGCAACTGGTGCAGTTGCACCTGGCGCTGACGGGAAGTAGGGAGGCTGAGCGATTTACAGTCCAGCGCAAATCACAATTTGAGTTTTATTGTATTGCAAAGTAATGCAAAAGTGTGGAAGGCACTGCTTTGCTTTTAATTTGCATCTAGGGGCATTCCACTGGAGGGGTGTTCCTATGCCACCACACATGGGTTATGATGCAAATCCATACCTACCTTAAATTGTAAAAAATCCTGCTCCTTCTCGAGGCAGGCATAACAAGGAGAGATATTTTTATAGCTCCTGGTTTTTTTCCCTTTTGCATGTGTGCCGAACTGTAGAGCACACAAAGTATCAAACGCCTTAATGTGTATGTTTTATACTGGAAGGGACTCCTTCCAGCACAAAACCTACGTTTTCCCACAATGCAGACACCCTTGCACTAGTGCAGACAAAAATGCAGCTGCACAGTGAGAGAACATAATAGCATATTAGTAGATATGGCACTGTTCTGCTATTTGCCTTTCACACAACAGAGTATACAAAATTTACTGGCTGCACTCTGTAACCGGATATCTGGGCCTTAGATCATTGTAAGTGTATAATGTTCTTGTGAGAAAGCGCCAGCAACCTCCAGAAGAGATACAAGAAATGTACACTTCTACACACTGAGCAGGCTACTTGTGAATCCTCGCTTACAGCTTAGGCTAAATATTTCAGGAGCAGCTCAGCTTGTATGATTAACAAGGGCAAACAAAATGGTGGTTGGCTATCACAACTGCATTAAGGCAACTACGCACAATTTCTAACGCTTCCCTTTTGCACACTATTGTGCTATCACTTGGAGCAATTCTTTAGACCATAATCTGCTAATCTCAAGGATCTTTTCATCGTAACTGATGCAATTTTGTTAACCATACTGAGAATTGCTATCAGTACCATTATCTCCTTCGGGAAATATGAGAGGTAAATATGGGAATGATTCTTTATTTTGCATGAGACAATAAATAGCATTAATTATCATGTAAAAAAAGAAAGATATGACGAAAACAATAATTACTATACCCATTATTTTCATTTTAAGAAATACTCCACCAGTCAGATCAAGCCCATCATTAACTTTTCACTGTTCCTTTATGCTATTTGAATGTTGTCTATTTGGTCATGAATAATGAATGAGACATTACATGAGAATGAAAAATAGTCAGACTCTGCTATGGCACACATATTGTAGCAAGGACAAAATTTAGAGCCATTACAATTTGTAGAATAGCAGCCTCTTACGTGATCCAGAATCAATTCCAATGCAAGGGCTGTCACACTGGCAGCCTCCTCTAGAACTTTAGCAATAGCTGTTACTTCATGGATTGTGAGTCCTAATATATACATGTGGAGCAAAATGGCTAAAAAAGACACAGATTCAGAGATGAATTGGGTGTTCTTTCCTGTAAAAAAGTGCCTTTTTTGTATGGTCACCCCAACACGTTTTGCTCCAGTGCTGTTGGTTATGACCCTGAAAGTGTATTGGAGTCTGCTAACCAGGACCTAGTGTCAGTACTCTTCCTCTAAGTTTGATATGTGTAAATTAGTATCCCCAATTGGCAAGAACCTTAACCCCCTAGTTCCCCGGGACATGGTATCAGTGGTACCCAGGGCATGGGTGTTAAAGGGGTCACCAGGACCTGAAGTACTGATTGTGCTACCCCGAGTGATCCAATTGAACAGATGTCAGCAGGCCTGCCATTGCAGCCCACAGGAGCAGCGTAAACTTCTCGAACTTGCTATCTACAAAATGTATCTCCCTTACCAGCCCACAATTCTGCAACCAGACTTAGGCCCAAGTTGAAACCGCCGGGTGGCCTCCAATGCAGCCGCACTCCCGCAGGGTCTATTAGGAGATCCCCGCTGGGCCGACGGGCGGAAACTTGGTTTCTGCCCGCCGGCCCAGTTGGGATCTCGGCTGCAACACGGGAGCCGTCTCCAAATGGAGCCAGCGGTGTTGCGGCAGTGCGACGGGTGCAGTTGCACCCATCACGCTTTTCACTGTCTGCTATGCAGACAGTGAAAAGCTCCATGGGGCCGTGGCAGGTGGCCCCTGCACTGCCCATGCCACTGGCATGGGCAGTGCAAGGGCCTCCAGGGGCCCCACGACTTCCCTTTCCACCAGCCTTTTTATGGCGGTTCATACTGCCATGAAAAGGCTGGCGGGAGGGGGACTCGTAATCCCCTGGGCAGCGCTGCCCTGGGGGATTACAACCGCGGGACAAAAGTGGCGGGAAACCGCCGGTCCTGGCGGATCGACCGCAGCGCTTCGACCACGGTCGTAATGCCGAGTTTGTACCACCAGCCTGTTGGCGGTACAAACTCCAAAATAGCCCTGGCGGTCTTTTACCACCAGGGTTGTAATGAGGGCCTTAATCCACAATGTAAAGACCTAGTATATTCATATTTTCATTTTAACAGACATCATCTTTGCTTATATTTCCTTCTTTGTTATACATATCAGTGTTTCTCATAACATCAATTGCTGCATTTCTACATTGAAGAAATCTTACATGTACATTGAAAAATAAAAAAATAGAACAAGCATAATCAGAAATATCATCATAATCTACATTATTAACAATAAATCACAGAAAAATTTGTCGTGGCACATGCCATGCTTGCCACTCGGCTGTAACCACAGGAAAATGGGAGCATAATGGAAATGGATTCCAGCTAAAGCTGCAATGTAGTTTATCTACTTTTGTGCGCATGTGGCCTAGGATATGTTGGGTAAACCAGGAAAGAATTTCGGACACGCTATGGGGATCATAAGTAAGCGATTAGAACCAGGAAGATGCAAGCCCCATTGGTTAAACATTGTGCGGAAACTGGGCATGAGGAGGATGATCTCAAATGGCTGATCATAGAAAAAGTCAAAGGGAAAATGGGCCATTCACAGACCAAGGTATGGAAAGAGAGAGTAACCTTTTGGATTTTTTCATTTAAGACAAACATGCGGGGTCTAAATGAAGAAATGTTATAGGTTGGACCTTGAGAACATCACTTAATACCATTAATGATTTGAGGTATTGGGAAGTATGGACCAGTGAAAGACTAGAAGGGCATTTTGTGGCTCTGGATGCAGCATCATTGTTAAGTGTTGATGGCATTAAATACAGGCTACAGTTGTCTTTTGGAACACAAGATAAGGTTTTGGATTAATCTGAATGTGGCTCATTTTTGATACAGTAAATATGACATCGGTAATTGTGTACATGAGGGTCTGATAACAGTTAACATTTGAACAACTGTGTTCGGAATATCTGATTACCACAATAAGCTGGCGCCCGTGGAGAAAGGATGGAAATGCTTAGTGGTCTAGATGTTTTTGATTGAGCACAGCATAGTATAAAATCTATCTTTTAAGACAATTAGGAATTTTACTATTCCGCCGATTGAGGCTGACTGTTAGTACAATGTAGAGCAGGATATATTCTGTTTTTGGTTCGTGGTACAGCAGCTAGTTGCAGGAGATGGAAGCGTTTTTCCGATGGCACAAGAAAGGTTATGCAATAGATGACACAGGCAGAGGTCCAGCTGCAAGGGAGTCAGGGGGGTTAGACTTCCTTCAAGTAGCAGTGCGGAAGTAAGAGTGCAGAAGCAGGCAAGGAACAGCTGGTGAGTACAACACGCCGTATCTTGCCCCAAGAGAACAGGGTGAGTCAATATGCGACGTTAGTGAAAGCTCAGCCGGTTACGTACTGGTCGTTACTCGGTGACCTAGAAAACAAATGAAGGTGGTGTGTGACAAAGAGTGTAGTGTTAAAAGTCTTATACGAGTACCATTTTTTTCATAGAGAGACTGAGGCTGTATGCTGGTGATAGCGCGTCCAGTCTTTATAAATTACTTGTACTTGGACACGCCGGAGGTCGGTGAACCTTTTGACCGAGTTGGGTTCTCACTCATCCAAGAATAGTCGGATCATTCAAATCAATCATCAATAACCATTTTAATCAATAACCAATAATCAATTAATAATCAATCAACAATTAGTTAAACAGAAAAATCAGTAATTAGACACACCATGACCTTTCAGTCATGAATAACCACACCTGTTTATTATAGGTTAATGAGTTTATTTCCCTATATTAACAAAGCTAGCACAATATAAGTAAGTCTCAAAATCAAATGATATACGTATACGAACATTACTAGCTGTCCATAGCGACGGAAGAAAAGCAATCTACGCAATATCTGAAATATAATGCACTCGGTTTTAGCAATGCAAATTACTAATATAAGTAACTGAATTTGACTAATTGCATACATTGGTCAGCATAACAAGATTTCAATTTAGCATGGTGCATCAGATGAATACCTCGACTAGCCTCTAATTAGCATTGGCATGTGGGGCTTCATGCAAAACGAATTTAGTCAACACAAATTTAGGAAAACTTCTAGCTTGAGTTCTATCAAAATAAGCAGTTGGTACCTAAAAAGGAAAACACAATGCATAATACAATTATCCTTTCATATTTACCAAATACAATCAGCATTCAAGGAAAAGTCTTCGTCCTTCAGGTACAGGTTTGATCAGCATGGGCAGATTTCAAAGGGGTCAAATGTTACTGCATGGACAAAACGGGGCAAAATTAAAGTTAAAGTCTCTAGGGTGAGAATTCTTAAAGTCTTTTTCTCTGCGACAGAGAAAAGGCATCAAAGTGTCATTTAAATGGCGTCTTGAATCTGGCTTCAAAATGGCATCAAAGAAAATGGCTGATTTCTCTTTGTCCGGTGGGTTTAAGTAAGAAACGTTCCAAATTCTTCAGGGTCTTCCATTGGAGGGTTCATAGGGTGGCTTCCTTTTGACCAATGAATAGTGTCTTTCTTTTAGTACTCATTTATGCATAAGGAGTCCTTGGAGCTTTGGAACACAAGTAGCAACAAAGTTTGCCAGTTATTTCTGTATCAGAGTCTTTATTGTCTGCACCTGCAGAAACTGACCTTGCTTCAAAGGGGATGAAACTAGCCTAGCACAAAACCTTGAGATAAGTGCATTAGTCATTTCTACTGGAAAAATACAACCTTAAAGTAAAAGTATGTTTTTGTTAATACAAGTGAAAACCACGCAGTTAGATTTGAGACCAGGCAACTAGGCCAAAGCCTCTGCTAAATGTAAGCTAAGCATAAAACAGTTTCAGCAAGAAAATCATAGAATACATTTGCAATTATGATGGATTACTGCATTTGTCGATTCTTCATGATTAATTAAGTTCGTTTATAATAATGGCGAACTCCCTCGTGGGCACATTTTCCCACGTACATTATTTTTCTTGGCTAAAATCACACTAGCTTATACAATTTTGATACATGATATATGAATATTTGTTAGTCTTTCTTTTTCTGCTTCATCAATCCCTCCTCTGATGACTAATTATGCCATCACATTAAATCTTCCATCACAAATTTTATTTCATTAAAATTCTGTTTAGCAATTTGGCACTTCAGTCAATTCCCTCTTCCTTTTTGTTCCCTTTGATGTTTCCCTGTATATTTCCACTATTTTATTTTGTTCTTTCTCTTCTCTTCTCCTTTTGCTTCTTGATTTCAATATTTTAATAGCTTTCCATATTCCCCAAATACCTATTAAGCAGTTTAATATTATTACTATTCTTTTTACTATTTTCAATAATAGTCCGTTCCAAATGTTGCTGAGCCAATTTCCCACGGAAGCAAATCCTTTCCCAACCTTTTCCCATACTCCTGGTTCTTTCAATTCCTTCAATTCTGCACTCTCGTTAGTTAAATTTGTAAGCATTTTCCTAATTTGCCCACTGTTGTCCGGTATATAAGAACAACAGTGACGTGCACTAAGCATTTTGCAAAGCCGCCATTCTTTGCTAAAAGAATGCCTAAAGCAAGCCGATTTTGAAGAGTCATAGCTCTTTCTGCAGGAAGTTCAGTATCCATCAGGATCATTGCTCCTGAGAATTTTGTCAGCATGTTGTCCACAATAGTAGACAACTTTCGTATTTTGATTGAATTCAATATGACCCCTACTGAAGGAATCATCGCTCCAAATATATCTCCTACCACACCAGAAGCTGTCTCCCTTTTCTGAATACGATGTAATTCAGACATCTTTGAAAACGTCTTTAAGTCCTCTAGTTGATAGATCTTTGGAAAAACTATTCCCAAATGACATCTCCCATACCATCCCTTTGGAAGACGATAATAGGCGTTGAGTCCACATATATAATATACTCCTGGAATAGTTGGATCAAGGCCATTTAACATGAACGTCCATTTAGCTTGAAACAAAAACACGTGTTTACATTCACCCGTTCCTACAAAGACTGTGTCATAATATGACTTAGGTCTATATATACAAAGCTTCCCTATATGTATTGCGTCTAAAGCTAGTCTCCCTTGTGTCCTTATTGCGGCAAAAGCATAGTTTTCTACAGATGTTCTTTTGTGTAATTCCCTTTCTAATTTCTCCTTATCCACTTTCCTCTTATCTTCAGTGTGATCTAGAAAGCTTTTCTCTTCAGGCAAAAGTAAGCATGTAAGGTTTTCTCTATGGGCTTGAGCTGCGGAAAAAGGTGATAGTGGTTCAAAGAAACCCCTAACTATTTTTATATAATAATCCCTTGCTATTTTACTCAAGTACTCTATTATAGGGACATATGGAAACATGACATCATGATTGGAATAGAAGTATTGAATAGACTCCTGGCCATAAAATCTGGTCAGTAACAAGCTACACGAAATTCCATATGTAAGCGGCATGCTATGATATGTCACTCCTTATATTACTGAGGTAGGTATTTGTGTGCACACATAACAATCTTTCAAATCCATTGTCTCGACATACTCATTCAACAAGCGATAGAAGAAGTTAGATGAAAGCTCTTTCGTTATCGTGTAAATATTTCTCATCCTGTTCGAGTTTCTGCAGAGGAGTTAAGAGGAGTTAATTCAGTAGTAATTTTAGGAGTAGAAGCATCATTCGCGTCTCTTTCATTCTCTCATTGCATTCCAAGAACTATTGCTATAATTATTAGTACACATGCAGTTATTAGACCTATACACATGTATTTACAACATTTCATTTTATGTCCCTTTGTAGTACTGCCTGGCATGATCTATATAGAATCAGAAAGTTGAAGGCACTTTATCAAATCAGATTTGCATATATATATATGGATATATATATATATGTATATATATAAAGCTGAACGACTTCAATTCAATGTTCACACGGTTTTCTTTAGCAGCTTAGTCTCTTATCGGTTTAGCAGCTTTAGTCTCGAAATTGGTTTCAAAGTCAATCAAGTTATCAATGTCTTATCTGGTTCAAAAGTCAATCAGGTTGTCAATGTCTTATTCAGTAATGTTCATGGAATTTCACCTTTCAAGTACCAAAGTGTTGTTCTGCTTCCTCGTTTTCAAGACTGAGAGATAGAAATTGGTCTGACCAATCGATAGTGGCTGTGTATGCCCACACTGGACCAGAATATCTTCTGCTCGGTATTCTTTTCCTTTTCAATTTTGCATCTCCTTTTGATTCTCTCTAGCTTATGTCTTGTTCTTTGGCTGTGTCCTTTTCTTCACTCGGTGTTGTTATTACGATAGACACTTCTTTTCTTTTCTCCTTCAGTTTTGGCCCCTCATTTTCTTTTAATGTTTCTTTAGTCTTTGATTTCACTGGCGATATGCTTTGTCTCCGTTTCGCGCTGCTTTCAACTGATGGACCTGCAACCGGTTCTGGAAGAATTTGAACGATTTTGCTCTGTTCTGTCTTGTCTCCTTCCCCTAGGAGGTCAATCAGGTTCTCTTTTTCCTTTCCTGTATCGTCTGCTTCTGGGTGAGCCCTCCTCTTATTAGGCTCTCGTGTTTCTTCACCTGTGACAGGATCTTTGTCACCTTCAGGATCTTTGTCACTTCCTGAGGCTTCTTCTCTGTTGTCCTCAAAAGGATCGACTGCGTCTTCCTCAGAAAATATTTCTTCTGTCTCGATTTCTGCTTGTTCGCTTTCAGACTCTCTTTGTTCTGTCTGAGTGCCTGGTACTTTCCTGTCAGTTGCTGGTAATTTCAGCGCTTCAATTTCCTCTTCTTTGGGACACGTCACCCTTTTTGTGTGACTGGCGTGAATCCAGTTGGGAACTCCCGCACACTTCACAGCGGTGGTAGATGTCAGAATCACTTGAAAAGGTCCTTTCCAATTGGGTTCCAGACACGACTTCCTCACATGTTCCTTTATCACGACCCAGTCACCTACTTTCAGGGCGTGTCCTGGACCTTGGATCGGTGGCAAGGTGGTTGATTCACCCTGGTGAGAAAAAGAGCAGACCACATCAGCCAGACCTTTGCAGTAGTCCAACACCATATCATCTGTGATATTTACAAGAGCATTTGCAGGAACTGCTGGAAGTCTCATGGCTCTGCCCATGAGGATTTCATGCGGTGATAGTCCAGTTTTTCTATCAGGTGTGTTTCTCATTGACATTAACACCAAGGGCAATGCGTCAGGCCATTTCAAGTTTGTGGATGCGCATATTTTCGCCATCCTCGATTTCAATGTGCCATTCATTTGCTCCACTAGTCCTGATGCTTCAGGGCGGTAGCTACAATGCAACTTTTGTTCAATGTTCAGTGCTGCACACAGTAATTTGATCACTTTGTTATTGAAGTGACTTCCTCTATCTGATTCTAAAGAGATCGGGAATCCGAAACGTGGTATTAGTTCTCTCAAGAGTAATTTTGCAACTGTAAGGCTGTCATTTCTACGTGTAGGGTATGCTTCAATCCAGTGACTGAAAATACACACAATCACCAACACATACTTCAAGCCTGCATGCATAGGCATCTCAATGAAATCCATTTGCATCCTGCTGAATGGCCCACCTGCTCTTCCAATGTGGCTCAAATTTACTACTGTTCCCTTCCCTGCGTTCATTTGTTGGCAAATGATGCATCATTGGCAAACTGCTTCAGCAACTTGACGGAATTTGGGATTAAACCAATCAATTTTGAATAGTCTAATCATGGCATCCCTTCCAAGGTGGGCTTGTCCATGATACAACCTAGCTAATAGCGTCAAAAGACTTTCTGGCAGAACCAATCTCCCTTCACTTGAAACCCACAAATCATCTGGTTTCTTTATGCATTGTAATTTGCTCCATGAGAGTTTCTCATCCTTACTGACATTATTTTGTAGGAATTTCAATTCTTCGATTGTATCTACAACTTTTAGAGCAAAGGCTTCACTTGTTTCAAGTTCTGGCTCATTTATCAAGTTCCATTCGCCTCTAAGCAATACAGTTTAATGTGCAAAACCTCGCGACTTGATCTGCATATCCGTTTCCCAAAGAAACTAAGGCCCTCATTCTGACCTTGGCGGGCGGCGGAGGCCGCCCGCCAAAGTCCCGCCGTCAGGTTACCGTTCCGCGGTCGAAAGACCGCGGCGGTAATTCTGACATTCCCGCTGGGCTGGCGGGCGGCCGCCTTCAGGCCGCCCGCCAGCCCAGCGGGAAAGAGGCTTCCACGATGAAGCCGGCTCGGAATCGAGCCGGCGGAGTGGAAGCTGTGCGACGGGTGCAGTTGCACCCGTCGCATATTTCACTGTCTGCCAAGCAGACAGTGAAATACTTGTAGGGGCCCTCTTACGGGGGCCGGTCGGACCGCCGGGATCTGGATGGCGGTAGGGGGGGTCGGAATCCCCTCGGCGGCGCCGCCTTGGAGGATTCAATGGGGCGGCGGTACACTGGCGGGAGACCGCCAGTGTTGCCGGTCCGACCGCGGCTTTACCGCCGCGGTCGGAATCCCCATTGGAGCACCGCCGGCCTGTCTTTGACCGCCAGGGTCAGAATGACCGCCTAAGTCTTGTGATTTCGAGTGTGTACTGCATTTTACCACTGCCACTTCTCCTGGCAACTGGATAGCGTGTAACAATTCTCTTATTCTTTCACTATTTTTCACAGGTGACCCTGAAGAGGTCATGAAGCCTCTCTGTGACCACAATTGTCCAAAATCATGCACTATTCCAAATCCGAACTGACTGTCAGTGTAAATGGTGACTTTCATTAATGCGGAAAGTTGGCAAGCTCTAGTAAGGGCTACTACTTCCGCTACTTGTGCAGAGTAAACTCCCTGAAGCCAAGATGCTGTTATTGTACATACAGCATATCCGGCTTTCAATATTCCTAGTGCATCTCTTAAACATGAACCATCAACAAAAATTATTTGATCATTTTCTTTCAATCGGGTGTCTTTGAAATCAGGTCCTGGTTTTGTACAAAATTCAGTCACCTGAAGACAGTCGTGCTCAATGTCTTCAGCGTTCTCAATTGCGACATTTTCACTGGGAAACGCAGTTGCTGGATTCGACGTAGTGCACCTTTTCAGCTGCACATTGGGTGATCCCAAAATTATTGTCTCGTACCTTGTAAGCCTAGCACCGGTTATGTGCTGTGTTCGGGAACGTGTCAAAAGTATTTCGACTGAGTGAGGGACCATAACTGTTAAAGGATGTCCCATCACTATTCCTTCACTCTGAGTTAGGCTTACAGTATACCAACTGCTGCTACAGCACGCAAGCATCCCGTTAAGGTTGCTGCAACTGGATCCAAAGTAGTGGAAAAATATGCTACTGGTCTGTTCATGCCACCATGGGCTTGAGTCAAGACAGACAAGGAACATGTATCACGTTCATAACAAAACAATGTGAATGGCTTTGTGTAATCAGGCATACCTAAAGCTGGAGCTCTGCACATGCATTCCTTTAATTCAATAAAAGCATCCATTTCATCTCTTGTCAACACTATTTCATCCAACGCATCTTTCTGGGGTAGTTTCAGTGAAGGTTTGGCTAGAGTTGAATAATTGGGAATCCATTGGCGACAGTAGCTCACCATTCCCAAAACCTTTCTCACCTCTTTTCTCGTCTTGGGTGGACTCATTTGAAGTACACTTGTTATCCTTTCTTTCATGATTCTTCTCAACCCTTTCTCTATCTGATGACCCAAATATTTCACTTTCTTCTGGCAGAATTGTAATTTTGAAGGAGACACTTTGTGTCCATTCCTTCCCAAATGATTCAATAGAGCAATAGTGTCAACCGTACAATCATTTTCTGTTTTGAATGCGATCCGCAAATCGTCAATATACTGTACTAAGGTTGATTCAAATGGTAATTCCAATGATTCCAAATCTTTCTTTAGAATCTGATTGAAAATTGATGGTGAATCCGAAAACCCTTGAGGAATTCGACACCAACTGTAGACTCTGTCCAGGAATTTGAAGCAAAAGAGAAATTTGCTGTCCTCATGAAGAGGCACAGAAAAGAATGCTTGTGACAAGTCTATGACTGAGAACCACTCTGCATCACAGGGAATTTGAAACATTATCACAGCTGGATTTGGTACCACGGGACAACATTTGAATATTATGTCATTTATTTTTCTCAAATCTTGAACAATTTGAACCTTTCCACTCGGTTTTATTAGCCACCTTGATTAGTCAATTACATGGACTACTTAGTACTTCTTTCAGTACTCCCTGTTTCACAAACACGTCAATGAGTTGGGCGACTTTCATGAGAGTGTTTTGTGACATATGGTATTTTTGGAGTCTGAGGAAAGTTTACTTTGGGTTTTACAGTCACTTTCACTGGTTCTGCTCCTTTAACCAATCCTACTTCTTTCCCTGTCATATCCCACACTCCCTTTTCAACTGTTTCCTGTAACTCAGCAGGAATATCTGCTTCAGTGAACATTTGATAAAGAGTAATCAGGGGCTACTCTTCATCGACAGTTTCCACTTCGTCCTCTCCTAAACTGTCCTCTTCTTCCTCATCACTGTTCGTCTGAATTTTAATTCCATCATTTGAGCACATAATAGAGCATCCCAATTTGCACAATAAATCTCTCCCTAACAGGGATATCGGGCTTGAGTCACACACCACAAATTTATGTAAACCTCGAAAGTTACCAATTTTGACTTGCACTGAATCTGTAATTGGGTTTGCCAAATACCTATTTGCTACTCCTACTACTTGAACTGTTCTCCCTGAGAGTGGCAAATTTGGTACTTCGATACTTCTAACTGTAGAGCGTGTAGCCCCTATGTCAACCAGAAATGAAACGCTGTGTCCCATAACTCTTCCTTCCATATACGGTCCCTTTTGATAAACTTCCAAAGATGCTGCAAGCATACAATTTCCCTCCTCATCTGAACTTTCACTCTCCCATACATCGTTTATTCCATTCTCACTGTGTAATGGGAATTGGTGTACTGTGTCATTTTGATTCATTCCTTGACCCGTGACCTGTTGAGGAAGCATTACTTGTTGCTGATTCATTGATGCTAACGGTATTTGCATTTGTTGATTAGGTACCATAGGAAACTTCTGTTGCACTAGCTGCAACTGTGCCATTTGTACACAGGGCATTTGCACCTGCTGTGGTTGTATTGGTTGTAGACCCTGCATCTGATTTACATCATTTTGGAAATTTGGATTTGGACCTGTCGATTTCGGTCCTCTCATATTCTGAAATGTATTGACATCATTGTTTTGCTGACCTACACCTTCCTGCACCAACATTGGGCACTCCTGTTTCCAATGCCCGACGATTCTGCACGTGTGACATGGCATCACCTTCTTCATTGCCTGTATACCATTTGGAATCACAACAGTATTTAAATCAGGACCATTATTCACAAAACCTCCTCGGCCTCTGCCTCTCATCTGTGGCTGAAACATAGCATTTCCCTCCTGTTGCTGCTGCGGCAACTGTTGTTGGAAACCTTGCAAACCTGTCTGAGCTGCTCTAATTTGCATCACCATCACTTTTTCCTTCAACTTTTTCTGTTTTGTCTCAATCTCATCACTGCAGTATTTTGCATAGTTCAACACTTCATCGATCGATTTTGACTGCCAACAAATCAAATGCATTTTAATCATCTGACTGATTTCGGGTCTCAACCCTTCCACAAATCTGAACACAAAATGGAGCATGTCCTTTGCCTCAATCGTGTCCGTACCACTGTAATTTTTAAACGCTTCAACAATCTCTCATAGTATGCATGTATCGACTCCTTGACCTCCTGTGCTGTTCTGTCAATCTTCTGCCAATCTACATTTTTCGACGCAACCTTTGTTTTCAAATGCTCAATCACCTTATGGTATTAGCTCATTACCGTAGGTGATAGTGCACCTGTGTCCCTATCTCTTTCTGGTTCACTTGTTGGCCAACCTACAGCCCTTTTACAATCTTCCCACTAATCTGCCGGAACCACAATTTCAAATAAATTATTCAGGTCTTCCCAAAGACATTTTGCGAGTTTCACAAATCTATCTGTTTGTTGATACCATTCGATAGGTTTCTCTCTTAATTTAGGGAAGTCATCCATAAAGGATTGAATATCACACCTGTGCCATGGTACATGGACAAGCTTTCCCCCTGCCGTTTCTCTCATTGGTAACATGGTTATCAGATCATCATTCTGTTGTACTTTCTCATTCCGGTCTGGGGTACTCTCTTTCTTCTTGTCCTTTTTCTTAACCCACCTGCTCTCCCATTTGTCTATACATCTCCAAACCTGCGCGCTTTGCAGTATCTCTTTAAGGTGTGTTTTCATTCCTGCAGACCTCATGTGTTCAAAATCTTTTGTTTCAAAGTCTAACCTGTAACTTCTGCTCAAGTGTTTGGTTTTACCTATATCGACTTTGTTTCTGTCTGCAATTTCTTGTAACTTCTTATGTATGCTGCTTACTTCTCTTGTAATTATAGGACACATGTATCTCAGCTCTTCTTCATTGTATGATTCTAACCTGTTCAGACCCATCGTTACCTCAACTAGTTTGTCTGCTTCCATGCCCAATCTTATTGTATTTAAGTATTCTTTTCCTTTCCCGCTGGGTGTACTCTGTGGAGAGTTCAGGCTATTCAAACATTGTGTTAACTGTTGTGCATTCAGTCCCATTAATGTGGCACTTACGTCTACTGCTACTGATGGCTTCTGTAGCACTTCTGTTTTTGAAGTTAGCAGTACTATTAGTGGTGGACCTGACCTTACCACAGTTGACGGAGCACAAGCTGGAATTGAACTAAATTCCAACAAAGACCCAGATCTATTTAGCAGTGTACCTACCGGAGTAGTTTCTTGAGTATTTTCTATGTATCTCCTTCCTGTCTCATTTTGTGTCATTACCCCTTGGTCGCATACACTCGGCTTTGCCTGTATATGCAATGGCACTGGCGGACCTACAGTGATAGGCAAAGATATTGCATCCGGATTCTGTCTGTTCCCCGAATTCTGTGGCATGTTAATTCCCACATTATGGTTCATCATTGCTGGCATATCTAACTGGTTTTCTGCTATTTGAGCGTACTTCGGCACTTCTTTCATCTGCTTTTGAGGCATCAAAATGTGTGTTGATTCGGCTTGAATCAATGTTGGTCTTTGGTAATTCTGTCCTTCCTGTGCCATTGAACTAGAAGTCATTTCCAGATTATGCTCATCACAATAGCGCCTCTGAACCTGTGGCTGATAATCATTGACAGATTTCAATTTCGCCATGTCGGGATATATTCTCTGAACTTGTGGTATTTCTGGTGCAAAGAGCATATTGGGACTATCTTGCCTCTGCGATATTCTCAAATTCGGTGTTACAGTACCCTGTATTGGTTCTGGAGGGGCAGTACTAGTGCTTGGGCCATTTTCACTTTCCACATATGGTGACAGGCGGTCATTTAGCAATTGCAGAATGAACTCCTCATCGTCTGATTCGTCTGACCTTTTCGAATTTCTATTGTTTTCTCTATCTCTGGACTGACTCCTGTTTGTTTTATAGGTAGCTTTCCTTCCTTCCGTCTCTTCTTCGTCAGTAATTGCTGGAAACAATTTAATCCCCTGCAATATATCTGACCTCCAAACCTTTTGAGTGCTATCCCATCTAGCATCCGCTAGTGTCTTTTCTACTTTTCTCACTCTTGTCTCAAATTTCTTTTGTAGCTGTCTCCTAGCCATTTGCTCCCAAATTGCTAATGCTTCAAACTGTGCTGGTCTTGGAGGTACTTTCATGTCATATAGCGTGAATCTTAGAAACTCCAAAACTCTTAGATTAAACGAGCCATGGATAGGGAAAACTACACTTCCATGCTTTTCTGTTAATTTACACTATTGCTTTAACCAAAGACATGGTGCAGCACCCTTTTGTTCGATCACAATGTAAGCTGGTGCACCCTCGGGCGGTGTTTCTTCTCCTACATTTGCTCTAATATATACGTCCCCCCTTAAGGCACTCTTAAGTGCTTTGAAAAATGTAATCTTTCCGTCTTTTATTTTCTCAAAAAAATGTAATCAATAAGTGACTTTAATTCCCGGAATACTCTTCGCTTGCCTTTCCCCACCAATTGCGCTTCACGGACTGCATTCAATCTGTGTGCGACCCTTCTTACCAACCAACCTATCCCAGCGCAGCTTCTAGTGAACTCACACCCACACACTGCGGCTGACAAAGTCCTGCGGCTTGACCTCTTTCATTCAACTTCACTCAAAACTAATTTCCACAATATATCGCGAGCACTAACCAAAAGAAGAAAACAAATCTGTTGGTTTAATACAGGAAGGGTAATACAGTCGCTTCAGAAACCTTAGGGATTTTTCATTAGCCTCGGCAGCTATTCCATCTTTCTCGGTTTCCCACTTTCGCAAGCAAAATTTGACCCGCAAACTTTACTCTCAACTGATCAATGAACTATTCTATTGCGCCTTAAAATTCGTCAAATCTCAGAGTCAAAATTTTCTTTTATTCCTCAACATTCGTACTGACTTGTTGACCACGCCCGATCAACCTACTAAACCGAACAAATGACAACATCAATCAAGTGTCTCATACACTTTTCAACATACTCAGGAGCAATGTTCCCTGTAAGGCACACGCGCGAGTGCGTGCACACCTTTCCTTCCCCCATCGCGCAGGCCCCTTTGGCAAGCGCGCACGTTGTGCTGCTATCAAATGTTCCACCATTCCTATACTTTGTGGTAGTTTATATGCGTTATCACTTTCTAAGCCTAAATAAGCCTTTTAGAGCGATATACGTGCTCCCCTAAGGCAGATAATGCTCATATTTGAATCTGGATTGAAGTCAATGAAAACAGCGTTTAAATGCCGCGGGGAGTGTTTTAAACATCATTTGGCGTACTTTAGCATACAAGCGAGGAAGTGATATTTGTCTTGGAAATTAATGGTTAATGAGCTAGGAAATGCTTCAGAACAGTAGAAAATGTGCTGTTATCAAATGTTCCACCATTCCTATACTTTGTGGTAGTTTATATGCGTTATCTGAGCACCACCCTTAGGGTGGTGATGGATAGTGTAGTGGTCACTCCCTTTTCCCTTGTCCAGTTTCGCACCAGAGCAGGGCCTGGGGTTCCCTGAACCGGTGTAGTCTGGTTTATGCAAGGAGAGCACCAAATGTGCCCTTCAGAACATTCCCAGTGGCTTGGGGAGGCTAACTTTCCCAAGCCTGTAACACCGATTTCCAAAGGGAGATAGTGTAACACCCCTCTCCCAAAGGAAATCCTTTGTTCACCCTTCCTGGGCTCAAGCTTTTCAAGCAATAGGAGGACAGAAACCTGTCTGTGAGGTGGCAGCAGCTGGGGCTGCCTCGAAAACCTCAGAGGGCTGGAATAGCAATACTGGGGGTCCTCCAAGGAGCCCCCAGGGTGCATGGAATCATACAACCAATGCTTGCAAAAGCCTTGTGGCATGATTCCTACATGTTTGATACCAAACATACCTATGTTCGGAGTTACCATTATGTAGCTGGACATAGGTAGTGACCCATGTCCACTACACGTGCAAAATGGTGTCCCCGCACTCACATAGTCCAGGGAAATTATCCTGGAGGTCGTGGGGGCATCTCTTCTAGTGCAGGGGTACCCCCACACACAGGTACTGTGCACCCTACCCTCATGGCTGGAGGGCCTGCTATAGGGGTGACTTATAAGTGACCTGGTGCAGTGTAAATGGCAGTGAAAAGGGATTGACCCTTTTCACGCCGGCTGCAATGGCAGTCCTGCGGAAGCCCTTGCAATGGGCTCCCTAAGGGTGGCAAACTATATGCTGCAGCCCATAGGGATTCCCTGGAACCCAAATGTCCTGGGTACCTAGGTACCATATACTAGGGACTTATAAGGGGGCACCAGTATGCCAATTGTGGGTGACAAATGTGTTAACGGTTGCCTGAAATCAAATTTACGGGGGAGAAAGCATAATCACTGGGTTCCTAGTTAGCAAGATCCCAGTGAACACAGTCAAGCACACTGACATCAGGCAGAAAATGGGGGTAACCATGCCAAGAAAGAGGGTACTTTCCTACACTAACCTATGTGCTAAACATTAAAAAGTAAATCTCCAAAGGATGCAGAGAAGGGGCCCATGGGATTGAACCAGCAATCTTCAAGGAAGATCCACCTTATTGGGCACCCTCCTCATGGAATGGATTAGTGATTTTGCCAATATATAAAGGAGATCCAAGAGTATACCTGAGAACTACCACCTCGAGGCCCTGATAGACAATGAAGCAAAATACTTTGTAGAAACCATTCTGGAAGAATTACACACCTCGGCTGAGGAAAACCATATAATTCCACTAAATCAGACTGGTTTCACCCAAAAAAAGACACGTGTCAATAAGTAACTTCATGGCCCTGTCATTGCTGAGTGATTTTGCAAAGTCTTACAAACAACCTGTTCATCTATGCTTTATCAACTACAAATCCACATTCGATAGGGTAAGCCGCAGACAACTATGGGCAAAACTTGTGGTTTAGAAGGTGCTGGTAAACCTTCTAAGAGCACTACAAATGCTACATTTAAAAATGTGGACCAAGGTCATACTGGGAGATGGCTCCCAAATGTCCAGGATGATACCAACAACAGAAGAACTAAAACACGGCTGTGTTCTGGCCTGACTCCTTTTAATCTGTTCCTTTCTGATCATCTGCCATTACTAAATAAAATCAAGTCATCCACCAAAAATGGGAGGAATCTTGCTATCATGACTTTGTTCTGGTCAGCTGGACAAAAGTGGGGTTGCAACATCTTCTTTATGCAACCTTGAAATATACAAACAAAAATGAACTGACCATAAATGTGAAAAAAAACATATTAAACATTCCAACTGAAAAAATGAACAACTATAATTGACATTTGGGAAATTAAAAGTTTGAGTCAGTGAATGTATGTAAATACCTTGGTGTTTTATTCTACTCTAATGGGAGGTTTGCAACAAAAACTGAGGAAACTAAGAAGAAAGACAAAGCACTAGCAGTTGGACTAGCTCTGCTGCAAAATAAGATGAAGGGCTACTTGCTTTGTCTGATTCTGGAGGTTTGTTCAGCTAAGGTCCTCCCAACCCTGCCTTATTAGAACGAGGCTCTGAAGGATCAGGACAGCACCGTATTGGAAAACACTGTCATAAAAATCTTCAAGACCATTTTCCACCTGCCACCGGATACATCCCCAGCAAAAATCAGGAAGGAGTTCAGCCTGGTAAAACAATCTTTGGGCAGGAAGATGGCTTTTGTGAACTGTTGCCAAAGCTTCAAATTTGCGAAGGAGGGATCCTTGGGCCACCATCTTTGGTTGGAAATACAGGGGAGGTATCGCTCACCCATGAGAGATTCTTTTTACAAACGTCACTTACATCCCTGGGCCTTTCATCCATATGGACCTCTAATTTCAGCCGCAGCAAATTGAAAAGAATATTGTAACTAAACAATAAAGCATTGTCTCACCTGGAAGACAAGCAGTTGCTGATAAGGAGGAGTCACAGATGGTTAACCCTCAATAACTTTAGGAAAATATCTCCTCAGGCATATTTAGCGACTCCTTATAGCATGTATAATAAGGAGCACTTTTTAAAATACAGATTGGGGATGCTGCCATCACTAAGACATCTTCTGCCTTGGAATAGAAAGGATAGTGGGGAACTCTGCAGACTCTGTGAACAAGCGCCAGAGAATATCATTCACATGCTGTGTCTTTGCAAAGCCTCTTGGAAAGAGTGTTGATGCTTCTCTTTGGTGAGTGTGATGTGGGCATCTTGTAATGGCTTGGCAAATTCTCAGAAATATGTCATCATGGTCTTCATATGACTTGCCAAAGAGTAGAATGGTATCACTCCAATTAAGGAAATTGGTATACCTTGAATTGATTTTCTTATTGATTTCTGAAATATTTCAGCTGCAGACGAAGCACTGAAGCTGAGGCATTTCTAACTGTAAAGTCTGCTGTGAATAGTGAATGTTGTGATATACCTCAACCCTTATTTTATTTGCAGCTGCTGACAGCCTTTGTTGAGGTCTTGACTAGCTATCACACAGGCACCATTCAACTGCTTTACCGTGCTCTGAATTCAGGATGCTACACACCTCTCTCTTTGAATTGCTTGAACAGGTTGATGCATGTCAACACAAATGTGTATTTTACCACCTGCTTGACGTTTTGATGCAGCTATGTCCATTATTAGTGATTTCCTTGTCTAAATGAATTGGGTAGTGTTTCAGATCAATGTAGGGTCCCCATTCTTGAGAGCGACCCAGATTGAAGTCAAAGAAATGGTTTTAATCTTAATTTCTTTTTATTTTCTTTCTTTCTCTCCTTCTTTCTTCCTTTCTTACTTTCTTTCTTTCTTTCTATGTTTTATTTGACTGTTTCCAACAAATCACATTAGATTGATTAAGTTGAAATCGCGTATAGTGAATATACACGCATATGCAAGTGATCCGCTTTCTGTGGTACTAACTTTTCACTGTTTATGTTTGCATTTATTTTTAATAAAGATGGGGCTTATTACCTTGAGAAAGGCTCATGTGAGCTGAAAATGTTTTTTTTTTTCTGCTGCATTAAATGATTTGATATTGTCACCCTGGTGACAGTGTCAACCAGAATGGGATAGGATCACCATTCACTTTAACATTTAAGATGAGTACAGGTCAGTGTTTGTCCTCCTCAGCCATGACATTAATGGATCTTGGCCAGGCTGCACTGCAGGGCCAGTAGAAACTCCTCATTCTCATTGATCTGCTAGGAGCTGAAACTGGTAACAAGCCGATTGAGATGATTAACCAAGACAAAGAGAAGACATCTGAGTAGCCAGTAATGTAATCATGTGCAAGTCTTGAGAGAAATGTCTTCAGCCCTGTATGTCGAACCTGTCACAACATCAGAGTGCAAAGGAGCTCAGGGCATGCCCTGTTTGCAGTAGGGTCTGACACTTTTTTTTCTTCAATAAGCAGCAACAGTGTTCTGTGCATTGTCTTTTATCCTTTCAAGCTGTTTCGTGCATTCCATACTTGAGATCAGGATAGGCTTTAGGGTAGTGCAACTGGTGCAGTTGCACCTGGCGCTGACGGGAAGTAGGGGAGGCTGAGCAATTTACAGTCCAGCGCAAATCACAATTTGAGTTTTATTGTATTGCAAAGTAATGCAAAAGTGTGGAAGGCACTGCTTTGCTTTTAATTTGCATCTAGGGGCATTCCACTGGAGGTGCATGGGTGTTCCTATGCCACCACACATGGGTTATGATGCAAATCCATACCTTCCTTAAATTGTAAAAAATCCTGCTCCTTCTCGAGGCAGGCATAACAAGGAGAGATATTTTTATAGCTCCTGGTTTTTTTCCCTTTTGCATATGTGCCGAACTGTAGAGCACACAAAGTATCAAACTCCTTAATGTGTATGTTTTATACTGGAAGGGACTCCTTCCAGCACAAAACCTACGTTTCCCACAATGCAGACACCCTTGCACTAGTGCAGACAAAAATGCAGCTGCACAGTCAGAGAACATAACAGCATATTAGTAGATATGGCACTGTTCTGCTATTTGCCTTTCACACAACAGAGTATACAAAATTTACTGGCTGCACTCTGTAACTTCTACGGATATCTGGGCCTTAGATCATTGTAAGTGTATAATGTTCTTGTGAGAAAGCGCCAGCAACCTCCAGAAGAGATACAAGAAATGTACACTTCTACACACTGAGCAGGCTACTTGTGAATCCTCGCTTACAGCTTAGGCTAAATATTTCAGGAGCAGCTCAGCTTGTATGATTAACAAGGGCAAACAAAATGGTGGTTGGCTATCAGAACTGCATTAAGGCAACTACGCACAATTTATAACGCTTCCCTTTTGCACACTATTGTGCTATCACTTGGAGCAATTCTTTAGAACATAATCTGCTAATGTCAAGGATCTTTTCATCGTAACTGATGCAATTTTGTTAACCATACTGAGAATTGCTATCAGTACCATTATCTCCTTTGGGAAATATGAGAGGTAAATATGGGAATGATTCTTTATTTTGCATGAGACAATAAATAGCATTAATTATCATGTAAAAAAAGAAACATATGACGAAAACAATAATTACTATACCCATTATTTTCATTTTAAGAAATACTCCACCAGTCAGATCAAGCCCATCATTAACTTTTCACTGTTCCTTTATGCTATTTGAATGTTGTCTATTTGGTCATGAATAATGAATGAGACATTACATGAGAATGAAAAATAGTCAGACTCTGCTATGGCACACATATTGTAGCCAGGACAAAATTTAGAGCCATTACAATTTGTAGAATAGCAGCCTCTTATGTGATCCAGAATCAATTCCAATGCAAGGGCTGTCACACTGGCAGCCTCCTCTAGAACTTTAGCAATAGCTGTTACTTCATGGATTGTGAGTCCTAATCTATACATGTGGAGCAAAATGGCTAAAAAAGACACAGATTCAGAGATGAATTGGGTGTTCTTTCCTGTAAAAAAGTGCCTTTTTTGTATGGTCACCCCAACACATTTTGCTCCAGTGCTGTTGGTTATGACCCTGAAAGTGTATTGGAGTCTGCTAACCAGGCCCTAGTGTCAGTACTCTTCCTCTAAGTTTGATATGTGTAAATTAGTATCCCCAATTGGCAAGAACCTTAACCCCCTAGTTCCCCGGGACATGGTATCAGTGGTACCCAGGGCATGGGTGTTAAAGGGGTCACCAGGACCTGAAGTACTGATTGTGCTACCCCGAGTGATCCAATTGAACAGATGTCAGCAGGCCTGCCATTGCAGCCCACAGGAGCAGTGTAAACTTCTCGAACTTGCTAGCTACAAAATTTATCTCCCTTACCAGCCCACAATTCTGCAACCAGACTTAGGCCCAAGTTGAAACCGCCGGGTGGCCTCAAATGCAGCCGCACTCCCGCAGGGTCTATTAGGAGATCTCCGCTGGGCCGGCGGGCGGAAACCTGGTTTCTGCCCACCGGCCCAGTTGGGATCTCGGCTGCAACACGGGAGCCGTCTCCAAATGGAGCCAGCGGTGTTGCGGCAGTGCGACGGGTGCAGTTGCACCCGTCACGCTTTTCACTGTCTGCTATGCAGACAGTGAAAAGCTCCATGGGGCCGTGGCAGGTGGCCCCTGCACTCCCCATGCCACTGGCATGGGCAGTGCAAGGGCCCCCAGGGGCCCCACGACTTCCCTTTCCACCAGCCTTTTCATGGCGGTTCATACTGCCATGAAAAGGCTGGCGGGAGGGGGACTCGTAATCCCCTGGGCAGCGCTGCCCTGGGGGATTACAACCGCGGGACAAAAGTGGCGGGAAACCACCGGTCCTGGCGGATCGACCGCGGCGCTTCGACCGCGGTCGTAATGCCTGAGTTTGTACCACCAGCCTGTTGGCGGTACAAACTGCAAAATAGCCCTGGCGGTCTTTGACCACCAGGGTTGTAATGAGGGCCTTAATCCACAATGTAAAGACCTAGTATATTCATATTTTCATTTTAACAGACATCATCTTTGCTTATATTTCCTTCTTTGTTATACATATCAGTGTTTCTCATAACATCAATTGCTGCATTTCTACATTGAAGAAATCTTACATGTACATTGAAAAATAAAAAAAATAGAACAAGCATAATCAGAAATATCATCATAATCTACATTATTAACAATAAGTCACAGAAAAATTTGTCGTGGCACATGCCATGCTTGCCACTCGGCTGTAACCACAGGAAAATGGGAGCATAATGGAAATGGATTCCAGCTAAAGCTGCAATGTAGTTTATCTACTTTTGTGCGCATGTGGCCTAGGATATGTTGGGTAAACCAGGAAAGAATTTCGGACACGCTATGGGGATCATAAGTAAGCGATTAGAACCAGGAAGATGCAAGCCCCATTGGTTAAACATTGTGCGGAAACTGGGCATGAGGAGGATGATCTCAAATGGCTGATCATAGAAAAAGTCAAAGGGAAAATGGACCATTCACAGACCAAGGTATGGAAAGAGAGAGTAACCTTTTGGATTTTTTCATTTAAGACAAACATGCGGGGTCTAAATGAAGAAATGTTATGGGTTGGACCTTGAGAACATCACTTAATACCATTAATGATTTGAGGTATTGTGAAGTATGGACCAGTGAGAGACTAAAAGGGCATTTTGTGGCTCTGGATGCAGCATCATTGTTAAGTGTTGATGGCATTAAATACAGGCTACAGTTGTCTTTTGGAACACAAGATAAGGTTTTGGATTAATCTGAATGTGGCTCATTTTTGATACAGTAAATATGACATCGGGAATTGTGTACATGAGGGTCTGATAACAGTTAACATTTGAACAACTGTGTTCGGAATATCTGATTACCACAATAAGCTGGCACCCGTGGAGAAAGGATGGAAATGCTTAGTGGTCTAGATGTTTTTGATTGAGCACAGCATAGTATAAAATATATCTTTTAAGACAATTAGGAATTTTACTATTCCGCCGATTGAGGTGACTGTTAGTACAATGTAGAGCAGGATATATTCTGTTTTTGGTTCGTGGTACAGCAGCTAGTTGCAAGAGATGGAAGCGTTTTTCCGATGGCACAAGAAAGGTTACGCAATAGATGACACAGGCAGAGGTCCAGCTGCAAGGGAGTCAGGGGGGTTAGACTTCCTTCAAGTAGCAGTGCGGAAGTAAGAGTGCAGAAGCAGGCAAGGAACAGCTGATGAGTACAACACGCTGCATCTTGCCCCAAGAGAACAGGGTGAGTCAATAGGCGCGGTTAGTGAAAGCTCAGCCGGTTACGTACTGGTCGTTACTCGGTGACCTAGAAAACAAATGAAGGTGGTGTGTGACAAAGAGTGTAGTGTTGAAAGTCTTTTACGAGTACCATTTTTTTCATAGAGAGACTGAGGCTGTATGCTGGTGATAGCGCGTCCAGTCTTTATAAATTACTTGTACTTGGACACGCCGGAGGTCGGTGAACCTTTTGACCGAGTTGGGTTCTCACTCATCCAAGAATAGTCGGATCACTCAAATCAATCATCAATAACCATTTTAATCAATAACCAATAATCAATTAATAATCAATCAACAATTAGTTAAACAGAAAAATCAGTAATTAGACACACCATGACCTTTCAGTCATGAATAACCACACCTGTTTATTATAGGTTAATGAGTTTATTTCCCTATATTAACAAAGCTAGCACAATATAAGTAAGTCTCAAAATCAAATGATATACGTATACGAACATTACTAGCTGTCCATAGCGACGGAAGAAACGCAATCTACGCAATATCTGAATTATAATGCACTCGGTTTTAGCAATGCAAATTACTAATATAAGTAACTGAATTTGACTAATTGCATACATTGGTCAGCATAACAAGATTTCAATTTAGCATGGTGCATCAGATGAATACCTCGACTAGCCTCTAATTAGCATTGGCATGTGGGGCTTCATGCAAAACGAATTTAGTCAACACAAATTTAGGAAAACTTCTAGCTTGAGTTCTATCAAAATAAGCAGTTGGTACCTAAAAAGGAAAACACAATGCATAATACAATTATCCTTTCATATTTACCAAATACAATCAGCATTCAAGGAAAAGTCTTCGTCCTTCAGGTACCGGTTTGATCAGCATGGGCAGATTTCAAAGGGGGCAAATGTTACTGCATGGACAAAACGGGGCAAAATTTAAGTTAAAGTCTCTAGGGTGAGAATTCTTAAAGTCTCTTTCTCTGCGACAGAGAAAAGGCATCAAAGTGTCATTTAAAATGGCGTCTTGAATCTGGCTTCAAAATGGCATCAAAGAAAATGGCTGATTTCTCTTTGTCCGGTGGGTTTAAGTAAGAAACGTTCCAAATTCTTCAGGGTCTTCCATTGGAGGGTTCATAGGGTGGCTTCCTTTTGACCAATGAATAGTGTCTTTCTTTTAGTACTCATTTATGCATAAGGTGTCCTTGGAGCTTTGGAACACAAGTAGCAACAAAGTTTGCCAGTTATTTCTGTATCAGAGTCTTTATTGTCTGCACCTGCAGAAACTGACCTTGCTTCAAAGGGGATGAAACTAGCCTAGCACAAAACCTTGAGATAAGTGCATTAGTCATTTCTACTGGAAAAATACAACCTTAAAGTAAAAGTACGTTTTTGTTAATACAAGTGAAAACCACGCAGTTAGATTTGAGACCAGGCAACTAGGCCAAAGCCTCTGCTAAATGTAAGCTAAGCATAAAACAGTTTCAGCAAGAAAATCATAGAATACATTTGCAATTATGATGGATTACTACATTTGTCGATTCTTCATGATTAATTAAGCTCGTTTATAATAATGGTGAACTACCCCGTGGGCACATTTTCCCACGTACATTATTTTTCTTGGCTAAAATCACACTAGCTTATACAATTTTGATACATGATATATGAATATTTGTTAGTCTTTCTTTTTCTGCTTCATCAATCCCTCCTCTGATGACTAATTATGCCATCACATTAAATCTTCCATCACAAATTTTATTTCATTAAAATTCTGTTTAGCAATTTGGCACTTCAGTCAATTCCCTCTTCCTTTTTGTTCCCTTTGATTTTTCCCTGTATATTTCTACTATTTTATTTTGTTCTTTCTCTTCTCTTCTCCTTTTGCTTCTTGATTTCAATATTTTAATAGCTTTCCATATTCCCCAAATACCTATTAAGCAGGTTAATATTATTACTATTCTTTTTACTATTTTCAATAATAGTCCGTTCCAAATGTTGCTGAGCCAATTTCCCACGGAAGCAAATCCTTTCCCAACTTTTTCCCATACTCCTGGTTCTTTCAATTCCTTCAATTCTGCACTCTCGTTAGTTCAATTTGTAAGCATTTTCCTAATTTGCCCACTGTTGTCCGGTATATAAGAACAACAGTGATGTGCACTAAGCATTTTGCAAAGCCGCCATTCTTTGCTAAAAGAATGCCTAAAGCAAGCCGATTTTGAAGAGTCATAGCTCTTTCTGCAGGAAGTTCAGTATCCATCAGGATCATTGCTCCTGAGAATTTTGTCAGCATGTTGTCCACAATAGTAGACAACTTCGTATTTTGATTGAATTCAATATGACCCCTACTGAAGGAATCATCGCTCCAAATATATCTCCTACCACACCAGAAGCTGTCTCCCTTTTCTGAATACGATGTAATTCAGACATCTTTGAAAACGTCTTTAAGTCCTCTAGTTGATAGATCTTTGGAAAAACTATTCCCAAATGACATCTCCCATACCATCCCTTTGGAAGACGATAATAGGCGTTGAGTCCACATATATAATATACTCCTGGAATAGTTGGATCAAGGCCATTTAACATGAACGTCCATTTAGCTTGAAACAAAAACACGTGTTTACATTCACTCGTTCCTACAAAGACTGTGTCATAATATGACTTAGGTCTCTATATACAAAGCTTCCCTATATGTATTGCGTCTAAAGCTAGTCTCCCTTGTGTCCTTATTGCGGCAAAAGCATAGTTGTCTACAGATGTTCTTTTGTGTAATTCCCTTTCTAATTTCTACTTATCCACTTTCCTCCTATCTTCAGTGTGATCTAGAAAGCTTTTCTCTACAGGCGAAATCAAGCATGTAAGGTTTTCTCTATGGGCTTGAGCTGCGGAAAAAGGTGATGGTGGTTCAAAGAAACCCCTGACTATTTTTATATAATAATCCCTTGCTATTTTACTCAAGTACTCTATTATAGGGACATATGGAAACATGACATCATGATTGGAATAGAAGTATTGAATAGACTCCTGGCCATAAAATCTGGTCAGTAACAAGCTACACGAAATTCCATATGTAAGCGGCATGCTATGATATGTCACTCCTTATATTACTGAGGTAGGTATTTGTGTGCACACATAACAATCTTTTGAATCCATTGTCTCGACATACTCATTCAACAAGCGATAGAAGAAGTTAGATGAAAGCTCTTTCGTTGTCGTGTAAATATTTCTCATCCTGTTCGAGTTTCTGCAGAGGAGTTAAGAGGAGTTAATTCAGTAGTAATTTTAGGAGTAGAAGCAACATTCGTGTCTCTTTCATTCTCTCCTTGCATTCCAAGAACTATTGCTATAATTATTATTACACATGCAGTTATTAGACCTATACACATGTATTTACAACATTTCATTTTATGTCCCTTTGTAGTACTGCCTGGCATGATCTATATAGAATCAGAAAGTTGAAGGCACTTTATCAAATCAGATTTGCATATATATATATGTATATATATATATATATGTATATATTTAAAGCTGAACGAGTTCAATTCAACGTTCACACGGTTTTCTTTAGCAGCTTAGTCTCTTATCGGTTTAGCAGCTTTTGTCTCGAAATTGGTTTCAAAGTCAATCAAGTTATCAATGTCTTATCTGGTTCAAAAGTCAATCAGGTTGTCAATGTCTTATTCGGTAATGTTCATGGAATTTCACCTTTCAAGTACCAAAGTGTTGTTCTGCTTCCTCGTTTTCAAGACTGAGGGATAGAAATTGGTCTGACCAATCGATAGTGGCTGTGTATGCCCACACTGGACCAGAATATCTTCTGCTCGGTATTCTTTTCCTTTTCAATTTTGCATCTCCTTTTGATTCTCTCTCGCTTATGTCTTGTTCTTTGGCTGTGTCCTTTTCTTCACTCGGTGTTGTTATTACGATAGACACTTCTTTTCTTTTCTCCTTCAGTATTGGCCCCTCATTTTCTTTTAATGTTTCTTTAGTCTTTGATTTCACTGGCGATATGCTTTGTCTCCGTTTCGCGCTGCTTACAACTGATGGACCTGCAACCGGTTCTGGAAGAATTTGAACGATTTTGCTCTGTTCTGTTTTGTCTCCTTCCCCTAGGAGGTCAATCAGGTTCTCTTTTTCCTTTCCTGTATCATCTGCTTTTGGGTGAGCCCTCCTCTTATTAGGCTCTCGTGTTTCTTCACCTGTGACAGGATCTTTGTCACCTTCAGGATCTTTGTCACTTCCTGAGGCTTCTTCTCTGTTGTCCTCAAAAGGATCGACTGCGTCTTCCTCAGAAAATATTTCTTCTGTCTCGATTTCTGCTTGTTTGCTTTCAGACTCTCTTTGTTCTGTCTCAGTGCCTGGTACTTTCCTGTCAGTTGCTGGTAATTTCAGCGCTTCAATTTCCTCTTCTGTGGGACACGTCACCCTTTTCGTGTGACTGGCTTGAATCCAGTTGGGAACTCCCGCACACTTCACAGCGGTGGTAGATGTCAGAATCACTTGAAAAGGTCCTTTCCAATGGGGTTCCAGACACGACTTCATCACATGTTTCTTTATCACGACCCAGTCACCTGCTTTCAGGGCGTGTCCTGGACCTTGGATCGGTGGCAAGGTGGTTGCCTCACCCTGGTGAGAAAAAGAGCGGACCACATCAGCCAGACCTTTGCAGTAGTCCAACACCATATCATCTGTGATATTTACAAAAGCATTTGCAGGAACTGCTGGAAGTCTCATGGCTCTGCCCATGAGGATTTCATGCGGTGATAGTCCAGTTTTTCTATCAGGTGTGTTTCTCATTGACATTAACACCAAGGGCAATGCGTCAGGCAATTTCAAGTTTGTGGATGCGCATATTTTCGCCATCCTCGATTTCAATGTGCCATTCATTTGCTCCACTAGTCCTGATGCTTCAGGGCGGTAGCTACAATGCAACTTTTGTTCAATGTTCAGTGCTGCACACAGTAATTTGATCACTTTGTTATTGAAGTGACTTCCCGTATCTGATTCTAAAGAGATCGGGAATCCGAAACGTGGTATTAGTTCTCTCAAGAGTAATTTTGCAACTGTAAGGCTGTCATTTCTACGTGTAGGGTATGCTTCAATCCAGTGACTGAAAAGACACACAATCACCAACACATACTTCAAGCCTGCATGCATAGGCATCTCAATGAAATCCATTTGCATCCTGCTGAATGGCCCACCTGCTCTTCCAATGTGGCTCAAATTTACTACTGTTCCCTTCCCTGCGTTCATTTGTTGGCAAATGATGCATCACTGGCAAACTGCTTCAGCAACTTGACGGAATTTGGGATTAAACCAATCAATTTTGAATAGTCTAATCATGGCATCCCTTCCAAGGTGGGCTTGTCCATGATACAACCTGGCTAATTGCGTCAAAAGACTTTCTGGCAGAACCAATCTCCCTTCACTTGAAACCCACAAATCATCTGGTTTCTTTATGCATTGTAATTTGCTCCATGAGAGTTTCTCATCCTTACTGACAATATTTTGTAGGAATTTCAATTCTTTGATTGTATCTACAACTTTTAGAGCAAAGGCTTCACTTGTTTCAAGTTCTGGCTCATTTATCAAGTTCCATTCGCCTCTGAGCAATACAGTTTAATGCGCAAAACCTCGCGACTTGATCTGCATATCCGTTTCCCAAAGAAACAAAGTCTTGTGATTTTGAGTGTGTACTGCATTTTACCACTGCCACTTCTCCTGGCAACTGGATAGCGTGTAACAATTCTCTTATTCTTTCACTATTTTTCACAGGTGACCCTGAAGAGGTCATGAAGCCTCTCTGTGACCACAATTGTCCAAATTCATGCACTATTCCAAATCCGAACTTACTGTCAATGTAAATGGTGACTTTCATTAATGCGGAAAGTTGGCAAGCTCTAGTAAGGGCTACTAGTTCCGCTACTTGTGCAGAGTAAACTCCCTGAAGCCAAGATGCTGTTATTGTACATACAGCATATCCGTCTTTCAATATTCCTAGTGCATCTCTTAAACATGAACCATCAACAAAAATAATTTGATCATTTTCTTTCAATCGGGTGTCTTTGATATCAGGTCTTGGTTTTGTACAAAATTCAGTCACCTGAAGACAGTCATGCTCGATGTCTTCAGCGTTCTCAATTTAGACATTTTCACTGGGAAACAAAGTTGCTGGATTCGACGTAGCGCACCTTTTCAGCTGCACATTGGGTGATCCCAAAATTATTGTCTTGTACCTTGTAAGCCTAGCACCGGTTATGTGCTGTGTTCGGGAACGTGTCAAACGTATTTCGACTGAGTGAGGGACCATAACTGTTAAAGGATGTCCCATCACTATTCCTTCACTCTGAGTTAGGCTTATACCAACTGCTGCTACAGCACGCAAGCATCCCAGTAAGGTTGCTGCAACTGGATCCAAAGTAGCTGAAAAATATGCTACTGGTCTGTTCATGCCACCATGGGCTTGAGTCAAGACAGACAAGGAACCTGCATCACGTTCATAACAAAACAATGTGAACGGCTTTGTGTAATCAGGCATACCTAAAGCTGGAGCTCTGCACATGCATTCCTTTAATTCAATAAAAGCATCCATTTCATCTCTTTTCAACACTATTTCATCCAACGCATCTTTCTGGGGTAGTTTCAGTGAAGGTTTGGCTAGAGTTGAATAATTGGGAATCCATTGGCGACAGTAGCTCACCATTCCCAAAAACTTTCTCACCTCTTTTCTCGTCTTGGGTGGACTCATTTGAAGTACACTTGTTATCCTTTCTTAAATGATTCTTCTCAACCCTTTCTCTATCTGATGACCCAAATATTTCACTTTCTTCTGGCAGAATTGTAATTTTGAAGGAGACACTTTGTGTCCATTCCTTCCCAAATGATTCAATAGAGCAATAGTGTCAACCGTACAATAATTTTCTGTCTTGGATGCAATCCGCAAATCGTCAATATACTGTACTAAGGTTGATTCAAATGGTAATTCCAATGATTCCAAATCTTTCTTTAGAATCTGATTGAAAATTGATGGTGAATCCAAAAACCCTTGAGGAATTCGACACCAACTGTAGACTCTGTCCAGGAATTTGAAGCAAAAGAGAAATTTGCTGTCCTCATGAAGAGGCACAGAAAAGAATGCTTGTGACAAGTCGATGACTGAGAACCACTCTGCATCACAGGGAATTTGAAACATTATCACAGCTGGATTTGGTACCACGGGACAACATTTGAATATTATGTCATTTATTTTTCTCAAATCTTGAACAATTTGAACCTTTCCACTCGGTTTTATTAGCCACCTTGATTAGTCAATTACATGGACTACTTAGTACTTCTTTCAGTACTCCCTGTTTCACAAACACGTCAATGAGTTGGGTGACTTTCATGAGAGTGTTTTGTGACATATGGTATTTTTGGAGTCTGAGGAAAGTTTACATTGGGTTTTACAGTCACTTTCACTGGTTCTGCTCCTTTAACCAATCCTACTTCTTTCCCTGTCATATCCCACACTCCCTTTTCAACTGTTTCCTGTAACTCAGCAGGAATATCTGCTTCAGTGAACATTGGATAAAGAGTAATCAGGGGCTACTCTTCATCGACAGTTTCCACTTCGTCCTCTCCTAAACTGTCCTCTTCTTCCTCATCACTGTTCGTCTGAATTTTAATTCCATCATTTGAGCACATAATAGAGCATCCCAATTTGCACAATAAATCTCTCCCTAACAGGGATATCGGGCTTGAGTCACACACCACAAATTTATGTAACCCTTGAAAGTTACCAATTTTGACTTGCACTGAATCTGTAATTGGGTTTGTCAAATACCTATTTGCTACTCCTACTACTTGAACTGTTCTCCCTGAGAGTGGCAAATTTGGTACTTCGATACTTCTAACTGTAGAGCGTGTAGCCCCTATGTCAACCAGAAATGAAACGCTGTGTCCCATAACTCTTCCTTCCACATACGGTCCCTTTTGATCAACTTCCAAAGATGCTGCAAGCATACAATTTCCCTCCTCATCTGAACTTTCACTCTCCCATACATCGTTTATTCCATTCTCACTGTGTAACGGGAATTGGTGTACTGTGTCATTTTGATTCATTCCTTGACCCGTGACCTGTTGAGGAAGCATTACTTGTTGCTGATTCATTGATGCTAACAGTATTTGCATTTGTTGATTAGGTACCATAGGAAACTTCTGTTGCACTAGCTGCAACTGTGCCATTTGTACACAGGGCATTTGCACCTGCTGTGGTTGTATTGGTTGTAGACCCTGCATCTGATTTACATCATTTTGGAAATTTGGATTTGGACCTGTCGATTTCGGTCCTCTCATATTCTGAAATGTATTGACATCATTGTTTTGCTGACCTACACCTTCCTGCACCAACATTGGGCACTCCTGTTTCCAATGCCCGACGATTCTGCACGTGTGACATGGCATCACCTTCTTCATTGCCTGTATACCATTTGGAATCACAACAGTATTTAAATCAGGACCATTATTCACAAAACCTCCTCGGCCTCTGCCTCTCATCTGTGGCTGAAACATAGCATTTCCCTGCTGTTGCTGCTGCGGCAACTGTTGTTGGAAACCTTGCAAACCTTGCAAACCTGTTGAGCTGCTCTAATTTGCATCACCATCACTTTTTCCTTCAACTTTTTCTGTTTTGTCTCAATCTCATCACTGCAGTATTTTGCATAGTTCAACACTTCATCGATCGATTTTGACTGCCAACAAATCAAGTGCATTTTAATCAGCTGACTGATTTCGGGTCTCAACCCTTCCACAAATCTGAACACAAAATGGAGCATGTCCTTTGCCTCAATCGTGTCCGTACCACTGTAATTTTTAAACCTTTCAACAATCTCTCATAGTATGCATGTATCGACTCCTTGACCTCCTGTGCTGTTCTGTCAATCTTCTGCCAATCTACATTTTTCGACGCAACCTTTGTTTTCAAATGCTCAATCACCATATGGTATTAGCTCATTACCGTAGGTGATAGTGCACCTGTGTCCCTATCTCTTTCTGGTTCACTTTTTGGCCAAACTTCAGCCCTTTTACAATCTTCCCACTAATCTGCCGGAACCACAATTTCAAATAAATTATTCTGGTCTTCCCAAAGACATTTTGCGAGTTTCACAAATCTATCTGTTTGTTAATACCATTCGATAGGTTTCTCTCTTAATTTAGGGAAGTCATCCATAAAGGATTGAATATCACACCTGTGCCATGGTACATGGACAAGCTTTCCCCCTGCCGTTTCTCTCATTGGTAACATGGTTATCAGATCATCATTCTGTTGTACTTTCTCATTCCGGTCTGGGGTACTCTCTTTCTTCTTGTCCTTTTTCTTAACCCACCTGCTCTCCCATTTGTCTATACATCTCCAAACCTGCGCGCTTTGCAGTATCTCTTTAAGGTGTGTTTTCATTCCTGCAGACCTCATGTGTTCAAAATCTTTTGTTTCAAAGTCTAACCTGTAACTTCTGCTCAAGTGTTTGGTTTTACCTATATCGACTTTGTTTCTGTCTGCAATTTCTTGTAACTTCTTATGTATGCTGCTTACTTCTGTTGTAATTATAGGACACATGTATCTCAGGTCTTCTTCATTGTATGATTATAACCTGTTCAGACCCATCGTTCCCTCAACTAGTTTGTCTGCTTCCATGCCCAATCTTATTGTATTTAAGTATTCTTTTCCTTTCCCGCTGGGTGTACTCTGTGGAGAGTTCAGGCTGTTCAAACATTGTGTTAACTGTTGTGCATTCAGTCCCATTAATGTGGCACTTACGTCTACTGCTACTGATGGCTTCTGTAGCACTTCTGTTTTTAAAGTTAGCAGTACTATTAGTGGTGGACCTGGCCTTACCACAGTTGACGGAGCACAAGCTGGAATTGAACTAAATTCCAACAAAGACCCAGATCTATTTAGCAGTGTACATACCGGAGTAGTTTCTTGAGTATTTTCTATGTATCTCCTTCCTGTCTCACTTTGTGTCATTACCCCTTGGTCGCATACACTCGGCTTTGCCTGTATATGCAATGGCACTGGCGGACCTACAGTGATAGGCAAAGATATTGCATCCGGATTCTGTCTGTTCCCCGAATTCTGTGGCATGTTAATTCCCACATTATTGTTCATCATTGCTGGCATATCTAACTGGTTTTCTGCTATTTGAGCGTACTTCGGCACTTCTTTCAACTGCTTTTGAGCCATTGAACTAGAAGTCATTTCCAGATTATGCTCATCACAATAGCGCCTCTGAACCTGTGGCTGATAATCATTGACAGGTTTCAATTTCGCCATGTCGGGATATATTCTCTGAACTTGTGGTATTTCTGGTGCAAAGAGCATATTGGGACTATCTTGCCTCTGCGATATTCTCAAATTCGGTGTTACAGTACCCTGTATTGGTTCTGGAGGGGCAGTACTAGTGCTTGGGCCATTTTCGCTTTCCACATATGGTGACTGGAGGTCATTTAGCAATTGCAGAATGAACTCCTCATCGTCTGATTCGTCTGACCTTTTTGAATTTCTATTGTTTTCTCTATCTCTGGACTGACTCCTGTTTGTTTTATAGGTAGCTTTCCTTCCTTCCGTCTCTTCTTCGTCAGTAATTGCTGGAAACAATTTAATCCCCTGCAATATATCTGACCTCCAAACCTTTTGAGTGCTATCCCATCTAGCATCCGCTAGTGTCTTTTCTACTTTTCTCACTCTTGTCTCAAATTTCTTTTGTAGCTGTCTCCTAGCCATTTGCTCCCAAATTATTAATGCTTCAAACTGTGCTGGTCTTGGAGGTACTTTCATGTCATATAGCGTGAATCTTAGATTCTCCAAAACTCTTAGATTAAACGAGCCATGGATAGGGAACACTACACTTCCATGCTTTTCTGTTAATTTACACCATTGCTTTAACCAAAGACATGGTGCAGCACCCTTTTGTTCGATCACAATGTAAGCTGGTGCACCCTCGGGCGGTGTTTCTTCTCCTACATTTTCTCTAATATATACGTCCCCCCTTAAGGCACTCTTAAGTGCTTTGAAAAATGTAATCTTTCCGTCTTTTATTTTCTCAAAAAAATGTCATCAATAAGTGACTTTAATTCCCGGAATACTCTTCGCTTGCCTTTCCCCACCAATTGCGCTTCACGGACTGCATTCAATCCGTGTGCGACCCTTCTTACCAACCAACCTATCCCAGCGCAGCTTCTAGTGAACTCACACCCACACACTGCGGCTGACAAAGTCCTGCGGCTTGTCCTCTTTCATTCAACTTCACTCAAAACTAATTTCCACAATATATCGCGAGCACTAACCAAAAGAAGAAAACAAATCTGTTGGTTTACTACAGGAAGGGTAATACAATCGCTTCAGAAACCTTAGGGATTTTTCATTAGCCTCGGCAGTTATTCCATCTTTCTCGGTTTCCCACTTTCGCAAGCAAAATTTGACCCGCAAATTTTACTCTCAACTGATCAATGAACTATTCTAGCGCGCCTTAGAATTAGTCAAATCTCAGAGTCAAAATTTTCTTTTATTCCTCAACATTCGTACTGACTTGTTGACCACGCCCGATCAACCTACTAAACCGAACAAATGACAACATCAATCAAGTGTCTCATACACTTTTCAACATACTCAGGAGCAATGTTCCCTGTAAGGCACGCGCGCGAGCGCGCGCACACCTTTCCTTCCCCCATCGCGCAGGCCCCTTTGGCAAGCGCGCACTTTGTGCTGCTATCAAATGTTCCACCATTCCTATACTTTGTGGTAGTTTATATGCGTTATCACTTTCTAAGCCTAAATAAGCCTTTTAGAGCGATATACATGCTCCCCTAAGGCAGATAATGCTCATATTTGAATCTGGATTGAAGTCAATGAAAACAGCGTTTAAATGCCGCGGGGAGTGTTTTAAACATCATTTGGCGTACTTTAGCATACAAGCGAGCAAGTGATATTTGTCTTGGAAATTAATGGTTAATGAGCTAGGAAATGCTTCAGAACAGTAGAAAATGTGCTGTTATCAAATGTTCCACCATTCCTATACTTTGTGGTAGTTTATATGCGTTATCACTTTCTAAGCCTAAATAAGCCTTTCAGAGCGATATACATGCTCCTCTAAGACAGGTAATGCTCATATTTGAATCTGGGTTGAAGTCAATGAATACAGCGTTTAAATGCTGCGGGGAGTGTTTTAAACATCATTTGGCGTACTTTAGCATACAAGCGAGCAAGTGATATTTGTCTTGGAAATTAATGGTTAATGAGCTAGGAAATGCTTCAGAACAGTAGAAAATGTGCTGTTATCAATGTTCCACCATTCCTATACTTTGTGGTAGTTTATATGCTTTATCACTTTCTAAGCTTAAATAAGCCTTTTTGAGCGATATACGTGCTCCCCTAAGGCAGATAATGCTCATATTTGAATCAGGATTGAAGTCAATGAAAACAGCGTTTAAATGCCGCGGGGAGTGTTTTAAACATCATTTGGCGTACTTTAGCATACAAGCGAGTAAGTGATATTTGTCTTGGAAATTAGTGGTTAATGAGCTAGGAAATGCTTCAGAACAGTAGAAAATGTGCTGTTATCAAATGTTCCACCATTCCTATACTTTGTGGTAGTTTATATGCTTTATCACTTTCTAAGCTTAAATAAGCCTTTTTGATCGATATACGTGCTCCCCTAAGGCAGATAATGCTTATATTTGACTCTGGATTGAAAACAGCGTTTAAATGCCGCGGGGAGTGTTTTAAACATCATTTGGCGTACTTTAGCATACAAGCGAGCAAGTGATATTTGTCTTGGAAATTAATGGTTAATGAGCTAGGAAATGCATCAGAACAGTAGAAAATGTGCTGTTATCAAATGTTCCACCATTCCTATACTTTGTGGTAGTTTATATGCGTTATCACTTTCTAAGCCTAAATAAGCCTTTTAGAGCGATACACGTGCTCCCCTAAGACAGATAATGCTCATATTTGAATCTGGATTGAAGTCAATGAAAACAGCGTTTAAATACCGCGTGGAGTGTTTTAAACATCATTTGGCGTGCTTTAGCATACAAGCGGGCAAGTGATATTTGTCTTGAAAATCAATGGTTCATGAGCTAGGAAATGCTTCAGAACAGTAGAAAATGTGCCGTTATCAAATGTTCCACCATTCCTATACTTTGTGGTAGTTTATATGTGTTATCACTTTCTAAGCCTAAATAAGCCTTTTATAGCAATATACGTGCTCCCCTAACAGGTCATGTCCTTGGGGTGTGCAACCAGGTCACAAAACTGCCTTGATGCCCTATTGCATGGAGCAATGATATCCCTTTTTTGCTTTAGTGGTATGGAGAGGCTAATGCCAAAGATCTTGGCTAGTTATGCGCTGCGCGCGTGTGAATGGTCAATTTCTTGGCGCACGTATCCTTGGCTGCAGCGCACAGAGACCGCACACTGCTGCACACAGTGGAAAAAAATTAGACGGAACATTGCTCAGGAGTCTCTTGACCTCGCAGGGCCCGTCTCAACATCAACAACCACGTGGACAATTTTTCCTGCGCAAAGCGCTACACACATGTGAAGTTTGACGACTTCCCTACTCTCACACTTTGGAGTATCACTCCTCTAAAATTTTAATTGGAGTTCGTAACCCCCTAGAATCCTCACAAACTTCACAATTTATCTGCGGCATAAGCTGTGCAAGCGCGAAACCCTAACTTCTCTCATACTGTCACTAGAAACTCCGAAAACATTCTCACACCTCCATTTCCTCCATTCGCAAGCTCTGAGATTCCGGGAAAGTCATTGGGGATTTAGGGCATCATCATTTCTCCAACTTGTTTTATCAAAGAAAATTCTAACTTGAATCCGTCTATTGTTCGGATGGGGTCCCAAAGGGCGAAACCATCAATCTCTGCTACCATTTACTGATAGCGCGTCCAGTCTTTATAAACTACTTGTACTTGGACACGCCGGAGGTCGGTGAACCTTTTGACCAAATTGGGTTCTCACTCATCCAAGAATAGTCGGATCACTCAAATCAATCATCAATAACCGTTTTAATCAATAGCCAATAATCAATTAATAATCAATCAACAATTAGTTAAACAGAAAAATCAGTAATTAGACACACCATGACCTTTCAGTCATGAATAACCACACCTGTTTATTAAAGGTTAATGAGTTTATTTCCCTATATTAACAAAGCTAGCACAATATAAGTAAGTCTCAAAATCAAATGATATATGTATACGAACATTACTAGCTGTCCATAGCGACGGAAGAAACGCAATCTACGCAATATCTGAATTATAATGCACTCGGTTATAGCAATGCAAATTACTAATATAAGTAACTGAATTTGACTAATTGCATACATTGGTCAGCATAACAAGATTTCAATTTAGCATGGTGCATCAGATGAATACCTCGACTAGCCTCTAATTAGCATTGGCATGTGGGGCTTCATGCAAAACGAATTTAGTCAACACAAATTTAGGAAAACTTCTAGCTTGGGTTCTATCAAAATAAGCAGTTGGTACCTAGAAAGGAAAACACAATGCATGATACAATTATCGTTTCATATTTACCAAATACAATCAGCATTCAAGGAAAAATCTTCGTCCTTCAGGTACCGGTTCGATCAGCATGGGCTGATTTCAAAGGGGCAAAGTTAAAGCAAGTTTCCTTGCGGCAGCAAGGAGAATGGGGCAAAAGTTACTGCATGGACAAAACGGGGCAAAATTAAAGTTAAAGTCTCTAGGGAGAGAATTCATAAAGTCTCTTTCTCTGCGACAGAGAAAAGGCATCAAAGTGTCATTTAACATGGCGTCTTGAATCTAGCTTCAAAATGGCATCAAAGAAAATGGCTGATTTCTCTTTGTCCGGTGGGTTTAAGTAAGAAACTCCTCAGGGTCTTCCATTGGAGGGTTCATAGGGTGGCTTCCTTTTGACCAATGAATAGTGTCTTTCTTTTAGTACTCATTTATGCATAAGGTGTCCTTGGAGCTTTGGAACACAAGTAGCAACAAAGTTTGCCAGTTATTTCTGTATCAGAGTCTTTATTGTCTGCACCTGCAGAAACTGACCTTGCTTCAAAGGGGATGAAACTAGCCTAGCACAAAACCTTGAGATAAGTGTATTAGTAATTTCTACTGGAAAAATACAACCTTAAAGTAAAAGTACGTTTTTGTTAATCCAAGTGAAAACCACGCAGTTAGATTTGAGACCAGGCAACTAGGCCAAAGCCTCTGCTAAATTTAAGCTAAGCATAAAACAGTTTCAGCAAGAAAATCATAGAATACATTTGCAATTATGACGGATTACTACATTTGTCAATTTTCTTGATTAATTAAGCTCGTTTATAATAATGGCGAACTACCTCGTGGGCACATTTTCCCACGTACATAATTTTTCTTTGCTAAAATCACACTACCTTATACAATTTTGATACATGATATATGAATATTTGTTAGTCTTTCTTTTTCTGCTTCATCACTGGTGGCAGCCAAAGAGGAACCAAATTGACTAGGTGGCCAGTAAATCAGTGCTCGGAGGTCCATGGAAAGCAAATTTAGCTAACTAGTCCCAGAGTTACATGACATGTTAAGTGTTCCATTTGGTTGGGCCATTTCGTGGACGGTGGGAGCTGTGAATGTGTTTGTTTCTTGGAGCTGTTGTTTCATCCACGAGCCTATTGGATGCATATACACTGAGAGACACATAGCGTGTATTATATATCTAGAAAAGTTTGGTTTTCATCTGTCCCCAGCTACAGGAACGAATACAAGGACCAGGCGGTGCATAAGCATTAAAGGAAATATACCCATCCTCAGGACTAACCTTGTGAGTAATGTCAAAAGGGAGAGGTAATTGGAGCCTCTAGTTAGCCTTCTTTAAATATATTAGTCATCCCAAATGAGTAACTTTGGTTGCTATCTGTCCCCCACTACAGAAGCGAACAAAGGACTGGACTGTGTATGAGCATTAAAGGGAACCTATTCTTCACCTGGATTCACCAAAGGTGTAAGGCCAGCAGGGAGAGGTGGCTGTAGTTTCTAGTTAGCTTTCTCTAAATACATTAGTCACTCTAAAATGAGTGTACTATCAGGTTATTAAAATCACTGGGTTTTCTCTATTAGCAGCTTCAAAATTAGTTATGGAACAGATGTAACCAGCTTCTGAATATCAACACGTGAGTGTGAACGTTTGGTAAATGAATAAATAAATATATGTGAGCCGCACATTGATGCTGATATCCAAACCACTAATGTACTTATAGTGATTTGCCTTGCTTGAAATATGTGGTCGGCACAAATACTTTGCATGCCTTGCACCAATGATCTTACTTCTAACACTGGTGACACCGTGAACACGTTTGGGTGACATTCACTTTGGTATCTTGTGCTTGATGATCTTGGTGCACCGTGAAACTCTTTTAATAGTAAATAAATTGTCAACAGCTATGTTCACTAGTAATGTGAAAATGACCCTCAGTTTTTGTTTATTTTAGATTTCCCATTTTGTCCTGTCTGTTATTAATTAGTTATACACTGAGGTCCTGAAGAAGGTGGATAGAAATGTTGTACTCCAATTGAAATGTACGTTGACAGTTTTTAAACCCAGTTTGACGACACCACTAGGAGGAGAAAGAAGATCGGACTCCCTCTAGCTTGGGACGGGGTTATGATGTCTTTTCAAACTGATGGTTGGAAAGTGTGTGATTCATGGTATGAATGGTGTGACAGAGATAAGTGTGAGAAGGAGGGGACATATGGGTTTTTGAATATTTGTCTGTTGTTTTGGTAATAATGTAGATTATGATATTTCTCTAATTATGCTTGTTCTATTTTGTATTATTCAGTGCACATGTGTAATTTCTTAAATGTAGAAATGCAACAATTGATGCTATGAGAAACAATCAATCACTCAGTATTTATACCCGTGAGGATCTCAAGGCACTGGGGCGAACGGTGGGTCCTCATCTGAAGAGCCACACCTTGAGGTTCTTCCTGAAGATGGTGAGTGACGGGCTTTGCCTGAGGTGCATGGTGAAGTTGTTCTAGCTCTTCGCTGCAGTGCAGGTAAAATACCATCCTCCGGCGGTGGTTTTGTGGATGCGAGGGACAGTGGCCAAGGTAATCTGGGCAGAGGGGAGGGATCTGGCGGGTGTGTGGAAGAAGACATAGTGGTTGAGGTAGGCTGGTCCTGCATTGTGTATGGCCTTGTACATGTGGGTGACAAGCTTGAAGGTGATTCGCTTCTCGACCGGTAGCCAGTGGAGGGTCCTCAGGTGTTGAGAGATGTGTTCTCAGGGGGGGAGTTGGGGGAGGGAGGTCCAGAATGAGTATGGTGGCTGCGTTCTGGATGAATTGAAGTTTTTTGATGTTCCTAGTTGAGGTGCTGGCAGAGAGGGCGTTGCCGTAGTCGAGCATGCTCGTGGCTAAGGCTTGGGTGACTGTCCTGCGACAGTCTGCTGGGATCCATCTGAAGATCTTCCGGAGTTTGCAGAGTGTGTGCCAGTAGGAGGACGTGACAGAGTTTACCTGGCAGGACATGGATAGGGAGGAATCAAGGATGATTCCTAAGTTGCGGGCATGCTCGGTCTGCGCATGGGGTGGGGCTGAGTGATGTGGGCCACCATGAGTCATCCCAAGCTGAGGTGGCGTTTGCGAAGATGATGAGCTCCATCTTGTCAGAGTTGAGCTTGAGGCATCTTTCTCTCATCCAGGTGGCGACGGCTTCCATTCCTGCGTGAAAGCTCCTTTTGGCCGTGTCTGAGTCTTCGGTGAGGGAAATAATGAGTTGTGTGTCATGGCATATGACACGATGTTCATAACGTGGCTTCTGAAGATGGCAGCAAGAGGGGCCATGTATACGTTGAACAGCATGGGACTCAGTGAGGATCCTTTGGAGACTCTGCAGTTGACTCCTGTGGGTCTGTAGGTGTAGGGAGGGAGTCTGACCATCTGCATCCTCCCGGAGAGGAAGGAGTTAATCCATTCCAGGGCTCTTCCAAAGGATTCCTATGTCATGAAGTCTGGTGCACAGAGTGCTGTGGGATACCGTGTTGAAAGCTGCTGAGAGGTCAAGGAGTAGGAGTGCTGTGGTGTGGCCGTGGTCTAGAAGTAATGAGATGCCGTTGGTGGCTGCGAGGAGTGTGTCTCTGTGCTGTGATTGTGTACACTGATATGTGTCAAAAAGAAGGAAATAAAAACACAGATTATGTTTGTTAAAATGATAATATGAATATTCTGTATCTTTTCATTGTAGATTAAGTTCGGTTGCAGAATTGTGGGCTGGTAAGTGGGAGCAATTTTGTAGATAATGTGTAATTTTCCCCCCGATCCTTGCCAGGAAAATTAGTTTCGTTTTGGGGGTTCCCCTATATTTCTTTAACTGCTCTAACTCGACCTTGCCCAGACCATGTGTAGCAAGGTCAAGGCACTGCTTTTAATGTATCCAGTCACCCCTAAGGTAGGCCTCCTGGGCCCAGGATGCAGGGTGCATTATATTAAAAGTGTGGACATATAAGTGCAAGCCTATATGTCCCTATAGTAGCCTTTTCAATTAAAGACTACTATAAGTTGTCAGTGGGACGTAGAATAACATTGGTTGCATCTAGGCACTCCTGACAATGCCAGCGCCATTATGGTCCTTCTGCAGTATGTCGTCTTTGGTATCAAACAACTTGTCTCATTAAACTGGTTTTGGATCTGAAGTCAGATTTAATGTGACCCAGGTGACTACCTTCGAGGTTGACCACCTGGTTGCCCCAGCATTTTCTGTGCACTGGCTGACAGCCTGCAACTACTGCCACTAAGACTGGCCCCTGCAAGGAAGTGCGACCACTCCCAGGAGTCACCTCCCTTCTTGACAGAAAGTCTAGTAAAATGGCAAATCAAGGCGGTGAGCTTCAAAGGTCACATCACCTTTGGTATGCAAGTAGGCTGCCCCAGAGGGGGGCAAAGACATCTCCCTGCCTCCAGGCACATTTGCAGCCATGCAGGTGGAAAATTAGGTAGTCAGGAGAAGTACACCCCCAGAAGGCTAGCCATGCCTCTGGGGTGGGCTACCCAGTCTATACAGCTGAGGATGGGTTTTGCCATTTTGAAAAGTGGTAATTCGGAGGGTTGTGGGTAGGAAAGGTGACACACCCCCAGATGTGAAGGGCAGACTAGCTGCTGGCACTAGTAGCCCATTGACCACCTGTCCCCACTCCCCTAACACCTCTAAATCTAGGATTTAGGGGGAGGGCACCCATGACCTCAGGTCCGCACTGAACCGCAACCAAGGAGAAAGAAGAAACCTGTGTCTACCATGCGAGGAGTGCACAGAGAAAAGGGCGCAAAACTCTGAACCTGTGGTATCCACCCTGCACGACCATGGCTCATTCTGGACCAGAGACCAGTTCCAAAAGGAAGGAGAACCACTCTGCAACTGAAAGGCATCACCAGAACTCCCTTGCACTAGAGGTACTAGTCCACTGCAGCCTACCCCAGAAACTAAGACGTTCCTAGCCATCGGGCAATGCCAAGGAATTGCCCAAAAGTAAATTGGCTAGTAGCTTCTTGGAAATGTAGACCTGACCGCTAGCAAGTTTCAGTCGACTAGCGCTGTCCCCCGGACTCCAGGATGCTGTATCATCAAAGTGATGTGTGTTCTGCTGCCAAGGTTTGTTTGTGATGAGTCCAGCTACTGACCCCTTTGTTTGACGCTGCACCATGAGGGAACACCACTGCAACTTCAACCATACACTTCACTGGCTCCTTTGTCGAACATTTGCATCTGTTTCCTCATCAGCACTGTCTCAGTGATAAAACCAGCACCAGCCACTCCTGTTTAGCACCAAGGATAGCTAAGCACACCCCTGCACCCGAGATGCCCAAGCTAGGTAGAGTAGTTCTGCCTGGTAAATCCACATCCAGGGGCCCACATTAGCTTAAGCCTCACTGGGCTCCCTTGAAATGGAACTGTGGCTCCCATGTTCAGCAACGCACCCTGGACCCCCAAGAGCCAGGTAAAGTTGGTCGAACTGTTGAAGCTTGGTCTTGGGACCCGCAACACATTACCTATCAGTGGATTCTCTCAACTCACTCTTCAATTGACTGATTGTCACTAGTGGTTTTCTCCATTGACCACAAAGGTAAAGATTGACAGCTTGTAAAGTACTGATTTATTTCTCACCCTTAAATCCCTAACTACTACTAATGTTATATGTATCTGGTTGACTCAAAATAAAAAACTGCTCTATTTTCATAATTTGGTGTCAGGTTTCTTTCAAGTCGTGTCGTATACTTATCGTCCATGTTGGTACTCTGAAACTCTTAACACATGTTCCTCTAGTAAAGCCTGACAGCTCTTTGCCTCACTACCAGTACGGAGCTAGGGATTTATTATTGTGAATCCAAAGGACCACAGGAGTGTGGGGTATTGTGAGAGTATTGCTAAGTGAGATTTAGACATCCTCAATACATAATACTCCACTTTCCTCCATTTCCCAATGTGGCAGGCTAGTGGGGGTGTGATATATAGCCAGGACAATGTAAGGGGGGTAGCATTATCCTGACCAGTCTGCTATGAAGGTATGTGTTCCGTTACCACAAGCAAGATGGGCCCCAGGTTGTTCTTACAGCTGACAGAGGGATTATAGAACTCCTTATGGCAACTGAAAGTAGTAAGGTTCAACCTCCAATTTTGGTTGGGCAAAAACAGTAATGTCACACTCACTGGGTTCTACAACAATGCTGCCATTTTGAATTTCAGAGGCTACTCCATGTCAGCAAGATCAATGGCACATGGCAGAACATTTTGAATGGAAAAAGGAAATCTATACTGTCAAAAAGCACAAGGACAGTAATGTTGTCACTCTAGTCGGAATAGTGCAAATAAATGTATAGATTAAGAGATGTTTCTTCTTCATCAAAAGGAGAAGCACCCAAAGACACACCCCCTGACCATCAGTGGGCATGTGAGTGCAAATCCAACATGAAGCAACAATTTGTCTGTACTATTCCAAAGGGTGAAAATAAGTGTTTTTGGGCACAGTCATGACGGTCAATCCAGTGGTGGGCCACAGGCAGAGTGAAGCATATTTCATGACACCCACAACAGGATAAACCAGACAACAATACTAGTGTCAAAACGAGCCAACCATACTCACTTCAGAATCCAGTTCTGGGAGAGCTGCCAGCTACAGTGGTTGGAGTTGCTATTGATGAGATGTTGGGTTTGCATTCTGGAGTAAGTGAGGCAGCAGAGGCATAGCAGCTGGAACCACTCCCTGGTGTCTAACAGCATGCTAGTTCAGAGAAGCGTGGATTTACCAGTTTTGTCATCTGCCGAGGTGGATAATGTCCTGCTTTCTATGACTAATGCTTGATTTGGGCTTATCCTAAATTGACATTTTCCTTTAAATTCGGCATTTGGCCACATGCTCTGTTTTAAATTTGCAAATTAGTATGCTTGTGTGTCCTCTTAACTTGTTAAAATTTGAATAGGGTTTTTGATATATTTTAGCTTAGGGCATTTTAGCTTCGGCTTAAACCACTTTCTACCGACAAGGGTGTTGCTTCCATGTCAAGATGGTGTGACCCAGATACTAAACGTAGGGAAGACTGAATTATAATTTGTCTTTCAAAGCCTTATGTCACTATTTAGATAATTCAAAGAAAAGATGCAGCAAAGCAACCTTACAAGGATCAAGAGAAGCAGATACAAGTAACAAATTATGTACCTATTTAACTAAAGTAGATCCTTTGAGGAAGACCAAAGTGTCTAAAGCCCGCTTCAAAGCTGGATGGTGACTCACTAAATCCTTGTAGGAAGAAACAGCATGTTAGCTGGGCCAAGGAAAATGAGAAGGCAAAATAATATTAGCTAGTTTACATACAAGATAGAGTAAAAACAGAACAAAGGTTAGCTATGGTGAACCAATTGCCAGTAGCTGTAATATATAACAATTTGGTCACGGGTTGGGTACAGCAGGAAAACTCTGTACCACAACAACATTGATTGATCTGCCATCTTGGGCAAATCTGTGCAGTTCTTTATCATTTTTTTTATTGGCAAAACCAAAGTATATCACACACAGTGGTTGCTAGAATTCATTGCATTATTAAAGTGGCAATGACTGGCTATATCCCAGTCTTTCCTGCAGGATGTTATTGATCGTACAAAATGTGTGGCAATTTTGTCACAGGATTAGCTGTAATTCTGACAGGATCAGCAGGGAGGATGTGACCAACATCATTTAAATGTTGAGACAACAGAGGAAAAGGCACTTGATGAAGTATATCAGCAAAAGAATTAGACACAGTGGTAATTTCGGATTGTACTGTATAAGGTAAGCCCCTTTTCAAGTTTTGCTATAGGGTTTTGGGGGTGTGGTGGATGTGGGAAGCACTATTAAATGGTAGTTATAGTTTTGGTTTCTCATTTTTGGAAAGTTTATTTGTAATCGGTGTTATTTTATTTAATAATGTTCTGTGTTGTGATTTGATTTCCTTGGATTTTTGGGGTTTCCTGGAGCACAGAGGTACTGTAGGGACAGGAGTAAAGAAAAGGGCAGAAAGCAATACCAACATACACCTTAAAAACCTAAAAAACATTTAATTCGTCAAACCTCCCCCTCTAAACATATACATTATTGCTAAAAAACATATGCCTACATAAGACACAATGTAATAAGAAGCACAGCCAAAAAAAAAAGGCGTAGACTATGGATTCCCTCTAAATCACTTATTCCACTACGATATTACATCCAAGAAGAAGTAAGATTACCACTCCCGATCCTAACGTAAGCATCGATGGTGGGGTACAATTTCTCATCATTGTAAGGGTTAATGTTTATTTATTGGTTATACCTAAGGAAGGCCCAAACTAACAGGAATAATGGGACATTTTGTATCATTCCATGAGAACTATCAAAGGGGTACCAGCAACTCATTCTCTTTTTATAATGTGCTGGTAATTTATCTTATTTCAAAACAATGCTGCCTCCAAATGAGACCATTAAGAACAGGATAGACAAAGATCCCCTCCCAATACAATTAAAACCATAAACCTAAGAAAATCTATCCAGGAGACCAAATTTGGTTATGTACCATTAATGTTTTCTATTTATGTGGAAGATTGCCAAGTCCAAATATATCACTCTCGTACATTAACCACACATATTCCATTGCAATGTCTCTTTGAGTAACGTATGGTAACTCTACAAATATTACCAAAAATCATATGAGATATGAATGCCCATTTCACCTCCGCAAACATCCTTTTAGTTCAATAAACACACAAATGAAAACCAAAATGCAGCCAAATCACAAAATCAAACAAAATGCTAATTGTTGACTTGAATAATGAACATTTTATCCATATTCTCCATCAGTAATTATAACTCCTTTCACAATAATTTTATTATATGAACATGAGGCCCCCAAATATTCTTAACATGCACTAGTAGCCTATCATTAAAAAACAACATGCCCCATACCAGATAAGAATGCTCCAAATCAAATAAGTTAGAAGCATACTTTTGCTTGGAAGCTGACATCCAATGAAAGAGTTCCTTGTTAACCAAAATGTCTTTTAGAAAAAAATAGTAGTTTAATTCTTTGACCTAGATAAACACAGCATAACAGTTCATAAGGTCAAGGAAGTCATAAAGGGAGGACAGAACAGCCTTTAAAATAACCTAATCCAGACATACAATGTCACATTCCTAACAAGCCGAAAACATGCATTTAAGTAGAAAGCCCTTATTCTAACAGCACACCACCTGTAAACATTTCTAGTCAAATGTCAAATTCTTGGCCTCAAAAACTAAAAAGGAAAACTCATATTACATTGCATCTCACCAATGCAATGCAATTCAAATTCCAGTGACTGTGATAAGCCACTCTCCTGATCCTTCAGATCACTCAGTCGGACAGTATGGTAAATTTAGCCTTGCTGCCAATTTTGCTCCTATTTAAATGCTATGCAAACGTCACATGGCCAAAGCCATTTATAGTGAAATACACACACCATTATACTATCAAATGTTTTAAATCTATTTGTGTAGCACAATTTGACTCTAGGGAAAACAACTGGAAATTATCCAAATAGTGAATAGTATATATTTACTCACATGTTGCCAAGTATGGTAAGAAATCACCATCAAAGAACCGTCCTCATGGAACAAAACGTCTCTCTGTATCATTGCCATTCCAAAAATGAAAGAGCTGTCCCATTCGAAATATGCAGAAAAACCCCTAATCACTACAGAGTATTTTTTTCTTTTAGTTTATAATCTAAAGTAAACCAAACAATTATGCCATTGTCGATTAAACGAAAATAGAGTCATAAGCCAAAATCGAGCCCTGTGTTGGTCTAACTAGACAGAATAGGACCAAGAGCATTTAGCCCATCACTCCACAGGTTCCCTCTGTCATTTCCATGCTATTTAAGGATGTCCTGATCCAGAGTGGAGAAAAAGGTCGTTCCCAGTTGTTAATCTGACAGTCACCTAAAAACCACAGTAATGTATGTATGAACGCGCATCTAACAACATGGTCCACTTGTGCCACGCCCTACATCAAAGTCACTATCACACAAATGAAAATAAAAATGAACATAATAAGGATAAAAATAAAATAGGATCATTATCCATAGTCGAACATTGTGTTGATTCTGTAACCTGACACATGGCAAAGAGCATCTACCCCACCACTCCACAGAATCCGTCTGCTACTGCAAACCTTTTTGACACATCTTCAACCAAAGTGAGGAAAATACGAAGACCATGTTGTTCATCCAAATTTGTAACTTGATAGTTGCCAAAGGGCTAGTGCAATAAATCACCTCCATTTTGACTCTCATAAATATCAACATAGACCCCTAGTACTGAACCCTTATAATGGGTCACTATCACATCCCATATGACCCATTCTCATTCATGACCGTGGGACACAGGCTTCAAATAACCAATGATATACATCCAAGTAGCCATATAAAAAGTCATAAGGCCCCACAGACAGTATGAAGACAGCGGGTTTCCTGATGACAGAATTACCCCTCACTGGTGTGTGTGGAAAGATTATAGGAAACAATGGAACTCATTCTCAGTATTGTGTCCCCTCTCAACACAACGGAGCAGATTGATCCAGCCTGCTTCATTATGTCTCAACATCAGCTCCCTATTGCCACCCCTAATATTCTGGGGAACGTGATCAATCCTGTGGAGCCATATATCAACCATACCTGCATTATGTTCATCCATATGTGTGGTCATGGGGTACCTATCATCCCTACTGTGTATGGCACGTATATGCTCCTGTATACATATCTTGATGGGTCTCAATGTACTACCAAGATATATAATGCCACATCCACAACCGATGACATACGTCACAAATTCGGTTTTATAATTGATGTAATATTGAATACTATACTTTCGTCCTGTGTTATATCTAAATTGTTTAGTCCTGTTCTTACCATATCTACATATGTTGCATTCACCACACATGTAGAACCCCAATTAAATTCTCACAGTCATGTGCTGGTTATCGCAGTGTCTGTTACATAGCTAGGGCATAGTAAATCCCTAATTGTTCTACCTCTACGGTATGTCACCATAGGTTTTGAAGTAATGTTATCCTTGATCCCCAATACATGTAATGTATGTGAAGATTGTGTACACTTTATGTATGTTTATTTTACAGCCCTGAGAAAGTTCACATGTGGTGAACGAAACGCGTTGGCTGTTGTTCTGTGGTGTATTGAAGTAAATAATGACTGCATTGGAGCATCATGCCTGGATGATTCTACATTTCCTTTAATTCTGTTGGTGCGCCTCCATCTATAGTATAATGGCATATTGGTGTTTGGATATTCATCATGTATGTGCATATCCTAGTGAATGGTTTGAGGCGCATTTGAGTGCCCCAGCCATCATACATGTCTGACATTGGATTAGTTTCAATAGATAGACTAGAGCAAATATTATGTGTTCCTATATTTTAACGCTATCATGTAAGAGAAAGTCTTCTTCATTATGTGTGGTGGTTAGGTGTTCAGTAATTTGGTTATTTTGGTATCTTCTAGGAGCAGGAGTAGTATCATTGGTGGCATTTTTAGTCCATGCTATTAAGCATTTAAAGGTGGGTATAACTGATAGCTGGTAAAGCAAAAAGGGGGACTGGGAGGATTAATGGTCCAGTGTATAACCTCCCTTGATTAAAACTATACGACAAAAATAATGATACACTGTTCCAAAGAAAGGTAACAGGAGAAAGAACACAGGGGAGTCCTAATTTTAGGAGCAAGAGTCCTCACACACCCAACTGGGTGTCATGCTTCATCATCGGATATGGTCCTCGTCAGACCGGCGCTGCAATGTCTGACGGGCACCCCCCAAAGGGGGGCTCTTTGCCGGAGATGTTTTCTCAATAACGCCAAGACCCCAAGAGTGAGTTTGGAAGAAAGCAAGAAGGAGAGAAACAAAATAAACTAAAAATGACTCAAGACCCAAACCTCAGGGTAACAATTTTATTAGTCCACGGTGGGTAATGGCCAAGATTAAAAAATAATAAGGAGAGTGAAAATGAGATAATGATCAATCACTCTCTACCACATGTATAGGGAACTGGGAGGTAAGGAACTTCCAAACCTTCCCTTGGAAAGGGTCAACATGTTTCGCGTCTCTGTGGTCCGACAGGATCCGGTGACGCTTCTTCAGAACCAAGTGGATAAATACTTCTCCTCTTATAAACTGAATAGACTCCTATAATTTGAAACTGTCAGTTATAATGTTTCCAGTCACTTACACTATTCCGGTATGTCTCGAACTTGTTATTCCTAAAAGTCAACCCTCCCTATTGAGGAACGAGCTTCATGGGACAACGTGGGCCTAAGGCCTGGCGCCAAAATTTAGAAAGCTCCTGGTCCTATACGGGTAACCTACCCCTGGCCGTGCTCCCGTATCAATAGCTGATAGCTGGCCTGTGGTGCGTTCAGGTACTTTAGTAAGTATGTCTTTTAGTATTTTAGTTGTGGGCTCTTGGGAACTAGCCCTTGTTTCTCTTAGATCTTGTAGAACATGCCTTACTTCAATTTGGGTGACATTTGGGGGGTGATTGTGTTCTGTTGCATTAATACCAACACCATCCTTTGTAGTCGCCCTCCCATAGCAAGCATTAGAGTATTACTTTGTAGATTTCCAATTGATCGTTTCTGTGCTTGCACTTTCTTGGCTGTTAGTGTAGCCCATGTGAGAGGGTAATTGTTTCCCCTTCTGCCAAATAATGCATTTTGCTCTTTCTGTCAATATGTCTGAAAAGTGTGATATAGTACAATTAATTAAATGTTTTAAAACATTATTTTTTTATAACCTAAACACATGGTTATGGTAATCGTTTTCTATTTTATACTTACATATGTGTTCTTGATAGTAGTTGCTGTCTTTATTTTTCCGGTTTTCCATTGGGGATTTTGTAATGTGGGTCAAATGGCTCCTTTCCTGTTGGGGAAAATGTTATTTTAGTTGTAGTTTAAACGTTTGTTTGTTGGTAGCTAGTAGGAACTGAGGGATTTTAGTTTTCTTTATAGCGTGAAAGGGTGCTTTTTTCCAGGTATGTAATCACTGTAGTTTCTAGGTGGCTTTGTAGTTTGTTGATGATGTAGTAACTGTCTGTACTTTCTAAAGTTTAAGACACAAAAGGTGTGTGTGTTTGTTTAGTTATTTATTATTTTACATTTTTTAATCATGTTATTTGTAACTAAGATCATTTAAATGGTTTACTTACTTTAGTCGGTATTTGTACACATTCTTCCACTTCTATTTTCAGATTTACTGTGACAAATCAGCAGAGTATTGCCATCTGGTATCTTTTGTAGATTTTTGCTTAGTAAGCAATCACAATTTGAGTTCCTTTTATATTCAGGAAACTGTTAAAAACTCACTATTTTTAATATGACCTTGAGGAACTGGCTTATTACAAAGTATTGGAAGGGTTCTTTTGCAACTATCTCATGCGCAATATAAATATAATTGAATTGAATTGAATGTTCTTTATAATAATTTGATGCCTTGAACTAAAAATAAATTTGAAGTGTTTAAGTTTATCTTAGTTGTATGAAATTGCCATAATGTTGTTAGATAAGTTATATATTTTTTAATTTTTTTGGTTAAGGTAAAAAACTGTTATTTTAATCTCTTGTAATGAAATGCCTTTTTTTGGTGATATTAATGTTGTCGATATTGTGTCTTGTGATATTTTTGACAATTCATTTGTTTATTTGAAGATAACAATATTTTAGTTTCTGATATTTTTGTTGTTGATACCACTAAAACTATATATTTTTAACTGTAATATTTTCGTTATTGATATTTGTGTTTTTATTAGTTAAGGATAGGAAAGCGAAGACACTGGATGGGTAACTCAGGGAGACACGGGAACAAGAGTTACAACGCCTGTTCGCGGGAATAAAATTGTATTGTTGTTGCAAGCAAACAAAGCTCATATCCCTGTACCAGACAAAAACTTATACATTTAAAATTCTTATGGCGTGCATATACAACACAAAGTGCCTTTGCTAGACTTGGCTCTTTCAGGTCTTTGTAATGACCCAAATGATGTGCAGAGGAGGCTGATTTTACACACCTGGCTTGGACATGCACCCATGTGTGAGGTTTCTGGAGGGATGTTTTTTCTGTGCTTTCATGCAAGAAATAAACCGCTCTGGAGCCTAACCCTCTTACCGCCCTCTTCAGATATGTTCGGGATGTGTCACTGGGGGTTTATAGATTCACAGAAATTGTGCTACTGCTGGCAAAGAGAGGTGGCCATGCAGTGGGGCAGCCGTTGAGTTCCAACGGCCCCAGCTTGGCTCAAAAGCATGACTTACTGTGACACCAATAGCAAAATATATTCAACATTCCACAATGTTACCACTCACGTCCAGACCTGATGATATCTGGAGGCCACTCAGGGACTACCTGTTGCAGTGGAAATCCCCGGACTCTGACTAGACCCCACTGGTTATGCCACGTACTCACCTCACACACCCCTGTCCGTTCCCTGCTAGACGAAGAGATGTGTGGTGATATACTGTGATACCAGTTTTTTCACTGTCTAATTGCCAACATGTATTATATTCTCTATTGTAATGGAGGAGTAAGTGTGTGTTAGAAATGGGGTCTTTGGTTGGCTATCAGGTTACCCCCCATCCAAGCAAGGACCCTCACTCTAGTCAGGGTAAGTCACACACAATCCAAATTATCCTGTGCCCACCCTCTGGTAGCTTGGTACTGAGCAGTCAGGCTTAGCTTAGAAGGCAATGTGTAAAGTATTTGTGCAATAAATCATAAAATAACACCCTATAGCACCACATAAATACACCACACAGTGTTTAGAAAAATATATAATATTTATCTGGATACTTGCAGGTCAAAACGATCAAAGATGCAATAAGTAAATGTAGAGATATCACTGAAAAGTGATATAAAGGCCCATATTTATATTTTTTTAGCGCCGCAAAAAGCGGCGCAAACTTATGAAATACAATTGTATTTTGTAAGTTTGCACCACTTTTGCGCCAAAAAGTGACGCAAACGTGGCGCAAAAAAAATTATAAATATGGGCCAAAGTGTCTTAAGTCTTTTTAAAGCAAACAAAGGCCCTCCATACAATCCTGGCGGTCCAAGACCGGCAGGGCTGTTGTGACTGAAGCACTGCCAACAGGCTGGCGGTGCTTGGTTGCACCGCCGGGGTCGGTGGTTTCCCGCCACATTTGCCCCGGCGGTGATAATCCGCCAGGGCAGCGCGGGGATTACGAGTTCCCCTACCGCCAGCCTTTTCCTGACTGTTTGAACCACCAGGAAAAGGCTGGCGGTACGGGGAGTCACGGAGCATCTGGGGGCCCCTGCACTGCCCATGCCAATGGCATGGGCAGTGCAGGAGCCCCCTGACAGGGCCCCGTGCAGCTTTTCTCTGTCTGCATAGCAGACAGTGAAAAGCGCGACGGGTGCAACTGCACCCGTCGCACGGCCGTAACACCGCTGGCTTCATTTGGAGCCACCTCCCATGTTGCGCCCCACATCCCCGCCGGCCCAGCGGGGATGTCAAAATGGGCACCGCGGGAGTGCGGCCGCATTGGCGGCCGCACAGCGGTTACAACTTGGCGGGCGGCATGTTGTAATGACCCCCAAAGTCTTTTTCAAGCACAAAGTACCTGGTTGGTGTGAAAAATCTCTGCAAAGGGCCTCCGAGGAGGAGAAGCATGGAAACACATGAGTGTGCGTCAATTTCTCGAGCCGCACACGGCAATGCGTTGTGTAGTTTCCCCGCAGGGACAGCTGTGCTTCGATTTCCGGCGCTCAGTCGTGGATCCTCTTCGGGTTGCGGGGTTTTCAGACACCCCGGGGTCTGTGTGTGGAATACTGGGTTGCGGAGTGAAGTCACAAGCGCTGCATCGATCCGGTGGGTGTTGCGTGGAATTTTCTCCTGCATGGCAGCCGCTGTGTCGCTTTCTCCTCTGGAAGTCGGGCTGCGTCATCTCAGGTCAGCTGTGAGTTACTCCGGTGGGCCATGCATTGAAGTTCCAGTCGCAATGCAGGCGCTGCGTCGATCTTCTCCTTGCGAAGTCACGCTCCATCGTTCTTTTTCGGCCTGCTGTGAATTTCTTTCCACAGGGCAGGCTGTGCGTCGGTTTTAGCAAGCTGTGCGTTGAATTTTCACCGCACAAGGAGTCCAGTTGCAAGAGAGAAGTCTTTTTGGTCCTGAGACTTCAGTGAACAAGAGGCAAGCTCTATCCAAGCCCTTGAAGAGCACTTTTTCACCACAGCCAGAGAGCAGAAAGGCAGCAGGGCAACAGCAAGGTAGCGGTCCTTCACAGAATGCAGTCAGGTGTGTCCTTTAGACAGCCAGGCAGTTCTTCTTGGCAGGATGCAGGTTCTGGTTGCATTTTTCTTCTCCAGGAAGTGTCTGAGTTGGAAGGGGCAGAAGCCCTGTTTATATACCCAAATGTGCCTTTGAAGTGGGGGAGACTTCAAAGAGCGGCTTAGAAGTGCACCAGGTCCCCTTTCAGTTCAATCCTCTCTGCCAGGGTCCCAGTAGGGGGTGTGGCAGTCCTTTGTGTGAGAGCAGGCCCTCCCAGCCCAGGAAGACCCATTAAAAAAATGCAGATGTATTCAAGTGAGGCTGAATGTCCTGTGTTTGGGGTGTATCTGAGTGAATGCACAAGGAACTGTCAACTAAACCCAGCCAGACGTTAATTGTAAGGCCCAGGAATATTTAAGTGCAGAGAAATGCTCACTTTCTAAAAAGTGGCATTTCTAAAATAGAAATATTAAATCCAACTTCACCAGTCAGCGGGATTTTATATCACCATTCTGGCCATACTAAATATGACCTTTATACTCCTTTCAGATCAGCAGCTACCACTCAAACAATGCGTGAGGGCAACCCCCAATGTTAGCCTATGAAGGGAGCAGGCCTCACAGCAATGTAAAAACGAATTTAGGAGTTTTACATTACCAAGACATGTAAACTACATAGGTACATGTCCTACCTTTTGCCTACACAGCACCCCGCCCTATGGGTTACCTAGAGCATACCTTAGGTGTGTCTTATATGTAGAAAAAGGGGAGGTTTAGGCTTGGCAAGTACCTTTTGTAAATGCCAAGTTGAATTGGCAGTGAAACTGCACACACAGGCCTTGCCTTGCAACGGCAGGCCTGAGACAAGGGTAAGGGGCTACTTAGGTGGGTGGCACAAGCAGTGCTGCAGGCCCACTAGTAGCATTTAATCTACAGGCCCTGGGCACACATAGTGCACTCTACTAGGGACTTATAAGTAAATTAAATAGCCCAATTGGGTATGATCCAATGTTGCCATGTTTAAAGGGAGAGAGCATATGCACTTTAGCACTGGTTAGCAGTAGTAAAGTGTGCAGATTCTAAAAACCAGCAAAAACAGTGTCCAAAAAGTGGAGGGAGGCAGGCAGAAAGTTAGGGGTGACCACCCTAAGGCTGTCAGGTCTATCTTGTGTCCCCCCCAGCTGAAAGTGGGGAGAGCTACCCAACCTCCTAGGAACTCTCATCGCTAAGGTGGGAGTATCTGGAGAGACCATCAGCGTTGGCGTGGTCAATTCCCGGGCGATGCTCCACCGTAAAGTCCATGTAGGGAAATGGACCACCTCAAGAGCTTAGGATTCTCACCCCTCATTTGCATGAGCCATCTGAGGGACCTGTGGTCTGTCTGAACCCAGAAGTGAGTCCCAACCAGGTAGGGTCTTAGCTTCTTCAGTGCCTAGACCACAGCAAATGCTTCTCTCTCAATGGCACTCCACCTCTGTTCCCGTGGTAATAGCCTTCTGCTAATAAAGGCTACTGGTTGGTCTGAATGGTCTGAACCCTCCTCATTTAGCTGTGCTAGAACAGGTCCTATGCCATGCTCTGAAGCGTCTGTCTGCACAATAAATTCCTGGGAGTAGTCAGGGGCCTTGAGCACGGGGGCAATGCACATGGCTTCTTTCAGAGAATCAAAGGCTTTCTGACAAGCCTCTGTCCAATTCACCAACCTAGGTTGTTTCTTGGAAGTGATTTCTGTCAAACGTGACACAATGGTACCATAGCCCTTGACAAATCTGTGGTAGTATCCAGTGAGGCCTAAAAAGGCTCTCACTTCAGCCTGTGTTCTAGGTCGTTGCCAGGCCTTGATAGTTTCAATCTTGGCCTGGAGTGGCTGCACCATGCCACCACCTACTAGGTGTCCCATGTACACCACTGAACCCTGTCCAATCTGGCACTTACTTGCCTTGATGGTCAGTCCTGCCTGTTGCAGAGCAGGGAGCACCTCCTTGAGGTGGAGCAGGTGTTCCTCCCAGCTGGAACTGTAGACAGTTATGTCGTCTAGATAGGCTGCACAGTAGGCATCCTTGCCAGCTAGGACCCCGTTAACCAACCTTTGGAAGGTAGTGGGGGCATTTTTCAACCCAAAGGGCATCACCCAGAACTGGTAATGGCCATCAGGTGTGGTAAATGCAAATCTCTCTTTAGCCCCCTCAGTCAGGGCGATCCGCCAGTACCCTGATGTAAGATCAAACGTACTCAGGAACTTGGCAGTGCCTAGCCTGTCAACGAGCTCATCAGCTCGGGGGATGGGGTGAGCGTGAGTCCATGTGACTGAGTTGAGATCCCAGTAGTCCAGCAGAACCGGAGTTCTGGCTTCACACCGGGGGCAGCAGCCTTAGGAACCAGCACCACAGGCTGGCCCAAGGACTACTGGATTTCTCAATAACCCCTAAAGTCAACATCCTGGAGACCTCCTCCTTGATGCTGGCCTTCATCTTATCCAAAAACCTGTACATTTTTTTCTTCAGAGGGGGACTGTCACCTGTGTCAACGTCATGAACACATAAGTGGGTCAGCCCAGGAGTAAGGGAGAACAGGGAAGAAAACTGCTCTAACAGCTCATAGCTGTCTCCTCTCTGATTTAGCGTCAGGGAGCCAGAGAGAATGACACCCTCCACTGACCCATCACCTTCTTTGGCAGAGAGGAGGTTAGGGAGAGGTTCACTCTCCTCTTCCATGCCCTCATCTGTGACCAGGAGCATGCTGATCTCAGACCTCTCAAAGTGAGGTTTGAGCCTGTTGTGATGGAGGACTCTTAGGGGGTGCCTAGGGGTCTTGAGGTCCACTAGGTAAGTGGCCTCTCCTTTATGTTCCTTGATCTCAAATGGGCCAGTCCAGCGGTCCTGGAGAGCTCTGGGCTCTACTGGCTCCATCACCCAAACCTTGTCTCCAGGTGAGAAATCAACCAGAGTGGTCTTCCGGTCATACCACTCCTTCATCACCTCTTGACTGGCCTCAAGGTTACTCTTGGTCTGCTTCCAGAAGCGTTGGGTTTGGTTGCGGAGGGCCAGCATGTAGCTGATCACATCTTGGGAGCTTTCTCACAGCCCTCTTTAACTATGCTCAGTGGTCCTCTGAGGGGGTGACCATAGAGAAGTTCAAAGGGGCTGAACCCCACGCCTTTCTCGGGCACCTCCCTGTAGGCAAACAGCAGGCATGGTAAGAGGATGTCCCACTTACGCCTCATGGCTTCAGTCAGGTCACTAATCATGACTTTCAGGGTCTTGTTGAATCTCTCAACAAGGCCATTGGATTGAGAATGATAAGGGGTGGCAAACAGGTAGGTCACCCCACACTCATCCCACATGGACTTCATCTATGCAGACATGAAGTTTGTGCCCTTGTCAGACACAACTTCCTTAGGGAATCTGACATGGGTGAATATTCCCAACAGGGCTCTGGTCACCACCAGTGCAGTCACTGTTCTCAGAGGGATCGCCTCTGGATAGTGGGAGGGATGGTCCACCAAAACCAGGATAAACCTGTTGCCCAAGGCAGTTTTGGGGACCAACAATGTCGATGCCCACCCTTTCAAAGGGGGTACCAATGACTGGGAGTGGGAGCAGGGGAGCTTTAAGCTTTTTCCCTGTCTTCCCACTAGCCTGGCAGGTGGGGCACGATTTGCAGATCGGAAGTGGAAGTGGGTGACAAACCTGTCAAAGGTCTTGTCTTGGCCCAGATATCCTGCCAGGGGAATGTTGTGAGCCAGACCCAGTAGGAAGGCCCAGTAACACTGGGGGACCACCAGCACACATGCTGCCCCAGGACCTGGTACCTTAGGCTCACTGTAAAGGAGATCATTCTCCCAGTAAATATGGTGATTGCCAGAGGCGTCACCTGCTGCTTGGGCTGTGGCCTGTCACCTCAGACCCTCAAGGGTGGGGCATTCCTTCTGCGCTTTGCAGAATTCTGCCCTGGTTGGCCCACCCTCTACTTGCCAGCCAACAAGTTCAGGCAGGTTACCCAGGTCAGCTATGTCCTCCCCAGTTGGCTCAGGGGCCTCCTCCTCTTCAGGGGTCCCATCCACCATTGTGGGAACATCTAATGCGGGTTTCCTGTGCCTCTTGCCCTTCCTCTTTGCAGCTGTCTGGGCCATTGTTCCAGGCTCCAGACGTCGTTGACTCCCTTCCCAGGCAGCCAAGGACTGTGTGATCATGCAGACCCATTCAGGCAAACCTAACATCTCCAGGTGTGATCTGAGCTCTACCTCCTTCCAGGCAATATGCTCAAGAACATTGCCTAACAGACAATCTACAGGCATGGCAGGACTCACAGCTTCTTTCAGAGTACCAGAGTCCCCCCCCCCACTCAAAGGGAACCAGAGCCACCGGCAGGTGACTCTCACGATTGTCAGCGACTATGACCTGGTGGAATGTATTAGGGACTATCTGCTCGGGTGACACCAGTTGACTCTTGACAGTAGTCATACTGGCTTCTGTGTCACTCAGAGCCTCCACCCTTTGCCCATTCATGGTGACCCACTGAGGTACTGTTTTTTTCAGAACCGGTACTGATCCGGTAACCCAGTGGTGCCAGGGTACACCCAAAGACCTCGGGTACTTTCCAGATTCAGACCACAGAAACTCAGAGTCTTCTAGGTGAAGTCAAAGATTGAATTTATTGGCTGCAACCAAGTAACAAGCGTCCTAGAAGTACAACAGCACGGTTTGTATGTTCTCAGGAGACTGTGTGTCAATGCAAAGTCAGGTTTCCTTATATACAGTTTTTTAAGCTTCAGGCAAACATTCTTGACATTTTGGTTGGTCATTCACATGTTTTCACTACAAAGGAAAAAACAGTGTCATGATGAAACCTCATATTTCATGTCATCCAACCCATAATAAATTACCCGGCAAGGCCTAGTATTTTACATCAGATAAGTGTGGACCCCCAATAAAAACGGGCACCTCCCCCTCGTAAAGTAAGAAGAAGAAAAGAGCAGGTGCAGGTGTGAGCAAGATTAGGCAGGGTGTGTGAGCGATAATAAGGGTTTTATGGCATGGTGTGCCTTGATGCTATCTGATTCGGCAACTCGGGAGAGGGACTGACCAAACAGGTTTGGCCTGAGGCAATGGTTCCAGCTTGCCCAGGTCAGAGAAAAGTCAATCAAGGTGTACGTGTCCTTGGAATCAAATCTGACTGTATTATAAGCCTATGTGAGGGCAACTTTTAAAAATGGCTGCTGCGTATAAAATGGGAGCCACGAGTGCAGGACGAAAATGCCGATTTCGAGGTGAAAACGATGCTGGAATTGAGCGAAAATGCTCATGCTTAGTGTACTAGTCATTATCGGTCTTTTGATACTAAAATCGTACTGCTGTGGCAAAGTAAATTACATGGGTCCAGAATTTTTAGAACCACAAACCCTCCTTTTGCCCTTACATAGGCAATACACCTATTCTCATGCTAATCTGAGTCCAGGTCTATGTTTCTAAAGTCGTTGAGATGTTGCTGTAACATCATCCTAGTATTTAGCTCGTCTCTTGGTGCAGGTTTCCTTATGCATGATGTAACACAGAGGCCACATATGGCAGGACAAAGTAAGGAATATCTCTATCTGCAGTAGGTGGCATAAGATCATACACCCAACAATTAGTGATGTTCACTACTAACTAATGTTGATGCAGAAGCTGTACAAAAGAATTGCTTACGAATTCTGATCTTCTAACCTGCTCATGTTCAGGAAAAGGGTGAAAAGAGTGCAAAGAAACAATAGTAGGAAAAGACATAGGTTGGGAAGTGGGTGCAGAAGTCAATTGAGTAGAGAAAAACAATCCCACCCATAAATGACAACGTCATGTTTAAAAGACACTAGAAAACACGTTATTAAGAACATATAGACAACGGGAGAAAGTAGTGACCACTATTACAAATGAAATAATAATTTTTCACAACCCTAACCAAAAAGCAAATCCTAAAATTATCTAGTAACATTTTTAGGGCTCCTCTGCATTTCAGTAATTTTGGTATGTTCAGGTGGAACAGTGGTAACTCTCATCAATGCTCTAAGGTGAAAAGGGGGTACTCTTTCCACAGAAAATGGACTTTATTCTGCTTTTACTAAACAGAATAGTACTTTAAAACAATGCCAGCAAAACAATCAGTCTCCTAACACCTAGTCTATACAATCACACGGAAACCTCTTGTGAAACCAACTATGCCCAGAGTCCGTTCAAAAAGCCTCTCTGGCAGGCTTCTATTGTCCATCAAATTTTCTTTTGTTGTTTTCTTTCGCATGGGCCTCTCAATTCAGGCCTCTTCGTGAGAAAAGTACTGCTTAGTTGGAGTGCCCTCCTGGCAAACACCCACGGCTCACTCGAAAGTCTCAATGTCTTAAAGCAATACACCAGTGTCTCTCCTCTGTGGCAGACACTACAAACAATGTGCTCTTCATTGATCAAGGGCACAAATCATCTCGTGCAGACCCAAGCACCATTAATTGGGAAATAGCTCAAGCTCAGCAGCACTTTCAGACTCCAACACTCATTATTTAGTGTCAGAGGACGCTCAAGCTGCTCTTTCATGGGCACCACAATATAGTGCCTTTTTCCAAACTTGAAATCTCCGGTGCACTGCCCTTCTTCCGTTGGAGCAAAGAAAAGGGGGGGTGTGGCCAAAACTCAGGCCAAGGGGCTCAAGGGATTGCACACTGTCAGAGGTTACCAGCACATGACAGGTAGAGAAATGAAACCTCAAAACAGCTCTGCCATCAACAACAGGAATCCTTCTCTTTAGCTCTTTTACACTGAAACTTTGGTTTTGTGATGTCCAACGCCGTCTGATGGAGCAAGTACGATACCATGCGCTGGCGATCGCTGTACAGCTTTGCTACTTTCTGGGTGCTGAGACTGTAGGGCCAAAACGTTCGTCTTTCATCTGTAGCTGTCACTGATGGGAATTAGGCTTAAATCAATGTCCTGCAGGTTAGTATGACTTGATACCCGCAGAATCTAGTGACGTAGGAAATGTGCCACAGTTGTTAGTTCCCTTCAATTTAGTACAAAAACAGTTCATGGTTTTTAACAAGTGGACTGCAAGCAGGTGGTCTGCAATCTTCAAAGGAGTAGCCATACACCATGGGCATAAAATACAAAGACAAAGGCAGAAGGGCAAAACAGGGTCTCTAGCATCTTTAATTGGGTTCTCTCCATTATTCTCTGCCATCTATAGCTACATGAGAATTCTATCTGAATGGATTTCCTCACACAGTGGCATTGTCTAATGGGGTAAACACATATTTTCCTCAATGATTAAGTCTAGGTGTTCCTCCTTATCTTAGAACATCTCAATAGAGAAATCACATGATACCGATTATCAGGGACATGTAGAAACCTTCCTTTAAAAACTGTGCATCAGGTGCACTATGCAATACACAGGCTAATAGTCAAATGTGCAAACAAAAAGACAAGAACTAGAGGGTCCTGATATTTGCATGATTAGGACACATCTGATCCCACCAAAAATTAAAGTAGCAGGAACAGAAGGGAACCGAAAACCAAATTAAAATAGACATTGAAAATTCGTCATGTTCAAAAAGGTAAACATAAGATATCTGCTATTGAGATGGAAAACTTGTCTTACTATAATATTGAGTCAGTTAACCAGTCTATCGCTACCCTGACAGTCAGGCTGGAAAACATTGAAGCAGGCCGAAGGCAAATTCTTGAAAACCAGTCTGGTCATACCAAAGGGAATTATACATAACATGGGGGTCCCTGGTACATCACTGCAGTCTGGAAATGTGAACCTGAACAATACATCAATAATAATAAAAGGTCTGACTGGTGAAAGGAATTTGAAAAAGAGAAATGGGACTAGGACATAGCTAAAATCTCAATAACTAAGCATGATGCGACATTGGTCAGGGGAAGAAACAAAAGAAAAAATCTATAGGAAGAACAAAAAAATTATTTGGGTGATAGTCAGGCATGTGACACAACACCGAGAGTACGGGTGATACACAAAGGCCAAAGTTACACAAATTTTAACTCTACCGTTGGCGACTACACCATATACGGTACTCCTAGCTAATGTTTCAGTTCCTTCTTCAGGAAAAAATGAAAACCTGGTTTTCTTTTAAGGAACAAAAGCCATATGCTACTTAGGAAACAGAACATCATTAACTAATGTAATATAGAAATTAGGCCACCTTGAGTCACAGATCTATAATTTCATCCTTAGGTCCAATCAAGGCTACATAAATGTAAGGCTGCCTGTTCCTTTAAGGGAAGGGGCAGTAACGTGACTAACTGCAGGTGACACACTTTGATCCTGTATATCTCTTTTTATTTTCCTTCAATACCATTATAGCCAAATAGACATGCACTGGTGAAGTGTTGTCTCTTATGTTCACAGCATGAAATATCATCTGTGGAATTTAGTAACCAGAACAAGTTCAACCAACTGTTGCGTAGCGATGGGCATCGTCATGACCATCTCCTCACAACACAAGGGAGCTTGTAATAGTATCAAAAGCAGCATCAAACATGCAAAAAACAAATAAAAAATAATAAAAACGCACAAAACCTCAAGCCATCAGATATACTTGCTGTGTATCAAGCACAAAAAGCATAGACAAAACAATAGCATGTGTGAATAAGCGGTGACACACAACACCATGTCATGTACTTTATGCACTGTAAACCTGCAGCCCAAAACCCAATATTTGGGCCTGTTTAATTTGTCAGGTTTAAAATCTTTACCCTCCTTTTGACAGTAGATCACCAGGCAATGGAAATCTGCTGTCAAATATAACTTTACTGTTTCTCTTCTAACATACAGGACCAGCAAGAACAATTCATGATAGGACCAAATACACGAAAATAAATTTCCATTACTTAACTGTTACCCTCTTGTCAGTTACTTCGCAACATCAAGCCACCTTAGTTTTACCTTTCTAAAAGTAAAAATTGTTACACTGACACTCCATATTAATTTGGCACCTACAATTTCCATTGTGAAAAATAAGTCTTAATTGGTAAATCGTTCTCATTAAGGCATGTAGCCTTCAAAATTTTAGAAAAGGGCTGCATCTTATTTTCTGTCTAAGACTTAATGCAACACTTCGTTTTCTGTCAAATAAAAGCAACTAGCAGGCATCATTTTATTTTTTTAGAGCGGAGACACAAATGTATCAGTTCTGCAGAGCATTTAACATGATGTTGGGACTTTCGAAGAAACCCCTTTTTTTTATATTTTCCCTTTGGAATTAAGTTCTTTAATTGTATTGATGTTCTTCTGGAGAAACCAGAAATCCCACTTTTAGAGGCCCGTAGGGTCATTCTGCATTTCACAGAGACAAGGCCCTAATTTGAAAGGTCACAAGTGTCAACATGACAGCCTCCTCCATTGTTTATGGGAAAACTAAAGATAGCATCTCAGCAGCGTGACTTGAGCCAGCCTCTGTAGCTCTCCTAGCTTCTGCCACTCTGAATCTGTCAAAGACAGTAGGCCTTCCTGTTTTCCTTCTAACCTGCAATAATTCACTGTATTTTAAAAAAAAAAAATTTTCCTTTTTAGGCGCTAAAAAAAATTATCTCTATTTCCAGATTATTAAACTACATTTACTGTGAATAATTCACAAACCTTAATAACACACATACCAGTTGTTAGAATAAATGCTTGTTGCAATCCCATGCAATGGTACATATTTCTTCAACCTCACATGAATGAACGTCTCAGTAGGCCCTGCTGAAGTTAGAACCTTCAACCTCAACATTAAAACAAGCCTTTGTACTGGCACATTGACTCATTGAATCATAAGAAGGCACAACCTGCAAATATATATCAAACCTAAATGTATGCATTTACAGAAGCCTGAGACACTTTAAAAAGTACTCTGAATGAAAGAAAATGCAGTTTAAACAGTGCTTTTGCCCAAAATCGACTTTGATATTTTAGGCATTAAAAATCAATATCCTACAATTTTCTTGCATAATATGCATTACCAGAATGTCTATTACACAATCCATGAGCCAGCCATTGAAAATATTAACTTATACTTTATAGAAATGAGCTTGTTTGCTCCTGCGCCAAGGGAAAATTGCACATACAAATGTCATTTTAGCGGTGCAACATAACTTAAATTAAATTTTAATGCTAGGAGGTCATAAATAGTATAGGTATTAAGCTTTATAAATATTAAAAAACGATTTTGAAAGGCACTTATTTTTTAAATAATGTTTCCATAATTAATAATTTTTTTTTTTTTTTTTTTAAACAATTATTCTTTTTTTGTGATAATTCCACATATAAAAGCAAGCTGCATCCCTTGCCTATTATTTGGGATACATTAACTCACAAGCCTAAGCGCATAAGCCTAACTTGAAATGCGTCACATTTTTGCGCCACTTTCATTTAAAAGGAAGGTTATGCAAAATTCCACCCGTGTTTAACTGGGAAAGTGCTGGCTGAATTGAACATTCCTATCAAATATACTGCAGCTGAAAAGTTTGCCTGTGAACATCTAATACAATGCATCTAAGAAAAATGCTGTAAATGTATTTATTTTTTTGCAAAAATAGATAATTTCGTTTTTTTTTTGGGGCCCTTTTTATATCTATTGAATGTGTTTTCTAATTTATTAAGCATTTAACGGCAGTTTTGTATATGTGCACAATTGCTCATTCTATAAATTAAAGAGCAACATATAGCTATGTTAGCACATCACATGGTTCATTTCCGGATTTTTTCTAAGTTTCTACTTAATATTAATTAACCAACATTTTACTTAACAAACTGAAAACATCAAGAAGACCCACAAACACACATTGAGCTCATTTCAGATATAAACAGAAAACACTCAGGACACACAATACAGCGCGCTTTAGCCATTTTTCAGAAATAGCGCCGTCGCAATTTACTTTCAGAACCGTTTGCAGATCCTAGTTGTAAGTCATATTTACAAGAGAAAAGAAAACTTTTCTCAATAGTGTTCCAAAAAACTGCAAAAACAGCCTCACAGACATTTATTTCCAAGAATAGCGGACCCATACTTTATTAAACGTGATGGGGCCCACTCCGTGCTTCACATATAGTTCATAGGTTGGAGTTCCAATCGGAGGAACCGGACATGAGTCCTCCAACCGGGAGTCCCTTTTACAACCAAGACAAAACAAATTTCCAAGTCTGCTAAGACCAGGCATCTTCGCTCACTAGTCTAGCTTCAAACTTCAAAGGATTATCGTTTACGATAGTCTCGTGAATACACGAGTCCTTCGGCTTTGGTACTTGCAAGTTCCAAATCAAAGTGATCCCGAAGGGATACCAAACCAAATGTCCAACTAAGGACCAAACCAAGTGTCCAACTAAGGACTGGGAGACGCTCCACTTATACTTAACTGAAAATATCGATGATGTCACCAGAAGACTCGTCTTATCGTTTCGCTCTACCAAACATCAAGGGTCCAAATCAGGGCGATAGCCAGGGCAGCAGTCCTTCGTAGCCGTCGGGAAGCGGGGAACCTCGCAGCAAAGACTTTCGGACCACGTCGACATGCAGGGGTCGATGAAGTGGCGGCCTTCCTCCAGAATTTTCACACGAAGCTCATCACGGACCTCAGGCTTGGACCGGTACCGCTGGTATCGCCCCACGTTGGGCGCCAACTGAGGTACTGGGTTTTTCAGAACCGGTACTGATCCGGTAACCCAGTGGTGCCAGGGTACACCCAAAGACCTCGGGTACTTTCCTGATTCAGACCACAGAAACTCAGAGTCTTCTAGGTGAAGTCAAAGATCGAATTTATTGGCTGCAACCAAGTAACAAGCGTCCTAGAAGTACAACAGCACGGTTTGTATGTTCTCAGGAGACTGTGTGTCAATGCAAAGTCAGGTTTCCTTATATACAGTTTTTTAAGCTTCAGGCAAACATTCTTGACATTTTGGTTGGTCATTCACATGTTTTCACTACAAAGGAAAAAACAGTGTCATGATGAAACCTCATATTTCATGTCATCCAACCCATAATAAATTACCCGGCAAGGCCTAGTATTTTACATCAGATAAGTGTGGACCCCCAACAAAAACGGGCACCTCCCCCTCGTAAAGTAAGAAGAAGAAAAGAGCAGGTGCAGGTGTGAGCAAGATTAGGCAGGGTGTGTGAGCGATAATAAGGGTTTTATGGCATGGTGTGCCTTGATGCTATCTGATTCGGCCACTGGGAGAGGGACTGACCAAACAGGTTTGGCCTGAGGCAATGGTTCCAGCTTGCCCAGGTCAGAGAAAAGTCAATCAAGGTGTACGTGTCCTTGGAATCAAATCTGACTGTATTATAAGCCTATGTGAGGGCAACTTTTAAAAATGGCTGCCGTGTATAAAATGGGAGCCACGAGTGCAGGACGAAAATGGCGATTTCGAGGTGAAAACGCTGCTGGAATTGAGCGAAAATGCTCATGCTTAGTGTACTAGTCATTATCGGTCTTTTGATACTAAAATCGTACTGCTGTGGCAAAGTAAATTACATGGGTCCAGAATTTTTAGAACCACACCACTGCCTATACTTTGAAGTATTTTCTGGCCTGCAGGCTTTAGGTACCATCTCTCTTTCTCCCAAGGACACTAGGGAAACCTCTGTCTGCCCCCCAAAGCTAACTGAGACTATCTCCCCCCGAGTGCTACACTAGCCAACCCAGGTGTTTGTCCAGTGGTGGACTATCCCCTCTTAGGGCACTGGGAGTCACCCTTAGAATGTCCATGCTGGTAGCTCTCTAAGCATTTGGGGATTAATTTCCCTTATGTCTTATCAAAATACCCTGGCTTCTTCCCCAATCTAGAAGAGGAATGTTGATCCCCCCCTTGGGAATCCTTTTGGGGGCCTTCTGAGAACTCCTTATCTTTAAGTTTTTCTCCCATCTCTTTCTTCTGTTGGGAACCTTGACCCCCATTTTGTGGGTGTCCCCCCCCAGATGCCTTCTTGGACACTCTGGTGCTAATCCAGAGGTCCGCCTCCTCATCAAGCTTCCTGGGGTCAGTCAGCTTACTATCTACCAAGGGCTGGCACAACTCTGTGAAAGAAATATTGAGCATATGCTCTCTCAGAATCAAGTCATATTACCCTTTATAATCATCTAGTTTGCTGCCCTGCACCCATCCATCCAGTGCCTTGTTGGAGAAATCATAACAATCTACCCAAGTTTGTGTTGAAAGTTTGGTGCTGTCCCTGAACCTCTGACAGTATCTCTCAGGGGTCACCCCAAACTTGGCCAGTAAAGCATCTTTCATGTGTGGGTAGTCATTTCTGTTCTGTGGAGCAAGTGTAAGAAGTGTGTCCCTCCCCAGTGATGGTACATAAAACCACATGGATGCCCTCCCAATGCTCCTCAGGTGTCCCATGGGCCCTTAGTGCAACTTCATAGGCAGCCAATCACTTGTCAATGTCATCTCCCACCACAAAACTTGGCACCACATTCTTGGGCATACGAACCTGTTTGTCCCCGACTGGTCCTGCACGTATGCTGCCACCATCACTGCTGGACTCAGACTGTCTAGCCTTGATCTCCAGCTCCTTGATACTCAGTTCATGAGCCAACAAAAGTTTTTTTTCAGCTAAGGCGGTCTCTGCTTCAACCTGTTTGGCTGCTATTCCAGCCTCAGCTGGCTTGGCTTCTCTCTCTGCTCTCCTTTCCTCCTGTTGAGCCTCAATTTTTAACCTTGCCATCTGCAATTGAAACTCTCTCTCCTCTCTCCTTTCCTCGGTGGTCAGGCCTTGATCAGAGACACTGTTCCCTGGTTTTGCAGGGGGCACAATTGCAGCACTAATCTCATCTAATGAGGGCAATAAATCCTCTGAGGGGCCATCCTCTGGACCCTCTTCCTCAACATCCTCCTCTATAGGGGCTTCTGCCCAGGCCCTCAGCGCCATTTGGAATTCCTTCTTCCTGGAGGCTTTCTGGATAGGTACACCCATATCCCTGCAGAACGCCCTCAGCTGTTTTACAGTGTAGGTCTCCAGCATGGCCATATCAAAATCTTCATCTCCTGCTTGAGACCCAGACAGAGACATGATAAATGAGGATTTTAGTCAAAAATTGACAGGAAAAATTAATTGCAAAAAAGAGATAACAATCAAGTTGACCTTCAACTGTGGGTAGGTAGGGAAATACTTAGCTACTGTATGTCACTGCACAAATACAAGTCCTATCCTCACTGCTGATCACCAATGTTAGAAATGGCGTTTTTGGTTAGCAGTCAGGTTACCACCTGTCCAAGCAAGGACCCGCACTCTAGTCAGAGTAAGTCACACACAATCCAAATTATCCTGTGCCCACCCACTGGTAGCCTAGCACTGAGCAGTCAGGCTTAACTTAGAAGGCAATGTGTAAAGAATTTGTGCAATAAATCATACAATAACACAATATAGCACCACAGAAATACACCACAAAGTGTTTAGAAACATATATAATATTTATCTGATAAGATGCAGGTCAAAACAATTAAAATGCAATAAGTATATGTAGGGATATCACTGAAAAGTGATAGAAAGTGTCTTAAGTCTTTTAAAAGCAAACAAAGTCTCTTTCAAGCACAAAATACCTGGTTTGTGTGCAAAGTCTCCACAAAGAACCGCAGAGGAGGAGATGCGTGGAAACATACGGGTGTGCGTCGATTTCTCAGGCTGCCCATGGCGATGCGTCATGTAGTTTTCACGCAGGGACGGCTGTGCATTGATTTCCGGCGCTCTGTCGCGGATCCTCTTCAGGTTGCGGGGTTTTTGGACACCCCGGGGTCGATGCGTGGATTTCCTGCTGCTGTTGCTGTGTGAAATACACTGGAATGTAGGAATGTTCCAATTTTCTAATAAATCATTAGAAAGGAGTAAAACTAATATGCAATTCTTTTTTGCAGTCTTAATTTGAAGGATGGCATGGAGTCATGGATGTTTCCCGAGGATTATCTTACACTTATTATTAGTAATGATAAATGAAATGCCTTTATTAGCCAAACTGACACTCCCTTTGGAGGAGGACTTATTTTACATCATCAGACCTAAATCCAAAGTAAGAGTAAGAAAGGCAGAAGATGGAAAAAGAAGTGGGGGGACAAGAAAGATGGGAAAACAGTCAATGGGTCTTGGGGAGTTGTGCAGCACCTGGCAGGAGGTGAAAGGACGGGCTTACACTTAGAAAACCGTTACGTGAACGTCATTTTTTTGCATATTGCAAGAGCTTGCACTTAAGCTGTTTGGGATGGAAGGTGCAGAATACTGCAGAAAAAGGCAGTACAATAGATTATGTTGATGGCTTTCTATTATGCTTTTGAAATCACTGCAAGCGGTGAGCTGAATTGTCGGCATGGATCTGAGAGTGGTTATAAAGGGAATAAACACTTAGGCCCTAATTTATACATTTTTGCGCCGCATTTGCGCCATTGTTTTACGCAAAAGCGGCATAAATTTACAAAATACAATTGTATTTTGTAACTTTGCGCCACTTTTGCACTAAACAATGATGCAAATGTGGCGCAAAAAAAGTATAAATCAGGGCCTTACTTTGTTATGAAGTCATCAATAAATGGAGGAAAGCCTGTAACTTGTAAACTTAAATTGAAACAGTACGCAAGCTATGATGAGAATATAGAAAAACAGGTGTAAGTGTAAGCAACCCCACTTTAGAACTCAAAACAAAGAGTGAGAGGTAAAGCATTAGAGAAGGAGAGGGAAAATAGGGGTTCAGTGAGAGGCAACACGCAAGAGTAATGAAAAGTGATCTGTAGAAAGAGAGGGAAAAACACAAGGCGAGGGAGAGAAATAGAACAAAAATTGTAAAATACAGGGGGAGTGGAATAAAGGAAAAATACGTGGGAGTGTCAGGGAGTAGAATGTAAACATTAAGGGAGAGAGGGAAGAAGAGGTAAGAAAGTAAAGTAGATGTCTGCAAGCAAGAGGAAAGTCAGATTATGCAGGGAGTTGAAGATTGGAATGACCGAAGAAAAAAGTCAGAAATTGGTTTGTATTGTGTTCACATCCCAGGTCGTGGCAAATATCCTAACTTTATTCTGGGCATTTCATTGTTGTTCTGTGCTGGAGGATGTGTAGATGTAGCGTAGTCATCATGGTGCCTTTGTGGTGTTCAACAAAGTCTATGCTGAATATGCCCCTCTTACCAGACAATCAGATTCAATAGTTGCCCCTTTCTCTTACAGTTCTAGAGTGGATGCCTATTCGAGGGCGCACAATGGCAGTAAGCCTGCCAGGGCAAGGATTCCCCCTGGGGCAACTTCTCGTGGCGGGAGTGGCGTATGGGATCCGGGACTGGCGGTGGCTACAATTTGCTGTGTCTGCACCGTTTTACCTCATCTTCCTCCTCTCGTGGTAGGTGGCTCTTGAATGTGGACATTGCAGTAATTGCAATTGCAGTAATCATGATCAAAATGTAGCTGTTCACTGATGTGTGTCTTTTTCCTTTGAACTCTCTTCTAGTAATGGTTATTGTTATGTGTTATGGTGGGCGTTTTCAGATTTTGCATAGCTATTCATTCTCCAAATCCTTGGCCTTTTCAAGTGTTGGTGATCTAGGTGTACTAACTGTGTTAAGGGTTGAGGGTTTTCCCCATGGGGAATGATCAGGCCGGGCTCCGGTCATCCTACAGTGAATGTGGAAAGGGTTAATTTGCCAGCATGGAGCTGGTACGCTCAAGGAGGCTCTGAAATCTTCACAAAGCAGTGCTTTAAATGGGTTAAAATGAGTGCAGATATTTATTCAAATGAGCTAGAAGTGTGGCAAGTGGGCGAGGCAAGGGTGAGGGTTAATTGCAAGACATGATGATACTTAATGACTTCCATACCAATTGCAACACATACCAAAACACAAGAGAAATGCGTTTATATAAACTAAACAGGTTAACTCATTACTCAAAATGAAAGCTAAACAGGGTAATATGTTAACATTTCCTTCTTTTGTAATATTTGCTGCTTCAATACAGTTATTTGTTATTGTTTGACACATTACTATACAAACAGAAAGAAACAAGCAGGCATGCACACACAAAGCATTCTACACATTTCCTTTAAAATACCTCCCACTTCCTCTCGCTTTTCTCTTACACTAAAACACGCAGACACAAGCAGGCTTGCACACAGGCATAAGCAGACACTCACACAAAAGACTCAGATTAGATTAAAGCCATTTCAAACTCCTTACCCCCAATGGCTTTCTTAGTTGCCTCTGTCAGCGGGCTGCCTCCATTCCCACGTTTGCACAAATGCACACAATGATGTGACTCTGATTGACAGCACAGGGCCTGAACGGGCCCTGCTCTGTCAAACACAGCATGATGGGGACCACCAAGACATTATGCAAATGAGCCCACACGGAATAGTACAGAGGTGGCTCAGGGCTACAGAAGTACCGTGGCTGTCAGAGACCGGTTCCACTCTGGCGTCTTAGTGCTCACTAGCAGCCAATGAACCGACTCTTTCGTGAGTACTGGTACTCTCCTCAACAGTAGAGAAGTGCCAGTACTCAGAGTGATAAATATAAGAAGTGCCCATTTAAAGCACTGGCACAAAGTACATGTTTAGGGAGCAGCCATGGTCATCCAGTGGGCTGTGTGCTAAGTGACAAAGGTCTCAATGGAATTGCGTCATAAGTGGATTTCAACAGGTGGAAAATTCAGCTGTGGTCATCTTCCAGATGATCCATGAAAGTGTGTTCAGTGTCGTTTGTAGGTTGGGTGTTTTCACTAAAGTGGTGAACAGTTTTCTCCTGCCAGTGTCGTGTTCTCTTGCAGAGATATTCCATTGGTCATCGAGGGTCCTGTGGCACATGACGTATCCCTTTGAGTGCAATCAGAGTTATACGGAGTTGTGGCCAGTTTGCTGTTGCAAATACTACCCCCTGTTTGTCTCACCACAGTGTCACCTTGTGAGGAGCTGTTGCCACATTGTAAGCACAGAGCGAGCTGGAAAGCTCTACTAGTGTAGCTCTCCACCTTGTGTTTGAGGCTCTGTACCCTTATAGCTAATTCAGGGTTGTCATACTCTCCAGCGGGAGTAGGCTCAGGAACCTTTGTTTTTGTAGTTGTGAGAGGCAGGGGCGGCTCCTGTAGGGGCAAAGCCGTGGGGCGGGGCACAACAACACAAAGAAATAAAAAAAGAAAAAGAAACTTACCACTGCCACTCTGCCTTGCCACTCTTCTGGCTCCCGTTCCACTCGCTGCAGGCACATGCTGCCAGCCTGCCCTGCGACTGATCCTTATGCTGCTCTCACATAAGAGTAGCATTAGGATTGGCCGGAGCACCAGGTTTGGCGCATCTAGCCAGAGTGGGAGCCCCTGCCTCCTCTCTCCAATCTGGCATCACAGTGCCGAGTTGGACAGAGCCCAGTGTGCATGTGTGTTTGGCCGGCCAGAGACTTCCGGCCAAACATACATGCGCACTGAGGGGAATGCTGCGCACTCTCCCTCTGTCCCTGTCATCGCCCATGGGCCATAGCGGAGGAGCCACGCCTGGTAAAAGGGTAGGAAAAGCTTCTTATGCCTTGACAGGCTCTAGAACCTGTCGCCGCTCTATTGCCCTGCCCCCTTCTACTGCCCTCCAGAGATTTCTAGGCAGTGAAGAGATGAAAGCCACACCCCTCACATGCGTTTATCAGTTGGCAAGTCTGCAACCAGAGCACTGATCTATGTGCATGTGTGTTTTTTGTTTAAACATCCAAAATATAGGTCTTTCATATACTGTTACAGACAGTAAAAGAGCTGTTCTGATCACGTGCCTTTGGCAGTTTTCAATGTAATAGACACTCGCATTACTTACTGTGTACTGCACTGAATCTATTACTCTGATAACATGTCACTGGCTGCTTGTAAAGCGATAGTCAATAAGTCATCTGTCTGTTTACATCCCACTATTTTTATCGGTCCCTTTACAGACCTGGTGTCACCAACATGCAATTGAAAGGGCTGTTTACATGTTGCTGGCTGTGATGTGATAAACATTAGGGGGCAGGTTTAATATTATTTCATGCAATGCAGCACAGTAAGGGGACTAGCTGTGCTGAGTGAAAAGGAAAGAGCAGACGCGCTCCATATTTACAAAGATATGCAGAATGCAGCACACATGGAACTTTGAAGTAACCAGAAGAAATAAAGATATTTCTTCTCGTTATACCTCTGTTGGGTAGACACACCTTTTGGCACAAACCTAGGTTCACAAGTGTTTGTAGGTCTGGGTTGCGTCAAAATACATGGGTGGGTGCATGGGTATGTCCATTCTCCACCCTTGTGACACATACCAGGCACAAACTAATGTAAGGCAGTGCTATGCCCTGCCTTATGCTACTTTCCATGCAAAATGGCTTTTGAGCATCTTAGTAAAAGCTAAAAATAATTTTGCGTCAAGGCTGCATCCCAAAAGTGGTGCAACCCTGAATCAAAATCATAGTGAATCTAGACCTAACTGCATTGCTTCGTTGGCATTTTATTATCTGCTCTGGTTTTACACAGGCAATGCACTTGTATGCTAGCATGCCACTGGCTGTTTGTCAAGCGATGGAAAAATCATAGCATCTGTCTGTTTAAGTGTTGTGGCATCCTGAGATTGTGCCCTTTTTCGTTTACAGGTTTGATGTCATAGACAGGCAGTTCATTAGTCTTGTGGCATGTCACTGACTGACTGGTATGTCATAAACAGTACCCGAATTGCATTATTTATATTTAATGAGTCTTTCTAATGAAATGCACAATTGTATTGACTGATGTAGTAGACGGTATTGGAGAAAACTATGGGCCTGATTACAACTTTGGAGGAGGTGTTAATCCGTCCCAAATGTGACAGATATACCACCAGCCGTATTACGAGTTCCATAGGATATAACGGACTCGTAATACGGCTGGTGGTATATCTGTCACTTTTGGGATGGATTAACACCTTCCTCCAAAGTTGTAATCAGGCCCTATGTCTCATCATGTTCCCGGTTAGTCCCCAAAAGTGCTTACTGCAAACCTTAATAATAGGTGAATCACAGAAATTACTGTCAAGGTTATCCACCACACACTGGCAATGGAGCCCAGGTTCTAAAAAGAGCAAAGTCACAAATATACAATCTGCTGCACACGTTTTCTAGTGTTGGTCACATGATCACATTTTCTCCAACTGTACAAGCATGTTCCTATCAGACTCATGAGAATCAGCGGATGTCCTTCACCAGTAAGAAAAATGTGATAAATTAAGTTGAGCAAGCTAGTTTGTAGTTTGCAGATTTCATGTCTCTGGTGCCAAGGCGCAATGTGTCAAAGCCTCAGAGTTGGCACATTTGGTGGGCAAGGTTTGCATGAGAAACAAAACATGGATGCAGCAGGTTTTATCTACAAAACATTTAGCAGTGCATTTAAAACTGTACACAGTTTATGAACTGGTCTATGTGCATCCCAATGGTTTTGTTTAAAGTTTGTTTTAAATTTTAGGTGTGACAAGTGTGTAAAATTTCAGAGTGATTTGAGACGCTGCTCAATCAGGGAGATGATGAATGAGAGTAAATCCTGGTTTTTGAGACAAGCACATTCTAGTCTTCCTTACCGGTTACTTTCTAAGATTCTTTCTCTTTCCCAAGGTTTATACCTGAATCAGCCCGTTGGCTCATTCTGAATGACAGAACCCCTGAGGCCATCAACAACCTGAGGAAAGTTGCCAGGATCAATGGAAAACAAGAGGAAAGCCAGAAACTCACCGTGGAGGTTAAAACAAATTATCAGTCCATATGTTTAAGGGGAAGGTTTGAAAGATTATTTCCAGACTCAGGAGGCATGGACGTCAATTCACCACAAGGCGAAGGGCTTCAGAAGTGATATCACACATGTTGGACCTAGGTACCAACAAAGGTTTGACCCTTTTGTCCCACCTAACGATCCTTGCCAGCTTTCTATTTGCTGCTGAGGGTCTCAAAGAAGTAAATAGGGCTCTTTAAACCATTTTTAGGTCCAGCGCGGAAGCGCTTTCAGATCTGTTATCTATCTGTAGGCTTTTTACCACACCCATCTCACTCCCATAACTTTCACTCGTTCATGGACTTGCCTTTCAAAAATACATTAATGTAATTGGTAAATGTTTTAAGCTTGTCCCGCCTTGTGGTGCTTTTGTTAGCTCCTTGTAGACTGACCTTGTTACATGAATTATTGCACTATTGCTGATATGTTTTGCTGTGACTGAACTACTTTTTTTTCTTTTTGCCTCTCCCCTTGGCGCTCATGCTCATGGCTGCCACGGCGCTTTGAAGTTTCATAGATCGCAAACTTGTTCTTTTTCATGCTTGATCTGGTTTTTCCTTTCCTTGCTATTAGAGTCAAACCCAGCAGACAAATATTCTTAGTTCATTCACTGAAGTCGAACTCCTGCATTTGCTATGATTTTATAAACAGTGATCACGATATGAAGAACCACGGAAAAGGACGAAATCAAAATCAGAGCATGTTAGTTTTCCATATGTCTTTGTAGACTAAGGGGGTCATTCTGACCCTGGCAGTCATGGACCGCCAGGGCCAACGACCGCGGAAGCACCGCCAACAGGCTGGCGGTGCTTCCATGGGCCATTCTGACCGCGGCGGTACAGCTGCGGTCAGAAACAGGAAACCGGCGGTGTCCCGCCGGTTTCCCGCTGCCCCAGGGAATTCTCCACGGCGGTGCTGCAAGCAGCGCCGCCATGGGGATTCCGACCCCCTTCCCGCCAGCCTGGTTCTGGCGGTTTTCACCGCCAGAACCTAGCTGGCTGGAACGGGTGTCGTGGGGCCCCTGGGGGCCCCTGCAGTGCCCATGCCATTGGCTTGGGCACTGCAGGGGCCCCCTAACAGGGCCCCACATAGATTTTCAGTGTCTGCGTGGCAGACACTGAAAATCGCGACGGGTGCAACTGCACCCGTCGCACCCCTTCCTCTCCGCCAGCTCCATTCGGAGCCGGCATCCTTGTGGAAGGGGGTTTCCCGCTGGGCGGGCGGGCGGCCTTCTGGCGGTGGCCCGCCAGCCCAGCGGGAAACTCAGAATGACCGCTGCGGTATTTTGACAGCGGTGCGGTCATTCGGCGGCTCCCGCCGGGCGTGCGGTTACCGCCGCCGGCGGGAGTCAGAATGACCCCCTTAGTCTGATTCATGTTGTCTGTGTCTGTCTGAGCCTGCACTGCTGTTCATTGCAGTCACTGCCACGCTTTTTACCAGAAAAAGCAGGTGAGGTGAAGGTTCTGAGTTCCAAAAATGTTACTCCCACAATCTTGGTGGCCTTCCTTGGCATGTGCTCCTGAAGTCTTGGGTCCTCTCGTTCAGCAATCTGGGTGCCCTCCTTACCATGCGCTCCTGAAGTCTTGTGTCCCCTCCTTCAACAGTCTGGGTACCCCTCCTTACCATGTGCTGGTGAAGTCTTGGGTCCCCTCCTCCAGCAGTCTGGGTGCCCCTCCTTACCATGCGCTCCTGAAGTCTTGGGTCCCCTCTTTCAGCAGTCTGGGTGCCCCTCCTTACCATGCGCTCCTGAAGTCTTGGTGCCCCTCCTTCAGCAGTCTGGGCTCCCCTTACCATGTGCTCCTGAAGTCTTGGGTCCCCTCCTTCAGCAGTCTGTGTGCCCCTCCTTACCATGCTCTGGTGAAGTCTTGGTGCCCCTCTTTCAGCAGTCTGGGTGCCCCCCTTACCATGCGCTGGTGAAGTCTTGGTGCCCCTCCTTACCATGTGCTCCTGAAGTCTTGGGTCCCCTCCTTCAGCAGTCTGGGTGCCTCCCCCTTACCATGCGCTCCTGAAGTCTTGGGTCCCCTCCTTCAACAGTCTGGGTACCCCTCCTTACCATGCGCTGGTGAAGTCTTGGGTCCCCTCCTCCAGCAGTCTGGGTGCCCCTCCTTACCATGCGCTCCTGAAGTCTTGGGTCCCCTCTTTCAGCAGTCTGGGTGCCCCTCCTTACCATGCGCTCCTGAAGTCTTGGTGCCCCTCCTTCAGCAGTCTGGGCTCCCCTTACCATGTGCTCCTGAAGTCTTGGGTCCCCTCCTTCAGCAGTCTGTGTGCCCCTCCTTACCATGCTCTGGTGAAGTCTTGGTGCCCCTCTTTCAGCAGTCTGGGTGCCCCCCTTACCATGCGCTGGTGAAGTCTTGGTGCCCCTCCTTACCATGTGCTCCTGAAGTCTTGGGTCCCCTCCTTCAGCAGTCTGGGTGCCTCCCCGTTACCATGCGCTCCTGAAGTCTTGGGTCCCCTCCTTCAGCTATCGGGGTGCCCGCCTTACCATGCGCTGGTGAAGTCTTGGGTCTCCTCCTTCAGCAGTCTTGGTGCCCCTCCTGACTATGCACTCTTGAAGTATTGGGTCCCTTCCTTCAGCAGTCGGGGTGTCCCCCTTTACCATGCGCTCCTGAGATCTTGGTGCCCCTCCTTCAGCAGTCGGGGTGCACCCCTTACAATGCACTCCTGAAGTCTTGGGTCCCCTCCTTCAGCAGTCTGGGTGCCCCTCATTACCATGCGCACCTGAAGTCTTGGGTCCCCACCTTCAGCAGTCGGGGTGCCCCCCCTTACAATGCACTCCTGAAGTCTTGGTGCCCTTCCTTCAGCAGTCTGAGTGCCCCTCCTTACCATGCGCTCGTGAAGTTATGGTGCCCCTTGTAGGAGGCTGGACTGGCTTGTAGTGAGTACCAAGGGGTACTTACACCTTACACCAGGCCCAGGTATCCCTTATTAGTGTAGAGGGGTGTCTAGCAGCTTAGGCTGATAGAAAAGGTAGCTTAGCAGAGCAGCTTAGGCTGAACTAGGAGACGAGTGAAGCTCCTACAGTACCACTAGTGTCATATGCACAATATCATAAGAAAATACAATACACAGATATACTAAAAATAAAGGTACTTTATTTTTATGACAATATGCCAAAAGTATCTCAGTGAGTACCATCAGTATGAGGATAGCAAATATACATAAGATATATGTACACAATACCAAAATATGCATTAATAGCAATAGAAAACAGTGCAAACAATGTATAGTCACAATAGAATGCAATGGGGGCACATAGGGATAGGGGCAACACAAACCATATACTCTAGAAGTGGAATGCGAACCACGAATGGACCCCAAACCTATGTGACCTTGTAGAGGGTCGCTGGGACTGTAAGAAAACAGTGGGGGTTAGAAAAATAGCCCACCCCAAGACCCTGAAAAGTGGGTGCAAAGTGCATCTAAGTTCCCCAAAGAGCACAGAAGTTGTGATAGGGGAATTCTGCAGAAAAGACCAACATCAACAATACAACAACGATGGATTTCCAGACGAGAGTACCTGTGGAATAAACGGACCAAGTCCAAAAGTCACGATCAAGTCGGGAGTGGGCAGATGTCCAGGAAATGCCAGCTGTGGGTGCAAAGAAGCTGCCACCGGATGGTAGACGCTGAGGATTCTGCAAGAACGACAAGGGCTAGAAACGTCACCTTTGGAGGATGGATGTCCCACGTCGTGAAGAGTTGTGCAGAGGTGTTTTCCTGCAGAAAGACCGCAAGCAAGCCTTGCTAGCTGCAAGGGTCGCGGTTAGGGTTTTGGGATGCTGCTGTGGCCCAGGAGGGACCAGGATGTCACCAATTGCGTGGGGGACAGAGGGAGCGTCCAGCAAGACAAAGAGCCCACTCAGAAGCAAGCAGCACCAGCAGAAGTGCCAGAACAGGCACTACGAAGTGGAGTGAACTGGAGCTCACCCGAAGTTGCACAAGAGGGTCCCACGAAGCCGGAGGACAACTCAGGAGGTCATGCAATGTAGGTTAGAGTGCCGGGGACCCAGACTTGGCTGTGCACAAAGGAAATCCTCGGTGAGTGCACAGGAGCCGGAGTAGCTGCAAAACAAGCGGTTCCCAGCAATGCAGTCTAGCGTGGGGAGGCAAGGACTTACCTCCACCAAACTTGGACTGAAGAGTCACTGGACTGTGGGAGTCACTTGGACAGAGTTGCTGAGTTCAAGGGACCTCGCTCATCGTGCTGAGAGGAGACCCAGAGGACCGGTGATGCAGTTCTTTGGTGCCTGCGGTTGCAGGGGGAAGATTCAGTCGACCCACGGGAGATTTCTTCGGAGCTTCTAGTGCAGAGAGGAGGCAGACTACCCCCACAGCATGCACCACCAGGAAAACAGTCGAGAAGGCGGCAGGATCAGCGTTACAATGTCGCAGTAGTCGTCTTTGCTACTTTGTTGCAGTTTTGCAGGCTTCCAGCGCGGTCAGCAGTCGATTCCTTGGCTGAAGGTGAAGAGAGAGATGCAGAGGAACTCTGATGAGCTCTTGCATTCGTTATCTAAGGAATTCCCCAAAGCAGAGACCCTAAATAGCCAGAAAAGGAGGTTTGGCTACTTAGGAGAGAGGATAGGCTAGCAACACCTGAAGGAGCCTATCAGAAGGAGTCTCTGACATCACCTGCTGGCCCTGGCCACTCAGAGCAGTCCAGTGTGCCAGCAGCACCTCTGTTTCCAAGATGGCAGAGGTCTGGAGCACGCTGGAGGAGCTCTGGGCACCTCCCAGGGGAGGTGCAGGTCAGGGGAGTGGTCACTCCCCTTTCCTTTGTCCAGTTTCACGCCAGAGCAGGGCTGAGGGATCCCTGAACCGGTGTAGACTGGCTTATACAGAGATGGGCACCATCTGTGCCCATCAAAGCATTTTCAAAGGCTAGGGGAGGCTACTCCTCCCCAGCCCTGAGACCTTATTCCAAAGGGAGAGGGTGTAACACCCTCTCTCTGAGGAAGTCCTTTGTTCTGCCTTCCTGGGCCAAGCCTGGCTGGACCCCAGGAGGGCAGAAACCTGCCTGAGGGGTTGGCAGCAGCAGCAGCTGCAGTGAAACCCCGGGAAAGGCAGTTTGGCAGTACCCGGGTCTGTGCTAGAGACCCAGGGAATCATGGGATTGTCTCCCCAATACCAGGATGGCATGGGGGGACAATTCCATGATCTTAGACATGTTACATGGCCATATTCGGAGTTACCATTGTGAAGCTATACATAGGTAGGGACCTATGTATAGTGCACGCGTGTAATGGTGTCCCCGCACTCACAAAGTCCGGGGAATTGGCCCTGAACAATGTGGGGGCACCCTGGCTAGTGCCAGGGTGCCCACACACTAAGTAACTTAGCACCCAACCTTTACCAGGTAAAGGTTAGACATATAGGTGACTTATAAGTTACTTAAGTGCAGTGTAAAATGGCTGTGAAATAACGTGGACGTTATTTCACTCAGGCTGCAGTGGCAGGCCTGTGTAAGAATTGTCAGAGCTCCCTATGGGTGGCAAAAGAAATGCTGCAGCCCATAGGGATCTCCTGGAACCCCAATACCCTGGGTACCTCAGTACCATATACTAGGGAATTATAAGGGTGTTCCAGTATGCCAATGTAAATTGGTAAAATTGGTCACTAGCCTGTTAGTGACAATTTGGAAAGAAATGAGAGAGCATAACCACTGAGGTTCTGATTAGCAGAGCCTCAGTGAGACAGTTAGTCATAACACAGGTAACACATACAGGGCACTCTTATGAACACTGGGGCCCTGGCTGGCAGGGTCCCAGTGACACATACAACTAAAACAATATATATATATATACAGTGAAATATGGGGGTAACATGCCAGGCAAGATGGTACTTTCCTACACAACCCCCCCAAACGAAGGACAATAAGACTAGCCATGACCTGATGAGTCTTCATTGTCTAAGTGGAAATATCTGGAGAGTACATCTGCATTGGAGTGGGTACTCCCAGGTCTATGTTCCACTGTATAGTCCATCCCCTGTAGAGATATGGACCACCTCAATAATTTAGGGTTTTCACCTTTCATTTGTTTTAGCCAAAGTAGAGGTTTGTGGTCTGTCTGAACAATGAAGTGAGTGCCAAACAGGTATGGCGTCAACTTCTTCAGTGCCCAGACCACAGCAAAGGCCTCCCTCTCTATGGCAGACCAACGCTTTTCTCTAGGGGTCAACCTTCTGCTGATAAAAGCAACAGGTTGATCCTGGCCATCAGAATTAAGCTTTGATAAGACTGCCCCTACCCCTAATTCAGATGTATCAGTTTGGACAATGAATATTTTGGAGTAACAGGGGCTTTTCAGGACAGGTGCAGAGCACATGGCCTGCTTCAGCTCCTCAAAAGCTTTCTGACAGCTAGCTGTCCACAATACCTTTTTAGGCATTTTCTTAGATGTGAGGTCATTAAGAGGGGCTGCAATGGAGCCATAGTTCTTTATGAACCTCCTGTAATACCCAGTGAGGCCTAAGAAGGCTCTCACCTGGGTCTGAGTTGTAGGGGGAACCCAATCTATAATAGTTTGGATTTTCCCCTGAAGTGGTGCAATCTGTTCTCCACCTAGCAGGTGTCCCAGATAAACCACTTTCCCCTGCCCTATCTGGCACTTTGGAACCTTGATAGTGAGGCCTGCCTTCTGCAGGGCCTCCAAAACTTTCCATAGGTGGACCAGGTGATCATCCCAGCTGGAGCTAAAGACAGCTATATCATCTAGATATGCTGCACTAAAAGCTTCCAGCCCTTGCAGGACTGTGTTCACCAACCTTTGAAAAGTGGCAGGTGCATTTTTCAATCCAAAAGGCATTACTGTGAATTGGTAATGGCCTCCAATGGTTGAAAATGCAGTTTTTGCTTTTGCATCCTCTGATAACTTGATTTGCCAATACCCTGCAGTCAAATCAAAGGTGCTTAGATACTTGGCAGATGCCAGTGTATCTATTAGCTCATCTGCCCTGGGTATAGGGTGAGCATCAGTTTTGGTTACCTGGTTGAGATCTCTATAGTCTACACAAAACCGCATTTCCTTCTTTCCATCCTTGGAATGAGGTTTTGGTACAAGTACCACAGGAGAGGCCCATGGACTTTCAGAGTGCTCAGCCACTCCCAGTTCAAGCATTTTCTGCACTTCTTGCTTTATGCAGTCTCTGACATGGTCAGGCTGCCTATAGATCTTACTTTTGACAGGCAAGCTGTCTCCAGTATCTATAGTGTGCTCACACCAAGAAGTGGTGTCTGGCACAGTAGAGAAGAGTTCAGAAAACTGACCCAGGAGATTTATGCAGTGGTCTTTCTGCTCAGCAGTAAGACAATCTACCAAAACTACACCTTCCACTAAAGCATCTTGTTCTGTGGAAGAGAAGAGATCAGGGAGAGGGTCACTCTCTTCTTCCTGTCCTTCATCTGTTGCCATGAGCAGGGTGAGATCAGCCCTGTCATAGTAAAGTTTCAGGCAATTGACATGGAGCACCCTAAGGGGACTCCTGGCAGTGCCTAAGTCAACTAAGTAGGTGACTTCACCCTTCTTTTCAACAATTATGTGGGGTCCACTCCATTTATCTTGGAGTGCTCTTGGGGCCACAGGCTCCAAGACCCACACTTTCTGCCCTGGTTGGTACTGAACCAAAACAGCCTTCTGGTCATGCCATTGCTTTTGGAGCTCTTGGCTGGCCTGAAGGTTTTTACTGGCCTTTTTCACTTACTCAGCCGTCCTAGATCTTAGGCCAAGTACATAGTCCACTATGTCTTGCTTTGGAGCTTTTAAAGGTTGTTCCCAACCCTCCTTAACAAGTGTTAGAGGACCTCTTACAGGGTGTCCAAGTAGGAGTTCAAAGGGGCTGAAGCCCACTCCTTTTTGGGGTACCTCCCTGTAAGCAAAAAGGAGGCAAGGTAACAGGATATCCCATCTCCTGCGGAGTTTTTCAGGGAGTCCCATTATCATACCTTTGAGAGTTTTGTTAAATCTCTCCACCAGTCCATTTGTTTGTGGATGATAGGGTGTGGTGAACTTGTATGTAACACCACACTCTTTCCACATGGCCTTTAAGTAAGCAGACATGAAATTGCTTCCCCTGTCTGATACCACCTCTTTTGGGAAGCCCACCCTGGAAAAGATTCCCAGGAGGGCCTTTGCCACTGCAGGAGCTGTAGTGGTCCTTAGAGGAATTGCTTCAGGATATCTGGTGGCATGGTCCACTACCACCAAGATAAACCTATTGCCTGAAGCAGTAGGAGGGTCAAGGGGGCCAACTATGTCAACCCCTACCCTTTCAAAGGGATTCCCAACCACAGGCAGTGGAGTAAGGGGTGCCTATGGAGTGCCACCTGTTTTGCCACTGGCTTGACAGGTTTCACAGGACTTACAAAATTCCTTTGTGTCCTCTGACATTCTAGGCCAATGAAACAAGGGAACAAGCCTGTCCCAAGTTTTCATTTGCCCCAAATGTCCAGCTAAGGGAATGTTGTGGGCTAGAGTTAGGAGGAACTTTCTGTACTCCTGAGGAATCACCAATCTCCTGGCAGCTCCAGGTTTTAGATCCCTTGCTTCAGTGTACAAGAGGTTGTCCTCCCAGTAAACTCTGTGAGAGTCACTGACATCCCCATTTGCTTGTTTGACAGCTTGCTGCCTTAGACCCTCTAGTGTGGGACAGGTATGCTGTGCCACACTCAGCTCCTCCCTGGCAGGCCCCCCTTCACCCAAAAGCTCAGCAGTGTCTGCTTCCAGCTCCTCTGGTGTAGGTTCTGCAAAGGGTGGAAATTCTTCTTCCTCAGAAGTTGAATCCACTGTAGAGGGAGGGATAGTAGGTAGTGTTTTACCTTTACTAACCCTAGCTTTAGGGAGCACTTGGTCCATTCTTCCTGGATCCAAGTCACCCTGTCCTTTTTGCTTTTTGGCCTGAGCCCTGGTTAAAGCAAAAATATACCCTGGAATGCGCCTCCAACTCCACATCTGACCAAGCTGATGTCTCTAAATCATTCCCTAGTAGACAGTCTACAGGTAAATCTGAGACAACCACAACTTTCTTTGGACCAGTAACCCCCCCCCAGTTGAGATTTACAACAGCCATGGGGTGGCTAAGTGTGTTGTTATGAGCATCGGTTACTTGGTACTGGTGACCAAGTAGGTGTTGTTCAGAGTAGACCAGTTTCTCTATTACCATGGTAACACTGGCACCTGTGTCCCTGTAGGCCTGAACCTCAACACCATTTATTAGGGGTAGTTGCTTGTACTTATCCATATTAAGGGGACAAGCAACCAAGGTGGCTAAATCAATAGCCCGCTCAGAGACTAACACAGCCTCTGTGGTCTCCCTAACAAGACCAACCCCAACTAAATTACCAAAAGTGAGCCCAGCTACTCCCTTGGATTGGCTATTAGTAGGTTTGCTCCCACCACCACTGCTACAACTAGGGGCACTAGGTGTAGCAGCAGGGGTTGTAGTGGTAGGAGGATTGGTGCTTTTCTTTGGACAACTGGGATCTGTTGTCCAATGGCCTTTTATTTTACATAAATAGCACCATGGTTTCTTTTCTTTGTTTTGATTTGAAGAGGATTTGAGCCCACCACCCCCACCAGAGTGTTTTTGTGGGCCTGATGAAGACTAATTTTTAGATTTGTCCCCACCCTTGTCAGAAGACTTACCATCCTTCTTCTTGCCATCTTTGTCACCCCCTGTATGAACTTTTCTGTTCACCCTTGTTCTGACCCATTTGTCTGCCTTCTTTCCCAATTCTTGGGGAGAGGTCAGATCAGAGTCTACCAGGTACTGGTGTAACAAATCAGACACACAATTATTAAGTATATGCTCTCTCAGGATTAAGTTATACAGGCTTTCATAGTCAGAAACTTTACTGCCATGTAACCACCCCTTCAAGGCCTTCACTGAATGGTCAACAAAGTCTACCCAGTCTTGTGAAGACTCCTTTTTGGTTTCTCTGAACTTCATCCTGTACTGTTCAGTGGTTAAGCCATAACCATCTAGGAGTGCATTCTTAAGAACTGTAAAATTATTGGCATCACTTTCCTTCACGGTCAGGAGCCTATCCCTACCCCTTCCACTGAAAGATAGCCATAGGATAGCAGCCCACTGCCTTTGAGGGACCTCCTGTACAACACAGGCCCTCTCAAGTGCAGCAAACCACTTGTTAATGTCACCCCCCTCCTTGTAAGGGGGAACTATCTTGTGCAGATTCCTAGAATCATGCTCTTTTGCAGGATGACTATTTGGAATACTGCTGCTGCCACCATGGGGTTCAAACCCCAATTTCTGTCTTTCTCTTTCTATCTCGAAGGACTGCCTATCTAAATCCAGCTGTTGCTTCTTGAACTTCAGCCTGGATTGTTCCACTCTCAATCTATTGAGCTCCCTTTCTAACACTCTGTCATCAGGGTGGGTGGGTTGGGCATGCCTTGAAACAGAAGAATGGTGAGAATGAACAGAGGGAGTCCTGGCCCTAACAGATGGCACACTAACATTCTGGCCTACAGAAGTAACACTTCTACTGTGATGAGAAACAACACTATTACTGTGATGTGAATTCAAATTAGTACCAGCTATGCTAGGTGGCCTGCTAAGGGGCAGGTTGGAAAGATTCCCTCCCAAATCTTTTGCTAGGGGTGCCCTAGAATCAGAGTGGGAACCATCAGCTAATTTCTCACCAGAAGTGCCAACTAAGGTCTTATCTTGTTCAATGAGCATATTAACCAACAGTTGTCTTGAGGGATTCTTCCCTACCCCTAAACCTCTATCAACAAAGAGACTCCTTGCTTCCTTCCAGCTAAGGTTGTCATAAGCTATGCTGGACAGATCAAGAGTTTGGCCTGTACCAGACATGATAGAAAAGGTTTAAGGGACAGAAAAAGAAAAAAAGTTTCAGAACTTTTTAAAGAACAGAAAAAAAACTTTTTTTAACTTTTCAAGAACTTTTTGAAAGTTTAGAGGTACTTTTCAGCACTTAGAAAAGAAGTGAGAGAAGAAAAGCAAAACTTTTTGGTTAGGTGTACATACACTGAACTTGTTTTGTATATTTTTCTCTTATGAAAAGTACAATGACAAAAGTGGTAAGTAGTTGCAAAGTACTTATCCCACCGCTGCACAACCAATGTAGGAGGCTGGACTGGCTTGTAGTGAGTACAAGGGGTACTTACACCTTGCACCAGGCCCAGGTATCCCTTATTAGTGTAGAGGGGTGTCTAGCAGCTTAGGCTGATAGAAAAGGTAGCTTAGCAGAGCAGCTTAGGCTGAACTAGGAGACGAGTGAAGCTCCTACAGTACCACTAGTGTCATATGTACACTATCATAAGAAAACACAATACACAGATATAATAAAAATAAAGGTACTTTATTTTTATGACAATATGCCAAAAGTATCTCAGTGAGTACCCTCAGTATGAGGATAGCAAATATACCCATGATATATGTACACAATACCAAAATATGCAGTAATAGCAATAGAAAACAGTGCAAACAATGTATAGTCACAATAGAATGCAATGGGGGCACATAGGGATAGGGGCAACACAAACCATATACTCTAGATGTGGAATGCGAACCACGAATGGACCCCAAACCTATGTGACCTTGTAGAGGGTCGCTGGGACTGTAAGAAAACAGTGGGGGTTAGAAAAATAGCCCACCCCAAGACCCTGAAAAGTGGGTGCAAAGTGCACCTAAGTTCCCCAAAGAGCACAGACGTCGTGATAGGGGAATTCTGCAGGAAAGACCAACACCAGCAATACAACAACAATGGATTTCCATACGAGAGTACCTGTGGAATAAGAGGACCAAGTCCAAAAGTCACGATCAAGTCGGGAGTGGGCAGATGCCCAGGAAATGCCAGCTGTGGGTGCAAAGAAGCTGCCACTGGATGGTAGAAGCTGAGGATTCTGCAAGAACGACAAGGGCTAGAAACGTCACCTTTAGAGGATGGATGTCCCACGTCGTGAAGAGTCGTGCAAAGGTGTTTTCCCGCAGAAAGACCACAAACAAGCCTTGCTAGCTGCAAGGGTCGCGGTTAGGGTTTTTGGATGCTTCTGTAGCCCAGGAGGGACCAGGATGTCACCAATTGCGTGAGGGGACAGAGGGAGCGTCCAGCAAGACAAAGAGCCCACTCAGAAGCAAGCAGCACCCACAGAAGTGCCGGAACAGGCACTACGAAGTGGAGTGAACCAGAGCTGACCTGAAGTTGCACAAGAGGGTCCCACGAAGCCAGAGGACAACTCAGGAGGTCGTGCAATGCAGGTTAGAGTGCCGGGGACCCAGGCTTGGCTGTGCACAAAGGAAATCCTTGGTGAGTGCACAGGAGCCGGAGTAGCTGCAAAACACGCGGATCCCAGCAATGCAGTCTAGCGTGGGGAGGCAAGGACTTACCTCCACCAAACTTGGACTGAAGTGTCACTGGACTGTGGGAGTCACTTGGACAGAGTTGCTGAGTTCAAGGGACCTCGCTCGTCATGCTGAGAGGAGACCCAGAGGACTGGTGATGCAGTTCTTTGGTGCCTGCGGTTGCAGGGGGAAGATTCCGTCAACCCACGGGAGATTTCTTCGGAGCTTCTAGTGCAGAGAGGAGGCAGACTACCTCCACAGCATGCACCACCAGGAAAACAGTCGAGAAGGCGGCAGGATCAGCGTTACAATGTCGCAGTAGTCGTCTTTGCTACTTTGTTGCAGTTTTGCAGGCTTCCAGCGCGGTCAACAGTCGATTCCTTGGCAGAAGGTGAAGAGAGAGATGCAGAGGAACTCTGCTGAGCTCTTGCATTCGTTATCTAAGGAATTCCCCAAAGCAGAGACCCTAAATAGCCAGAAAAGGAGGTTTGGCTACTTAGGAGAGAGGATAGGCTAGCAACACCTGAAGGAGCCTATCAGAAGGAGTCTCTGACGTCACCTGCTTGCCCTGGCCACTCAGAGCAGTCCAGTGTGCCAGCAGCACCTCTGTTTCCAAGATGGCAGAGGTCTGGAGCACACTGGAGGAGCTCTGGGCACCTCCCAGGGGAGGTGCAGGTCAGGGGAGTGGTCACTCCCCTTTCCTTTGTCCAGTTTCGCGCCAGAGCAGGGCTGAGGGATCCCTGAACCGGTGTAGACTGGCTTATGCAGAGATGGGCACCATCTGTGCCCATCAAAGCATTTCCAGAGGCTGGGGGAGGCTACTCCTCCCCAGCCCTGACACCTTATTCCAAAGGGAGAGGGTGTAACACCCTCTCTCTGAGGAAGTCCTTTGTTCTGCCTTCCTGGGCCAAGCCTGGCTGGACCCCAGGAGGGCAGAAACCTGTCTGAGGGGTTGGCAGCAGCAGCAGCTGCAGTGAAACCCCGGGAAAGGCAGTTTGGCAGTACCCGGGTCTGTGCTAGAAACCCGGGGAATCATGGGATTGTCTCCCCAATACCAGGATGGCATTGGGGGGGGGCAATTCCATGATCTTAGACATGTTACATGGCCATATTCGGAGTTACCATTGTGAAGCTATACATAGGTAGGGACCTATGTATAGTGCACGCGTGTAATGGTGTCCCCGCACACACAAAGTCCGGGGAATTGGCCCTGAACAATGTGGGGGAACCTTGGCTAGTGCCAGGGTGCCCACACACTAAGTAACTTAGCACCCAACCTTTACCAGGTAAAGGTTAGACATATAGGTGACTTATAAGTTACTTAAGTGCAGTGTAAAATGGCTGTGAAATAACGTGGACGTTATTTCACTCAGGCTGCAGTGGCAGGCCTGTGTAAGAATTGTCAGAGCTCCCTATGGGTGGAAAAAGAAATGCTGCAGCCCATGGGGATCTCCTGGAACCCCAATACCCTGGGTAACTCAGTACCATATACTAGGGAATTATAAGGGTGTTCCAGTATGCCAATGTAAATTGGTAAAATTGGTCACTAGCCTGTTAGTGACAATTTGGAAAGAAATGAGAGAGCATAACCACTGAGGTTCTGATTAGCAGAGCCTCGGTGAGACAGTTAGTCATAACACAGGTAACACATACAGGGCACACTTATGAGCACTGGGGCCCTGGCTGGCAGGGTCCCAGTGACACATACAACTAAAACAACATATATACAGTGAAATATGGGGGTAACATGCCAGGCAAGATGGTACTTTCCTACACACCTCCTTCAGCAGTCAGGGTGCCCCTCCTTACCATGTGCTCCTTCTTTCCAAACCAGATTCCTCGCTTGTATTTGTGCCTGTCTCTCTTCCAGTATCTGGAGAAGGGAGGGCCGCTTAGCCTGGCTCACATTGTCCATATAATATTCGTGACGAATTACGCCACAGCACAGTATTTTAGACATCGCCCATGCCTTATCAGCCTAGTGCATTCAGGGGTAAAATGGTTCCCAGGGCCAAAAATCTGTTAAACATTACGTGAGGAAAAGCTAGTGCCTGTTCAGCTTCAGAACAGAAGTCTTATGTAAAAAAAAAAAAGCACTGAAAAGCCAAACGGTCTTGACATAAGAAATGCGTTGTGTTGTGGTGACCAAAGAGATGCGACTTGAACTACAATTGAGTGGAAATAAAACGTGTTCAGTTATGTTTGTTATGTTACGTGGTATCTATCATGTTACCAACACTGCCTGTGTAAGGCACTTGTACTTCCAGCTTCCAGTAATGCTTTATGAGCCTCGGAAGCCTTTACAACACCTCGTTGGCTGGAGTCAATAAGGTCCATAGTCGCTTAACCAAATTCACAGAGTTTGCATGGAAATTCATGCATAAGTCAGAGTAAGTCAAGACTATAGCACACTTGGCCGCAAAAACATGTGTTTTCATCACCCCTATTATGTTTGGAAAGAGACACAAAATTGCGTACATAATGGTTGATAATCTATATTTGCGTGTTCTTATTTAAGAGGGAGAGAGGGGGGAGGGTGTGTGCTTATCCGTGTGCTTTTCATTTATTTCCAGATCGTCTTGCCCGATGTGTTGTGCTGAAAGTTTGTGTCTTGAAATCCACAGTGTTAGAGCCGAGCTCAGCTGATGAATGCGCTGTGTAAACACAGGAAGTCTGTGATGTGCTTATTGTATGGAGTCAGAGGGGCAGGAAAAAGTGTTCCCAGTCTCCTTCCCTACACATTATACACAAAGGCTGCCCTTCGAGAAGTAACACATCTGCTTCTCTTGGCCAGGCCTCAAAAACATGATGTATCCTTTTATTTTATTGCACAACTTCTATTTTCATGCTCAAATGACTCATGTCAAGAGATCCATTTCCATCATCAGTGCAGCACGTCTACCCCCATTCCCCTGGTGTACAACCAGGAGAGGAAGGGAAGCGCAGATTGAAAGAACAGCCCAGATGAAGAGGAGAGCATGAACGTCAAATAAAAGAAATGCCAGGGTTTGCCAAAGTGACATCACACGCCCCTTGACCTCCACTTTCACTCACACATATACTTACACATACGCTCGAATTCACAATTACATACTCTCTCTCTCATAAAAACATACTCACCCGCAAGCACACACACAACAAACATTTAAAAGCATTTTTTACTTACGTCAGTTGCCATGGAAGGGCAAGTCCAATTAATAGTACTCCATTTTTATTACACTAATAGTGAAAAATCCATTATTATGCACTATTAGTCTAATACAAAATTGACTGAAAACAAAGAATGTGGAGCCCCCAACTGGCGTGCATAAGGACGACCCACCACTGTGTTCCTGGCACTGAATTTGCCACCTCTGAGGCCAGGGGTCACAAAGGCAGTGCCAGGGGTCGCAAAGGGCAAGCCAAGGGTCACAGCTGTGACCTCTGGCGACCCCTAAATGACGTCCATGGAGGGGAGTAGCAATGACCAATGTGTCTGCATCCTTGTTCACTGGTGCCAGAGCAGCTTGCAACCCACCACCCATAGCGGAAAGAAAGCATTTGATTTAAATTGTAACACAACTGCTGCTCAGTCACTAGTGTGTGCATCGCCAAAACAACATGTGGACAGGGCTAAATCAACTCTACCACAGCATCACTAAGTACCATTGCAGCATCACTAAGTACCACCTCGGCATCAGCACGCCACCACTTGAGCACCACCTCAGCCCAGCGCAGCACAACCTCTACATCAGCACAGCACCACCTCCGCAGCAGTGCACCACAACCATCTCAGTCCCACCACAGCACCAGCGCAGCCCCATCTGAGCAGCAACTTAGCACCAACGCAGCACGCCTTCAACATCAGTGCAGAACCACCTCAGTATCAGCACATCATCACCTCTGCACAGCACCACCTCAGCATGACTCAGAGCCACCTGAGCACCACTACAGCACCACCACCTCAGCATGACTCAGCACCACTATAGTATCACTCAACACTACCTCAGCATCACTCTGCAGCATCTCAGCATTGTTCAGCATCAGCACAGCACCACCAGAGCACAACCTCAGCATCAACACAGCACCATGTCAGCATCAGCACAGCACCACCTCCTCATCAATGCACCACCACCAGTGCTGTACCAGCACAGCACCACCTTACCACCAGTGCAGCACCACTTCAACAACAGAAATAGCGCCATATCAGCATCAGCACTGCACCACCTACACATCAGTACATCAGCGCAGTCCCCCCTCAGCACCAGCACAGCCTCCCCTGAGCAGCAACTCAGCACCAATGCAACACCACTTCAGCACCAGCGCAGCCCCACCACACCATCAGCGCAACACCACCTCTGCACCACCACAGCACCACCTAAGCACCAGCACAGTACCATCTCAACATTAGAACAGCACCACCTCCTCATCAGTGCACCGCCACCCATGCAGCACCACCTCAGCACCAGTGCAGCACCTGCACAGCACCACCTCAACAACAGTAACAGCTCCATCTCAGCATCAGCATTGAACCACGTCCACATCAGTGCACCAGTGCAGCCCCACCTCAGGGCGGCCCCACCCCAACAGCAACTCAGCACCAAAGCAACACTACTTCATCATCAGCACAGCACCACCTCAGCATCAGTGCAACATAGCCGCAGCACAGAACCAAATCAGCATGACTCAGCAGCACCTGAGCACCTGCACAGCACCACCACCTCAGCATCACTCAGTACCACCATAGCATCACTCAGCCCAACCACAGCATCACTGCACCACCACAGCATCACTCAGTGTCACCTCAGCAAAATCGCAGCATATTCTTAGCATCACTCACCACCACCACAGCACCACCTCAGCACAGCACCACCTCTGCATCAGTACACCACCAGCAGTGCATCACCAACTCAGCACTAGCTCACCCTTACAACAGCATCAGTGCAGCACCACCTCAGCACCAATGCAGCAGCACTTTAGCTTTAGTGCAGCACCACCTTAGCACCAGTGCAGCATCACCTCACCACCAGCACAGCACCAACTCAGCATCACTCAGCACCACCTGAGCACCACCTCAGCATCACTCAGCACAACCTGAGCACCACCTCTGCACAAGCATGCCCTCACCTCAGCACCATTGCAGCACCACCTTAGCACCAGTGCAGAGCCACCTCAGCATCAGCGCAGCACCACCTTAGCATCAGAACAATCTCAGCATAAGCACAGCACCAGTTACGCATCTGTACACTACCACCACCACATCCCCACCTCAGCGCAGTCCCACCTCAGCAGCAATCCAGCACCTAAACAGCACCACTTCAGCATTAGCACAGCACCACCTCAGCATCAGCAAAGCATCACCACAGCACCAACTCAGTATCACTCAGTACCACCTCAATATCACTCAGCAGCACCTGAGCACCACCACAGCAGCACCTCAGCAACAGCACAGCACCACCTCAGCACCAGAGCAGCACCACCTCAGTATCAGCACAGCACCACCTCCAGATCTGTGTACCACCACCAGCCCATCCCCACCTCAGCACCATTGCAGCCCCACCTCAGCAGCAATTCAGCACCAACGCAGCACCACTTCAGCATCAGTGCTGCACCACCTCAGCATTAGCGCAACATCACCTTTGCACAGCACCAACTCAGCATCACTATGTACCACCTGAATACCAGTGCAGCACCACCATCTCAGCAAGACTCAGCACCACCTTAGCACGCTCTCAATATCACTCAGCATCACCTGAGCATCACCTCCCCACCAGCACACCAACACCTCAGCACCACCTCAGCATCACTCAGCACTACCTCAGTCTGCCCTCGGAATCTGGCATCTGTTGATTCTCCTCTGGTGTCCATCCACTGCTCGCGTTTTAATGCAGGTACTATTTCCCAAACTACAACCCCTCATCATAACAAAACAAGCAATAACAAACACGCATTAGAGGAGGCAGAATGAAGTTACCCGAAATGCAAGGACAAAAAACTAGAAGACATTTTTTATGTTTATTCTTTTTTAATAGGGCCGTTCAGTTGTGCATTATGTCTTCTTGTATATACATGTATATATGTACATGTATATATATATATATATATACAGATATATATGGTAACAATAATACTTACAACACTTTTTCATTATAACTTTTTAACATGCTGCATAGCAGCCAGAATGCTCTACAACATAGCTTAAAGACCTTGGCAAAGCCAGTAGCTCTGGCTAAACACTTATAAGGTCCCAAAGGGGAGACCAATTGGCTATGACAATGCTTGTTTTCCTGTTCCTGCCACTGCCTTCTTAACAGGGATAGCAATGCCACTGCCATGGATACCAAATGCGGTATCACAGGGTGCCAACCACCAGGCCGGGGCTAGCAGCTGCTATGACCACATTCCTCTAACAGATATACATGGCTGGCAGACCTCTTGGGTACTTAGAAGTCTTCCTTAAAGACTTGGCATCCGAAAATCTAAATAAGCATGTGAAACCTGAATTAGAGAAAAGCTGCCCGGTGACGTCTTAGGGACTTGGAGGCCCCCAACAAGACATATTCTGGATGGGTCTAGACAAAACAAAGTTTGAATTTTATTACTTATTTCCTGCTAACTCAAGTCCGCATGAATCCAAACATACTAACTTATATATGAAACTTTAACAGGATCACACAAAAACAGTTGAAATATGCCAAAAATCCTTAAAATGACACGGCTAGAGAGGGATACTAAGAGGTGGAGGTCAGCATATAGCAAGAGGGGTTTAGACAGAAAAATAGAATAAGTGGAGGTCAAAGGGAGAAAGTTAATTTTCACAGGGGGACCCTTGGAAGATGGGGGCCCTGGGAAATGGCCCACTTTGTCCATGCCTTAAAATGTCTCTGAAGCTTCCCTGTCTCTGGTGGGGCCTCACAAAACACAGTCTTTGCAGCTCATCTTCCCCTCATCAAAAGAGCAGATCAATGCAGGACCTTGCTGTGATTCATGTTTGTTCTTTGCTCCTCCACAGGGATTGAAATGTTCTGAGAGATACCCCACAAATCACATACACAGCAACAAAATGTAGCCAGTCCAATTGCAAGCAACTGTATTATATAGATGTTAACCACAAAAGACATAGGCCCTCATTCTGACCCTGGCGGTCTTTGACCGCCAGGGCGGAGGACCGCGGGAGCACCGCCGACAGGCCGGCGGTGCTCCAATGGGGATTCCGACCGCGGCGGTAAAGCCGCGGTCGGACCGGCACCACTGGCGGGCTCCCGCCAGTGTACCGCTGCCCCATTGAATCCTCCACGGCGGCGCAGCTTGCTGCACCGCCGCGGGGATTCCGACCCCCCCTACCGCCATCCAGATCCCGGCGGTCCGACCGCTGGGATCCGGATGGCGGTAGGGGGGGTCGCGGGGCCCCTGGGGGCCCCTGCAGTGCCCATGCCACTGGCATGGGCATTGCAGGGGCCCCCGTAAGAGGGCCCCTACATGTATTTCACTGTCTGCTGCGCAGACAGTGAAATACGCGACGGGTGCAACAGCACCCGTCGCACAGCTTCCACTCCGCCGGCTCGATTCCGAGCCGGCTTCATCGTGGAAGCCTCTTTCCCGCTGGGCTGGCGGGCGGTCTGAAGGCGACCGCCCGCCAGCCCAGCGGGAAAGTCAGAATTACCGCCGCGGTCTTTCGACCGCGGAACGGTAATCTGACGGCGGGACTTTGGCGGGCGGCCTCCGCCGCCCGCCAAGGTCAGAATGAGGGCCATAGTTTGATTACAACCTTGGCGGATTGGATACTCTGTCACAAAAGTGACCGATTCCCGTCTGCTGCATTACAAGCTCCATTACATCCTATTGAACTTCTTTTGTGACGGAGTAGCCCATCCGCCAAGGTCGTAATCAGGCCCATAGTGTTTGATACAATGGGAGTCAACAAGTACGGCTAATGATTCTCTCGTAAGTGTACTTACCTGCAATGCAGTGGCAGTTTGATAGTTCACAGTACCTATATTTCTATAAGTCTCAGCATGGGCTATGAGTGGATTGCCTTGTCACAGAGATGTACATAGTTCTTCTCCTTAAAGATACTCACTCTAAGTAGCATTTATCATCATGTTCACGTTCCGCATCCATAGTGGATTCTTGTGCATTTCCTTTTGTAAGAAGACCATGGCCCATATTTATACTCCCTTTGCGCTGGATTAGCGCCATTTTTTTTTAAGCTAATCCGGCGCGAACTTAACACCATATTTCTATTTTGACGCTAGACCTGTCTAACGTCAAAATATCAGAGTATGCGTCATTTTCTGGATGCGTGAAACCGCCTTGCGTCAATGAAATGCAAGGTTGGCGTTCCCGTCCAAAAAATGACTCAAACACCTGTGCACTATATTTATCCAACCGGGCAAAAATGGCGCACGGCTGGGAGGTGGAGCCGGAAAATGACGCAAATCCCGATTTGCATCAAATTTTAATGCCAGGATCAGGGCAGGCGTTAAAATGGGGCAAACACACCACCACTTAAGAAAAACTCACACATTCAACATCATTGCTAAAAAAGGATGACATGGAGGTGCTACTCATGCAACATGCCAGAAGATGCAGAGCACAGGACCAACAGCAGCAGCTACCACCACACCAACATGGACCCCAAAGGCAACGCAGAAGGCAGGAGATGCTATTCAGGACCAGGACAACCCTTCTGGGCCTCAGGGAACATGATATCATCCAGAGGTACAGACTCAACTGACAAGCCATACAGCACCTGCTGCACCAAATTGAGCCACAGTTAGCAGCAAGCTTGCAGACACCTCACATTATTACACCGGAGACCAAGCTGCTAGTTGTCCTGCACATGTTGGCAAGTGGCTCATTTGAAACTACTGGTGCCCTAGTTGCCGGGGTCTCACAGCCCTCATTCTCCGCCTTCCTTCCCTTGATGCTATCATCTCCCTCACACCCCACCACATCAGCTTCCCCAACACACAGCAGAAGAAGCAGGAGACCAAATAGGGGTTTTATCAAATTAATCGCTTCCCCCACGTGCTTGGTGCCATTGACTGCACACATGTCTGGATTGTGCCACCTGCTGCAACCGAGCACCTATACTGCAACAGGAAGCACACCCACTCCATCAATGTGCAGGCCATTGTGGATCAACAGAGATTGTTCACCAACATCATGGCAAAGTATCCTGGGAGTGTACATGATTCCTTCATGTTCCGCCACAGCACCATCAATCAGCACTTCCAGGATGGATGATATGGCAATGGCCTTCTTGTTGGTAAGTACAGAAACCTAGTAATTTACACACAGCACAGCAACCCTGTAGGACACACAAGACATACACCACTGCATTGACACGTGGCCAGGAAGACACTGAGGTGTGACACTGGTAGTCATGTTTGATATCCTGACCCGGTGGGATGCACACCTATGGACAAAAGACGGCTGCAAATAACAATAGATGCCACTCTAGAGCCACAAGGGACTAATTTAAAACCACACAGTGACAATGACATGGCCTTAACTGGCAGACAAACTTGGAAGATGAACCATTCAATATCACATAAGGCCACTGTCAATCACACACACTTCCAAGCAATGTGTCCTGTGTACGGGGTGTGTAACGTGTGTTGCTGCAGGTCAAACACCATGAGACACATAGCATGATGACACTGACTCAAATGAAGATGACATGGAATTATTGAGGCAGTATCAATATCTCACATCACTTCTAGGGTGACATTGCCAGCTAGCAATAAGGAAGTGGACTGTGCTATGAAAACATGTTGATGTGACACTAATGCAAAGTGCACACTGCTACTCATACTGAATGAGACAATTTCCCATATACATAATAGATGTACAGGGAGATGGACTTCCTTCACCCCCACAGCCAAGTTAGCCAGCACACCTGGAGCAAGTTCAGTAGTGTAGGTGCACAGTTGCACATGTGCCAACTGGGTGAGGGAACACAAATAGGTTTGCATAGAACTTGTCACACATGGGATAATTGTGCATTGTCAATAATGAACACTCAAGTGCTGCCAACGTATGGAGATGTGTTGTGCATTGTCACCTAGGCAAATCAAAGGGCCTTACTGTTGCATTTCACCTGCAATTCTATATGTCTAATTGAATGGGATGTCCAGGCCATGTAGTGCAACCATGTTACCACCACACTGGAATCTATTGTGTGTGTGTGGAAGTATCATGTCACCTCCAGTGAATGCACATGGACACATCTTTCTCACTACATAACGCATGGGAGATACACACTGAACTGCAAGATTCTAAATATCCCACAGATATCAGGTCAATTAGTCAAACACCAGTTTTGTTAGTCAAACAACCAATGCAGAAGGAACATCACAGAAGCCTAGGATCCCACACAATACCACAAACACATATGAGTCACAGACGTCACAAGATAACAACTGCCATGCAAAGTGGCATTCCCGGTGTAACCAACAACAAAATACTTACCCCCATTTTCTCTTTCAGCTGGTCAGGGTTACCGGATCCAGCCATGGATCATGACCCCATTTGCCAACCCACGCACAGCAGCAGAGCATGCCTATAATGAGGCACATCATAGGACACGCACCATAGTTGAGCGGATTTTTGGCATCCTGATGTCCAGATTCAGGTGCCTGGGCATCACCGGAGGCAGCCTTCTATATTCCCCAGAAATAGTCTGCAAGATCCAATTCTGACTCCTGTGTGCTTCCCTCTTCAGTATGGCATGCCATAGTTCTAGTTCATCAGTCTGCATGGACTTCAGGTCCCATAATGTACTGCCTGGTAGTCGGTAAGACATGTAATCTGCTGTCCTTTGCTGCCCATGTGAAATGTCCGGTTGGCCCCTTGAACTGGATTCTCAACTCCAGGACTTGTGAGAGACTGAAGCTGCACACACCTGTGAGCACTCTCATGCAGACCAGCCATTTGACTCTGCCATGTCCTTGCTGCTGCCTGGAACCGCTTAAAAGCTTCAATTTCCTGAATCTCCTTGTTGTGCATTGGAGTACAAATCATTTGTGTACCAGAGCCCTCAGGGGATTGTGTAATAGTACAGACTACGCCAGAAACTGATCTTTGTTCCCACAGTGTTGTTCCTGCTTGTCCCAGTCAGACTCTGCTCACTGTGTATTTGCCTTGTTTATGTTTGTTCCTGACAGAGCCTGCATCCTGTTAGCCAGACTGGTTCCAGTCTTTGCATTAACCATAGACATTCCCTGTGGCTACATTTGCCTCATAGTTGGTTTCCATGACCTCTATTTCCTCTTGGGGTATTGTGTCTGGTACATCTACAATCAGTCCTCAAATGTATAGTATAGTTTAGTTTGTTTTCTTATCGCATTTTGTTCTGGGACATGTTTTCAAAGGGGCAAATCCAGCCCCCATCCCTTGTCTGGTTTTGCATGTATTCATTAGTGCCAAACAGTGGCAGTGTGCAATGGCTGGATGCCTGGATTTGGTACTGTGCCTCCAGCCCAACAAACAAGGGCTGCTAATGTGTATGTAAGGACAATGCATGTTTGTGCCCTGATGGTCCAGACACAGATTCACTTCTGCCGCCACCTTTTGATGTGGCTTGTGTGGTGACTAGCTGTGAGATTAATCAGCAGAGAGGCACTGATGTTCCCTGTTGTGGTGGGAATTTCAGAGCCCTACCCTGTGTACAAATGTAGTGATGAACCCTGCCTGTTTTCTATTACTGATCCATAACGTATTGGAGCTCACCAAGGTTGCTCTGTCAACAGCCTTCTGAAATGTCTGCTGTACCATAGCTGCCGTATCCCCTTGTATGCCGTTAGGTGATCTTTGGCTTTAGGTTAAATCTGCTTTGAAGGATACTCTGTTAATTCAAGGGTTGGCTACACAGACTCATGGCTAGACCTGCACGTAACTGTTACACCATGGAGGCCAATACTGACACAGGGTACACATGGCCACACACTTGAACTGGACACCTTTGAGCAATGAACCACTGGAAATATGTGAACACATGCAGCATGGTCTGCTGGTCCACCAAAGCCACAGGAGAAACATAGGTCATTTACATGAGTCAAACTGTGGTGTACATAACAATTTTATGATTGGATTTGAGTCTCTGCATCACAAACACTGTACCTACCTAGCATGTTCAAATGCCTGACTCATGGGTAGTATACACACAAGTGTCCATGAAGTGGTAGCCAACATTTCATGACATGTGAGGGGTAACATATCTGACATAGCCCTCATCAGCCGTCCTCAATCTTTCCTGTGTATAGTTAGTCATGGGAAATGTATTGTCCCCAATGTCAAGCAAGTACACAAAGCATAAGAGGCAACAGATATTACAAACACATATCATGACTGATGTACCTCATTGAATGGCATCTGATGGTTATACCCATTTGTAACTCATTCATACACATACATTGCGCCAAATGTTTTGCATACCGTTCCCACAGAGGCACACAAATAATTTGAACAGACAATTAACACACAAAACACACAGGCCATGATTCATTTTTTAGTAGCGTAGCCTTGCTGTCCTCTATTGATGCAACACCTGCGCAAACTTGAAAAATCCTATTTAATTACCAAAGTTTGTGCTGCTGTTGCGTCAGTTAAGAGAGCTAATCCTGCATAACAACATGAGTATTATGGGCCACAGTAGTATGGACTGCCACATGTGCCCAAACACTAGAACACACACTGCAGGTCATACCATCCTATATTTGTCTAGTTATAGACTGCAAGCATGTTATATTTAGAAAAATGACTCAGACACAGTTTAAGACAGAATTTTTTATACAAACGCGTCAAAAATGACAAAATTGCATTAAATAATGACTCATATGCATTGAAAATTACGCTTATGCGTTAAAAATGGCACTTATGCATTATAAATTATGCATATGCGTTCAAAAATGACGCATATGCGTTCAAAAATGACGCTCATGCACATTATACATCAATTGGTCCCTAGCGTTAATTCCACCAGCACACCCCAGACATGCAGATATCTATTGAAAATATTGACGCAAACCCCCTAAGCGTAAAAAATTTACACGCAAGACAAAAAAACAGGCCGCAAATGAGACAGGAAGTGATGTAATAGGATATCCTGTTTGCAGAAATGGTACAGTGGGTTTACTTTCACTTTCACTTTGCAGTCTGTGATTATTCTAGAATGTGTGGCTGTGTTTTGACTTGTCTCTCTGTGAATATTGTGAATTTGTCTCCTGTGTGCCATTTATTGTATTTAGATTTGTCTTTGTACTGTTGGGAGTCTGTTTGTGAGTAGTATTAGCTGTGGTAGTGTTGGGCTGTCAGTGGGTAAGATAAGTTTCCTTTTTCTACCTCCTTTCCCTGTTTTTCCCTCTTTATCTTTTTATTTATTGTTTTGTTGTGATGTTGGGAAGGCTACAGCGAATGGGTGAGGAGGAGCTAGCGGCATTTGTGTGGCTGGTGTGCCACTTCCTCCCCCTGATGTTGGAGGCTGGGGGCCGTGTGATACAGGGGTATCACACGGAGGCAAGAAGGCTGAGGTGGGCAAAGGTGCTGTTCCACCTGAGGTGCATTTTCAACACCCAACGCAACTATCACCAGCTGAAGCATCGCTGGGCTGACCTGGTGGCCCGAAAGCAGGACAGGCTGGACCACCTGGGTGTGGTGATTGATGGCCCTGTTGGTGAGTACTAAATTGACTAATGTGTACAGTGCAATGCTCTGGAGTGACAGTAGTAGTTGTTGTGATATGCTGCATGCAATGTTTGTGGACATGTGGAATGCAAGTTGAACAAACTGTGAGTGTACCAGCAATGGGATGTATTTCACATGGTAATATATGGAAACAATGTAGTCCACAATTTTGTGGAACCATGTCCGAGCAGTATTCAGGGCCATACGTACCAAGCTCTTACTAACCTTCACTATTATCTTAGGCCCATATTTGTACTTTGATTGCGCTGCTTTTGTGTAATTTCTGGACGCAAAAGTAGCGCTCACTTGCTACATTCAAATATATTTTTCTAATTTGCACAGCTGTTGCCTCAACAAATGAAGCAAATGCAACACAAAATAAATTACAGATCTGGCCCTAAGTTCACTGTTTCTGTGTGTTTACGTCTGGACAAATAATCATTCACATGGCCAGACCCAAATGGGCCATTATGCTGCCAGATTGCATTAGCACAAAACAGGGTCATCTCGTGGCATTTCAGAGTAGGCAAAATCCTATCATTGAGTAGCAGGGCCCAACACATTTTTTTGCTTGGGCACAATTGCTGGGACTGAGCTAGTGCAGTTACCATCTGTGTCACTTTGGTGCCAACCCATTTTCTAAAGTGAAAGGGTCAGCATGGGATCCCTGCTCTTTGTGAATGCATGGTCACAAACTATTTTTGATCATGATGTTGTGCAAGGGACCACTGACTGCTTCCATGATACTATTTTAGTGAATAAATAGGTTGTTATTTTACTTTTGGTACACCTCTGCTGAAATATTGCAGCATTTCTACAAATGTTAACTTCTCAGTATGAAGGCAGTCACAGACATGGTGGTCTGCCTAGATCAGCAGGCCAGCATTCCTGTGAGTGGCACCATTCCTAAGGTAGGTGTTTTCAGATAAAGACCTACCTCATCATGACTGCAGAAGTAGATCATCTGCAACCCCATTTTTTATTAGCGGACAGTGTCAGTTCAGGTGTACTACCACTGATCACCCAACTTGGCAATTCTAAGTTGCTGATTCTGGCAATGTGTGATTTACAATACCTAATATAGGTACACAGGGCCCAGAGTAATACATATCAGGTGCAATGACTACACCTGTGCCCATGCATTCTGTCAAGGATGATCAACTAAGACACTGTCAGCATACATCTTTTTGCTGTTTTGAATCAGAAAAGTGGCCAATCCATGTTTAGCGTAACATTGTCATCAAGTAACACACAGGATCCCTGCCATTATGTTGTCATAGGGGGCATATACGGCTCAGGGTACACTGCCAATGTGGCATATGTAACCTACATACAACACTGGCACACCTATTAAGGACCACTGAAAGCACAATAATTCCTGAAAGCAAATCAACCCACATGAGCATCACACAGTTACTCATTGTTCCTTGATGCACAACCACAATACCTGAGTCACTGGTATTGCAGTGCACCAGGAATTTGGCATTGCATGTGTCTCCTCTTCTGCTTTCCCTCTTATCTCATAACTGAGCATACAGAACCTCTCTGGAATGCACTTCTGAGTTTAAAGAAGACATTTATTGCTATTAATTCCCCACCCACAAGTTCCTGAGAGACGAAATTAATAGATTGGGAGCACACGTTCAAAAGTAGTCGCAGCAATGAAAGCAAAATATATCAAAGTACTTCTCAGTTGCAATGTACACAGCAAATATAGGTGATTATATTATAGCATAACTTCAAAGCAAAGCATAAAAGTAAAAATTGATCACCGTAGGGCCTATTGCTCAGCTTCATCTTTCTGGGGTCTGCAAGTTGATGACTCCGGTCAACTGCGAGAAAGAGATTCTTCACCCAAACGGGAAACAGGCAACTGACGTCTAGTTCCTGTCTGAAGTCAAGCAGATTTAATCTAACTCTCTGTAGCCCAGAGTCATCCTTAAAAGCAAACTCAGTGTGAGAGCCGAAGAACCTTGGAGAGAGGCCAATTCTCCTGAGCTCCCCGTTCTCAGACTGGATTGCGAGGTAAACACAAAATCTACGTGCTCTTATCAGTTAAGGTCTGGTGTGAAGAAAACAGCTTGGTCCATCTTGTGGAAAAACACAGTTTGGAAAAACACAGCTCATCTGCAATGTCTCAACTGCAATGTCTAACCCCACGTTAAAGCCAATAGGCAGCTAACCTAAATATCAAATGTAATGTCTAATGACATGTCAAAGCCAATAGGCTGATAGCTGAATACAGAATGAAATGGCTAATGCCATGTCAAAGCCAATAGGCAGCTAACCTAAATATCAAATGTAATAATGTCCAATGTCATGTCAAAGCCAATAGGCAGCTAAACTGAATACAAAATGTAATGGCTAATGCCATGTCAAAGCCAATAGGCAGCTGAACTGAATACAAAATGTAATGGCTAATGCCATGTTAAAGCCAATAGGCAGCTAAACTGAACACAACATATAATGTGCTACTGGTGAACATTGAGCAACTAATATGCGCAGTGGTGAAACACAAAGTCATTGGTCAAACACAATTAATAGCATCGCATCTCCCAATTACAAAAGATGAAATGGAGTACCCTCTGGAATGAATTAAGCACAAAAGTGAGTAATCATGTTTGTCACCACATGATTGTTAGGGCCAGTGCATGTGTGCATATGTGTGTCTATCACTCACTGGAGTGACAGTGTCAATGCACGATTGCAGTGGTATGTCTGTTGGGGTCTCTACATGCCTGATGTGCAGCTCTATCATATAAAATGTCACACACAGTAATTTGTTGTTCCAACTTTTGTACAGTGAGCAGACACTGAGCACATATTACCCTTCCATGTTTTACAGGTGGACCAGCCCCCTACACAATAGGTGAAGTGGCTCAATTTGCGGACTCAAACATATCCAGTAAGTGTTAATATGTTTGCCCTGTGTTTGTGTTTGGAGCTGTTGTGTGATTGACTCCTGTGTGTTGGACTCATTGCAAGATATGATGAGCTGGCACGTGATCTGATATGTGACTTGACTGGAGGTTGACATAGTGTTCCAATGAAGAGTTAGACATTCACTGGCAGAGAGTCATATATTGGGAGTCGAGAGCTGCGCAATAAGCATAGGCAGGTGAACAAGGTGATTTGTTGCTACATGTATGCCAAAAATTGATTTGGAGGTGGCCAGTGTCAATTTAGTCAGAAAGTCATACCCTAATTCACACAGGACAGTGATGCATCAGTTTTACACACCAACCTGCGCATCCCTGATAAGTAATGAACATGTAGGACTGTATGGGTGACTGTCCTACAGCATCTAACTTCACATGTTGTACTCCATTTACGTGGCACTTGAGTGAAATGTCATAGGCGTGCATGCAGGTAAAGACCAGATGGGTGCTTGCATCAATGTGGTTGATTTAGGAAATGTGTCAGTGAGATCTGATGTTGATGGTTGTCCACAAATAGAAACATGAATGTAGATGTGATTGTCCAATGGTTGATTCAATCCTAGTTGGCAGGCCTCCTTACCTGTGGTGGACTGACTAAACCCATGTACAGCTGGACAAAGCTTCGTGGTTGTCCTTTATGGTTGAAAATATGTATTGCATGCCCACCCCCTCACAAGGCACAGGTTTAGGCGGAGAAAATATGTGTAGCTAGGTGTGATGGTCACAGTGTAGGTGACTGACAAGTAATTCAAGCATTCATGTGTGGCAAACTACAATGCCCCCTTATGATTACCAGCTGCATACTATCCTGCCAGTTCCATATACAAATCATACGTCGTGTGTGCTTTGAATTTGATCCAGAAGATAGGGATTAGTTGGCCTGGCACATGTTGAGTACTTGCAGCATTTGTTATGTGACGAATAGCACTACAAATATGGACAGATCATTTAATTAAGTACACACCTTGTTGTGCATTGCAGTGCTGTTAGATAGTTGATGGGTAGGCTGCGTTGGCATGTCATTCCTCAGGGACATTCTATCATCTGTACTGTGATTTGGACTGCATGTGCTATTTGTGAGGAAGTGTTAGAATATCATCTGTGCATGTATCACTCAATAATGTCACTAATGTTTGCCTGTCTCTATTTTTGCAGCTACCAACATGAATGCACAGGAAATCCATGAATTTCAGAGGTGGGCAGTGCGGTACCGATACATCCACGATGTGGAAGCTGGGTTCCGTATGATGGCTAGGCTGTATCGTCATGAGAGAGCCACAGGGGCATGGAGGGCATTTAGCCAAGGCGTTGGCCACAACTACCACCACCACAACAACTCAAAGCACAGTGGATACTCGGATGACAGTCACTCCAGTTTGTCCCTCAACCTCGTCAACCCAAGGCCCTACAGCAGCACCTTCTGCACCTCCACCTCCAACCACGGCACCAGCACCTGCTACTCAGACAACCATAGTTGCAGTAATGGACAAGGCAGATTTCAGAACCCTACAACGTGACATGCAACGTATGATGCGCCGCGTGGACACTCTGTAGCAGGAGGTGGCCAGCAACAGCAGGAGATTGCGAGAGATAAGGAAAATCCTGAGGAGGGCCAATCTTTGAACTTATTGATCCTCACCCCTAAATCCGTCCCCTCCCTCCTCTTTCCTCATACTTTTTCTTTAGTGGGCTTAGTGTTAGCTTAGAGCAAGCTGTTAGTTTAGTTAGGATAAGTGGGTTGAGGGGTGGGGGGAGTTATATTATTACATGTTTGTTTGTGGGTTGATGATGTTGGGGTTTATGTGTATTATAAAAAATACAATTAAAAATAAAAATAAAATACAAAATATATATATATATTTGTTTAGGGTTAGTTAGTATGTGTTTAGGTTAGTATATGTTGCCCTACACGTGTCCCGTCATATACGGGGGTGGGGGACTGATGTTTAGAGTGTTTAGTTACATGTGGTAATTAAGTTTAGCTTAGGGTAGTTAGGGCAAGTTGTGGTTAATGTATAGTTAGGATAGGTTAGGTTAGTTTAGGTACTTGCCATAGTTTAAGTTTCTTTTCATACATATATAATAAGGTTTACTGTATTCTTTTACAGTATGTGTTATATGCTTGGGGATCAGGGCCTTTGCATGAGTGTACAGTGTCCAATCTGTGTTTACATGTGTGTTCCATCCTGCATCCACATCCCATTCTTGACATGGTTACTCCCACTTCCAAATGAGCTGTCACATTGGCATCTACAACAAAGTTATTTCTCTATGCATCTGCCATCCATTGCACCCACCACTCAAGGTAACTATGGTTCCCAATGTGTAGTAAAGTTTGGTGTGATTTTCAAACTGTCATCGATTGAGTCCGGGGTTGTAATCTTGGGTACTGTGGGACGTCTGCCTGCAGCCTGATGTTCATGTAAACTCTAATAAACTGAGTGGTGTCATAATCTTATGAAGTTCAGGATACATAAATCACACCTATGATTTATTACATTGTACTCCCAGGTGACGTTATTGTCCATACACTCGTACACATCCATTCCTGCAGTATGGTGTGGGTGTGGGATTAAAGTTAAGAATCATATGTCACATACATAATGATTGTCTTGTAGAGAATGTTTGCCACATTGAGTTTCATCTTGTAGATACTATGGACTACACATATACATTTCTACACAGCATTATACTGTTTGTGATGCTGTAACTTCAGAAATAAGCCAAAGGCAGCACAGATGATGATAAAATCCAGACCCTTGTGCATCGATATCAACCCACATTCTTTCTACACTATTGTATAGACATTCTGTGGCCATTGACATGTTACATGCATCACAAATCTCCTACACAGTTGACGTGTCACATTACACGAAGACAAAGTGGTTGTGTAGGTGCTGTTCATTTTAAAGTGGTGTAGTGCAATATTTACATTGTCTACGATTGTAAGTCCATTAGTGTGACGCCTTCTATTGTGACGCAACACAAATGCAATGGTGAGGGACATGTCATTGTACATGCTGCGATTGAGTGTCATTCAGTGCAGAGGAACATAAATTGCCAAATAGGTAGTGAGAGACAATTGCAGTCCATAGTGGTAAGGTAAACAGTGTGCTGGAGAACAGTGCATGTTACTAACTGTAGCAAGACTGGCATGTTCACAACCACAGGACGTAGGAAAATCAGTGCCCATGTGGCATGGACTGGTGCTACCTGGTACTCCTACGGCTGAAGGTGATCTCTTCCACATCTTCATCTTCTGATGTGTGTGTCGTCTCCTCTACCCTTGGTGGAGATGGGTTTGAGGGGACAACACACACTTCAGTGTTTGAAGATGTGGACTCTGAATTCCCGGTAGCTGCCAACTGTGGGGCTAATAAGGGCATTACTGCAGCAAGGATGAGCTGCTGGTTATTGAGTATGGCAGCTACATCGGTGTGGTAGGCAGCCATGTCGGCCCTGAGGGGGTCATGATTGCAGCTGTGCATGCAGTGAAATGTTTGGGATGCCAAGTGTTGTGTCAACTCCCTAACTGCTGTAGTCAAATCCCACACACACTGTTGTAGTCCTTGCAATAGGGATTGTTGGACTTGCATGGCTGCTAACTGTTCTGCAGATTACATCATGTACATGCACATCCCCTCAAGGCTGGCTGCCATATTTTGCATCCCCACTGCACCTCCTTGGCCAGCTCCCACTGTACTCCCACTACTGTCCTCTCAAAGGTGGTTCCAGTGTCATCAGAGTCCTCAGCTGTGCTGGAGCTGGCAGGTCATGCTATTGGAGTGGTGGGTAGATCCTCTGTGATGCCTGCTACATCTGTGCTCCTCCTTGCGAGTGAAGGTGGGGCTGGAGGGTTCCAAGGACATCTTGGAGGGTTTGCTGGCTAGTGGTTGTCAGCTCGTCATCCATGTCATCTGGGTAGTCCAAGACAGGCATATCCACTGGAGAGCCATCGTCCTCTGCAATGAGATATTGTACAATTAGTGTGTCTGTGTTGTGGCAGTTGAAATGTGATGTCACAGACTTCCTATTAGTAGAACATTGTAATCTTGGTTCCTGTTCATTGTTCCCGTCATTAATATTAGCCTATGCCGCACCTGCATGTCACATGTAGTGTGGGCAGTTTGGGGAATTGTCTACGTCACATCCTCTAGGTGTAGGTTCAGTCCAAATTGTGTGTTGCCACCTTCTTGTCCTACTCAACCCTCCCTCTACTTCCATTAGCATGGTGAGGCCTTGAAATGCCTGTGGGTGTTCTGATGCCACTTGCTCCACACATAACAATATAGGACTGACCCAGTCTCTGATATTTCACATACTCCTATACTTTGCTGAGACCTAGCACATATCATGTATTGCATTGGCATGACACGATACAGGTGTCAGCATTGGTAGTGTGTCATGTTGATGTTTGCCAATGTGCGCTACATTGCATTGCACTAATGGGCCTGGCAGTGTTCCATTTTCTCTTAT